>NW_019525462.1:20558-103099 GCF_002814215.2 Seriola lalandi dorsalis
GGATTTTTGGCACATTTCTCATGTTTTTATACCATAGCTCCCCCTTGTGCTGGAAAGCTGTTCACACACAAACACATTCCTTCAAGGCCCTTAAATCCATCTATTGCACAGATCAATGTAGTCTAGAATCAAAAAAGCAAACCTTAAGTGGGGAGAACCCCTAAAATAAAACTAAAATGTGAAATAAATTAAATAAAAGCAAGTCATTATTGCATATAATGCAACAAACTTAAAATAAGGTGGCAATGTTTACAGTACAAAAACATAGTGCCAATGTGAACAAACAAATCCCTCAGTGACAAAAACAAGAGAACAAAAGATAATGACCAACACACAAAAAAGAAACACTTAGTACATTCAAACAAGTCATCACAGTTTAAGCACTTGAGACAAGGTCCGTTTTGTGCCGTCACACCAAAAACATCAAGTCAGCGTTGCGCTGCATAGGTAGGAGAGTAGTGCTTCGCTTCAGTCCAGAATACAATTCGCAGATGATAGTCAAAGCTGTAAGAGCTCTGAATCAAAAGCGTGCTAATAGGGAGTTGCATTCAGAAGACCAAATGAAAAAGGCCCACAACTTTGAGAGAGACCAGGTTTGACAAACCAGTTCAGTACTATGGCACGTGATGTTCTTAGATGTTCAAGGCCCACGGAACTCAATACTTGACCAAACTTTAGCTGCTGGGAAGTGACACTGGTGAGAAGACTCAGTCTGGGAATCAGTAATTACTCATTCAACTCAAAGTCTGTGCTGGTGTACATCAAATTTAGAGGAAGGGCTCTGACTAGCATCAGACTGATGTAACAAAATGACCACAGTTAAGCATTTTACAGTCTTCCTTCTCCTGCAAGAGCCTTGTAGCATCACTTGGTGCTTGCACAATGCTAGCAGGAGTCGATCGTTCCAATTCCAGCATGATGTAGGTGCATGAGAGCCCCCTACAAAAAAACAGTTATAATGAATCATTCACGGCTTCTCAACTCAAAGACTCATGATGGGCTGAGCGAGGCTTTCATTTCTAATACAAGTAATATCAAATCTTGCGCCTTCAGTTTCTTATCTACTCTGGTTGAGAGCTGGAAGATTGTCCCTCTTCCTGCGTCGCCAGGTGTTACGGTTGTACTGCTGCTGGTTCCTGAAACCCGGTGCTGTGTTATGACCCTGTGGAACAAACCGCCGCTGGGGACTGAAGTTACCTTGAGAGTGGTTTTGACCTCGGACGCTGCCACCTTGGTTGTGCTTGAAGGTAAATTTGTGCGGTTCGATGGAGCCATGGGAATTGGATCTTATGGTGTAAGTGTGGCTCTGCTGTCCTCCTATCTGAGGGTGGTGGAGCCGGTGGAGGGGGCTGGGGAGAGGGCTTGTGGAGTTGGTGTGCCGGGAGATCTGTGCAGCTTGTGATGTGTGACTGTGCACAACACTGATTGAAGGTGGATTCTCATGATAGAACTGGCAATCAGAGAGGGAGGGAATGGTCAGGTTTTCTGGGAGGGACATCTGGACCTAGCAAAAAATGAGAATATGCATAATGTGTATGAATGTGTGAATTTTGCCCTAAGTAGGTTTTTTGATTATTAAAAGGCAAAGGGGAAATGATTTGTTTCCCCATATACCCACAATTAAACATATACATCATCTAAATGTGATTTTTTTGGGGTTGAAATTCCAAGGCAGTATTCTTTATGGTCATGTTTCTTCTGACACCTATGAGGTGAAAAAAAAAACAAAACAACCAAAAAAAAACCCCAAAACACTAACCTGAGGTGTGGCGTGGATAAAGCCTGCTGGATGTGTGGCCCTCAGGTCTGTAGCCAACTGGATTACTGGATGGACTGAGGCCAGGGTGAGGGGGTGGAGTTGGATAGCAGCATTACTGCTCGGAGGAGAATCAGACTCCTGGAAAAAGACACACACAGATTAACAAAGTTAGTCAGTCAAGCACCTCAACTATGGACAACTTATGGAAATTGAAGTGTGTCACTGTGTTGCCACACTTGTCATGAACCACTGATTTAGTAAATGTTTGAACGGTCAAAACATCCTTTGGCCTTACTATGTCACTTCCAGAGGAGGAGGAGAGCGAGCATGCCGAGGATGACGACGAATGGTGTTGAGGACTGGGAAGGAAGACTGGGGAAGGTGAGGGGGAGTCAGCACTGAGGGGGGAGCAACTGTCTCTCTGATCCTCCACAGAAACCAGCATCAGCCTGGCAAGGTCCTGCTCACAGGTCTCTACATCTAGGACCAAACAGAAGACTATTGTTGAAAAAAAGTTTGAATTGATTTAACAGTTTGTCAGTAGAGGATATTTACTACATATCTGACTCTTGAAGATGAAGATGAAAATCATTTTATTACTTTTTCTGGAAGCACCCCAAAATACAATTCCAGTCTAAATGTTACAGAAAATAGATTCAAACCCAAAGTTGCCACAAAGTTACCATGGTTCTCCAGCTTGGCATACTGCTTGGCTCCCCACTTTTTGATTGTCCAGTCCCTGTAGGCCAACACCTCTGGGCTGACTTTGATAATGCGCCCCAAAGTACTGCAACAGAGTAAGGTACAGTCCATAATGCTATCAAGATAAATGCAAAACTAAGAGTGCAAAACATTACAAAAGAAAAAAAAAAAAAAAGAAAAAAGAAAAATGTTCATGAAGAATCCAACCTGTCATACTCTTTGTTGGGGTAAGCACGTGCAAGAGGAGAAACTCCATGACTCAGCACCATGTAGGCAAAGTCAAACACCTGCTTGACCTGCAGGACGCCATATGAACTCCTGCCCACGTCATTTCCTGTGAAGAATACAAGATTAATCATTTAAATCTGCAAATTTAATCAGGAATTAATCAGAAAACTAAAATCACATAGAAGGCAAACAATTTGAAAGCAGTTCAGATGAAGAGACTGGAAGGCCAAAGATAATCATTAGGTATAAGTTTACTCACATGTAACATACTCGACACATTGCATCTATCAACATCTGTTTATCTCATGTATAAGTTGAGGAGTATTACAGTCTCTTCATCACTCCACATATATCTGAGATTTTTGTCTGCTGCTATTTTTCACCTCTTCATTGGTGTTGAAGCATCAGTGGATGTAAAAGTCAAATGCATCATGATTTATAAACTAAATAAGTTTCCATTGCACTTTCACGCAAATGCTTCTCTTATTTTCCACCTTGTTTAGTCTTTTGGAATCTGTTTTTCCATTTGTTTGCACAACAGAGCTCTAATATTAATATCTTTTTTCATTCCCCCCCTTTTTTATATTTATATATATATATATATATATATATATAATTTTATATCCCAGTCTGACCTGGCTGAATTGGATCTTCGATGCAGAGCATGGATGGCCTGTTTCCATTCCCCATGGCTTTCAGCATTTCTTCCTTGGACAGGTAGGCCCCTCCATTCTTCACCCGGATGCCAGTCTTCATGTAGTTGAAATCGCGGCCGTACAGTTCAAAGAACTCGATCAGCAGGATGCCCAGGTTGATGTTGGCACGTCGTGTGTCGATCCGAGGATGTAACTGATCAACAGGACAGGGAGAATTCATTGCCTTCACTTTATAACCACCATTGTAACCAAACTCCAGTTTGGCCGAACTCACCGACCTCTTCATTGACATTAATCATCATTCAGACAGATACTGAGGAGTTGTGTGAACAATGACTTATACCACTTTATGTAACTGAAGTGAATTCCAAAAAAAAAAAAAAAAAAAAAAAGGGGGAATGTAATTATGCATTACGTTTACATATCAGGACGAGCACAAAATCCATTCTTTGCTTTTTTTTTTTTTTTTTTTTTTTTTTTTTTTTTTAAATTTGCAATTATTTGAATACAACTTAGAATATTTCCCTCAAATAGTGACTGGGGCCTTTATTTACCTTAACCACAGAAGGTAACACACCTTCATTTGAAGTAGGTTTATATTACAGGCCAGCTTTTATTTCTAATTCCCTCTGTTTGATAAGTATAATTGGCCATACCACAATTTTAGTACCAAGCTTCATTTTGATCTGTTCCCATTTACCCTGTTAAACGATGCCGCATTACGATGTTAATACAAACTCAGAACTTCCTGTAAATGTTTCAGTTTCAAAGCCCTCTTGCATTTCTTAACAGGGCTTTTTTTGTGAAAAATTTACAGGCATGCCATATGCAACAACAGCCGAGCGAGATTAAAGGATGACAGAGCAAAGTGGATCAGAAGGAAAGAATCAATTTGAACCCTGTAAAATATATTGGGTACATTTAATTGAAATATTCTATTAAAACAAAGTGTATAACAATAGACGACAGGACTGCAAGGCCATCAAAACTTTGAAGAGCTGGCTAGCAGTACCAGTACTTGCCTTCTAAAATTAGATTCTAAAAGTTAACTTGTCATCATTTCCATGTAAATATACACATACAATACGATCATTTTAACTTGTGTGGTATTACCAGTCACGTACTGGCAGGAAAAATTATATAACAGGCACCATGAGTTTATCCACCCTTGTTTTTTTTCCTTGTATATGGGGGCTGGCTTTTATTGTTCATGTTGACCAAGCCCTCGGCCATTATTGGAGACCCGGCTTTAAATTGACTGCCAGCTTTTAGTTGAGGAAAGATAATAAAATATAAAACCTACATTACTTGTGTACACTGTTCTGTCTTGCGAATTCAACAATTTTGAAGTAGCAAATTGAGGACTTCTCAGCTTATTTGACTGGGATTTTTACGATAACTAAATCTGCAGTATTTTGAATAGACAGAAAAGAATTGAATTTATTACCAAGCCGAGTGTCACAACAATAAACATACATGAGTAGTATATGTACCTGCAAGAAGCTTATGGCCATTAGTATAAGGCTATAAGAGCTGATGCCTCCCGTGAAGACTTCATTCAGATCCCTCTGGAGCAGGAACTGCTTCAAGACGAAGATCAGAGGTGGCAGAACAGTGTACTTCTAAAAAACACAAGGACAAATGTAAGAAACAAACCAAAAGAAAAATGCTGCATTTGTGTTGAAAATGTCAAGAAAAAAGGGATTACCTTAAGGTAACTTTTAATGAACTGCGCAGCTTTCACTGCAGTTTCTACATTGAAGCTGATGTCCACTTTCACCTCTGTTTGATGGTCAGTAAGCTTGATGATTGGCACCTGGGAACAGGTCAAACAGTCAACTGTAATCAATCCACAGGTAAGTATCCCACCAATATTTCATGATTCATGTTGAGATTACTGACATTTTTTCTGTTCAGAACTTCAGTTAGCTTTAAACATTAAACAAACAGTTTGGGCCAAAAATTAGAAGCTACTCATGCTGGGACTTACTGTAGCTTTGTCGAGGACCTTGATGGGATACGGGCCAGCTACATTGTGTTTCTTCAGGGCTTGTTCCAGTTCCTGCAGTGGAGGATGGTCCCACTTTCCAAACACCACCAGGTCAATGTCACTAAGAACAAAAACACAAAGCACTTTGCACTCTAAGAAGTTTATTTCCCCAAGTATCCTGTCGACACACAGTGCGTAGTGATGTGCCTGTGACCAAAAACACAACATTAGGGCCTGGTTTTATGCTGTTAAACTACTTTGGAAATGTGTACAGTTCTGTTTTGTACACTCATGCCACTGAGCCAAATATGTGGGCGGAAAGGTTGTGCAAGCATAATGTGATGATTTGACAGATGAAGACTTTCAGAAGAAGTACAAGATACAAGGAAAGAAAGGGTACCTTTAACTGCAGTAAATGAACATTTATTTGTCTCTTTCACTGAACAAATTGTTCTTGACCAGCTATGACCTGTGAGCTCTTGACCTCTCTATGCACCATTTCTTTTGAAAGACTGTGAAATTATACAAAAGGACATTGATGAAATGATATAGAAAGAAGGGAAATTAGTTCATGATGTGGTCATCTTAAAGACACAGTACTAATTCATAATTAAATATGTTGTCGATCATGGAGTTTAGCCCAAATGAATGAGTGAGTAACAGTGGTGTGATGTTGAAACAACATGGCATTAAACAGCTGACTTAAAAGTATCTCCATACTATACTCCATAAAAATTGCTGTAATTACTGCTAGACCACTCCATTAGGAAATAATGAATCAGTTTCAGCTACTGAACAGCAACACTATGTTACTGAAGGTCTGACAAAACATACCCTACCAAACGTAGCACTCCCACTTCCTTAAAACTAACATGATGGGGAAACATTACAAAAGAAGCCCATGTAAGATTAGACTGTGCAAGAAAAGTACAAAAACAAATGTTACCTTGTGGGCAAATAAAGTCCTGTGCTGAAGCTGCCAAATATCTCCACCTGCAGAACAAGACAAATTAACACAGTCCTTATTTAAGTTGTGACATATCATTGTAACCATTACCAGCTTGATATATTTGCAGTTGACCTTTATGATTGTAGGTGGTTTGAACATGTCAGAGGTTTAAAGTAGTGTTTAGCTTCACTATTCAGAATTTATTTCGCACAAATAGCAAGATCAGTCTGCATGTGTACTGCCTGGTCTGTTTGCTGAATTCATCAGGTCAGGAAAAGAACACGAGTAGCTAAACAAACATTTTTGCTCATTCTTTCAAAATTGGGGTTTTTGTCAAGCTCTTGCACTAACCAAGCCTATGAGCTGTACAGAAACTTTACTTACATAATCAAATTCATACTTGTTCTGTGAAATTATATGTCAAAAAGACCTCACCTGTGAATGCTGCATGAAAGTAGGAATAGCTTTCTTGCTAGCAGCATGCCAATAATTGAGAAGGTGTTGCTATGCTAACTCAGGATTACCAATGTCATAAATGATTCTCAAAATAATATAAAACTACAGATTAAATACTGCAGATGGATAGCAGCGGTATCACATAAGGGAAAACATCAATTAAACATTTTCATGTCACACAAAACATTGACTTTGCCCAGGTCAGTTACAGCCAGATGGGTGTACATGAGTTTAATACTCTACATGTGAGTTTAAAGTCTCTGAAATACTATGAAATGCCTAACGTCAGGTCAAAACATCACACAATGATCTCTGTAGAACAGGGCTGTGTTATATTCTGTATGGTGATATTAGAGATTATTGCTGACTGTATAGGTTTACCTTTCAGTTGGACAACCTTATTTTCTGGTCAGTGACCAAAGCCCACTACATACATTAAACATTTGTATTGCCACAGCTCGGAAGAGTGACACAAAATGGCCTTTAGAGAAATGAAAAAAAAAAAAAGCCAAACAAGATATGTAAAGTGCAGTAACCTTCAGACATACTGGCTGCTAGGCTAGCTTAACAAGACAATAACATTGATTTATACAGTATATAAACAGCTTTGCAAAGTAATTTACAAAGCAATAAGCAAGAGTCAGTGCAAGACATAAAACAATGAATTAAGAGCCAATGTTACATAATTAAACCGAAAGACAATGACAAATCCCATTGAAGAAATGTAATTTAAAATGTGTTTTAAAGTGTGGAAATATGAGTCCTGGATGGGGACCAACGCAGCAAAAGCTTGTTCTCTTGTGTACTGTCTTTGTACAATCCAGCTCATAAGGGGTTAAAACATTTGATATAGCACCAGTAAAATCTCAACTGTACCCCCCCCCTCTTCAAACCTGGTGCCTCTGCATATGTTTTGTTAAAAGCATTGTTTGTCTGAAATGGATTTATACACTATATTCTTTTGACAGTAAAGGCACCAATTTATCAGGTACACCTGTAAAATCTGAAGGAATCCAATACAGCAGCCCTGCAATGAGTCTCACGCTTTCTAAAGTTAGTAACACACCGTTTAAATACAGTCTATGGTTTAGACAGTGTGTCGTAGAAGAGGTAATCCATTGCATTGCTAATCTTTCTCATTCATGTAGGTAAATGGGAGAAAACGCCATATTAGACACATTATACATCTCAACATAAAGCAGTCCATTACAACACTCACTTATCTACTGTATCAGAGTTGAATCATCACTTCTCTGACATAGTATCAACAGAAACATATTATTCAAACTTATTCCCTGACAATATTATGGCTTCACAAAGATGAACTCAACCGATAAACTGTTAACTCTATATCAAGTATCAAATGCTAGAAACCGATGATGGCAAAGTCTTATCTGTTCAAAAATATCTGAAACATATAGTTGATTATTGCTCAAACATAAAAGAGAGCTTGTGAAGTTAAGGACCATGACAAAGTCAACTCTGTCTGAAGAGGCAAACATTATACCCAGCCTTGTCCAACTTTGGCAAATGAGGGTTTGGGTTCAAAACAGGGCTGAGGGTACAGACCAGCATGGCCTCAAGAAATGAGCATTGTGGTACACCTAAATTTAAAAAAAATCTCAAGACAGGTCAGTGTCTTTATACACTATGTAGGCCACAGTGGAGTGCAGCTCCCATGCACAAGAATCACAGCCTGAGTTACCTTTCCAAGTATCTGCACAGGCACATGACTATCCTACTCACCCGTGCCGTGGGCCACAAGTCCTTGATGACACTTTCTATTCTGTTCACTACGTCTCTTCTCATGGCCTCCTCCTCTGGTCGTGGGGACATGAAGTTGAAAAAGTCCATTATCTCTTCATGCAGACTGTAAGAAAACATGGGAAAAACGACATGTTGGATCATGGATTCATACAGCTCGAGAGAAAACAAAGTGAGCACTGTATGACTAAGAACTGAGCTGCTGGATGTATATGAGAATTCATGTGGAAAATACAAGGACGTCTGATACAGAGTATGGAGTTAAGGCCTACTGAAGTCTATACTGCAGTTAATACACAAAACCATATGGAAAAAGACATATCAAAATGTATTCATGCATCACATACATTACTTAATATTAGCACAGGTATTTTTGTGAAATACTTAAATTGGATGCAAATTAAATAAATCAAAGAAACAAGCGGACATTTTCCACTGCTCATTTTGATGGTTGACCTGATGGAATTCTGTACAGAACCCCATGAGGTCCCCAGACCTCACTTTGAGAACCCTTCTTTGACTAGAAAAAAAAAACCTCTCCATATCTCCTTACCCATTAATGCCCGGGCTGTACCGCCTGGTTTTCCACAGGCTACAAGAAGAGTCTATATAGTGTCCATTGCAGCCGTAGGACAGGAGCGGGTTGATGCCGTGGAAAGTGTTGGCTCTGTTCAGATGCCTCCTGCGGCCGGATGAATGTGACTGATAGTGGTGGTGCTTGTTCCCATGCTGATTTTTCATCCCCGTGGGGGTGTGGCCGTGTGGTTGTTGCATGCTGCGACAGTGTTGCTGAACAGTGTGAAAAGGCGGAGGGGGATATTGCTGTCTGAGATTGTTCTCGTTTAACTCGTGCTCGCCGTAGTGTAAAAACCGGCTGGCTTCCTCTGCAACGTTCAAATTGTCGATCTGCAGAGAGGAGCCGGAGGGCGAGGAGCCCTCGGCCTCCGAGTCCAGCGAGGAGGAGGACGGCGACAACGAGCCCTTCCTCCTGACACTTCCCCTGTCTCCGCCGCCGTCTCGCTTCGGCAGTTTCCCAAACACAACCCCCGGCGGCGGTGCTACATTTTTGCAATACTCGCCGTTTGAGTCCGTGGAGTTTGAATTTTGCGCTGCAAAGTTGCGTTGGTGGTGAAGGTGGTTGTCGATGCCGGAGTTTGCTCCAAATCCCTGAGAGGTTTCCCAAATGTGCATCCACAGGGAATTGGCAGGTCCCTTCTGCTCCGGCTGGATCCAAGCGGTCCTGGGATCCATTGAACTCGAGTTCACCGAGAACCTCTTCACGGTAAAATGGCGAGCAATTTAGCAAATTAAACACGTTGCACCGAAGGAAACAAATAAATCCTACTGCGTTGATTTACTTGCTATCCTCGAAGTACTTCATGTCCGGAAACTGGTTTGGTTTTTCAAGCGGCTAGTCCAACTCCACTCCCCATGTAAGTCAGCCAATATGGCGCACCCAGCAGCACGGATCAGCGTCTACGCATGTCTGAGGGATTTAAATCTTTGAACACACCCCTCAGGACCGAGAGATGCATCAAGTCAGCCACACACAGGGCGGAAAACCCGGAAATTAAAGTATTTAATTTTTGCTTTTGTGTAAGATCATATCAAACAACACACCGAAGACAAAATGCCAAAGAATTATGTATAATGTATATATTTGTGTATGTATTATATAACTGTGCAATTCTCCCAATGCTTCAAATTAAATCTTTAAAACGTAGCTTGGGCTTTTATTTTGAAGGCAAGCCCCAGGAATGATGGTTTGACCCCTTTACAGAGATGAGACAGTAGTAGTAATTTGGCTGCATCATTAGTCGCTGTCTTTATCACATTTTTATGACTATTGATGCTGTGGTAAATGACTGAGAGCCAAAACATTTATCGAACAGCCAAAAATATGAACAGTCTGTTTTTTTCCAGCAGTTTTTAGGTATCACCAAGCTGATAGATGCATATTAGGCCATTATATGACATTATAGAGAGCTATTTACAGAGAGGCAGATGAAGAGAGACTGCACCAAAACAGTTTGTTTGTTTCAATATGTGAAAATTTTAATTTGAACAAAATTAAATAAACTCTGAAACTTTAAACTGTACAAAACATTTACTGTGGCAATCTTATTTTTCATTAATACAAACTTTAACACCTCAATATTTACAAACATTTGAATCAGAAAACATTTACAGCAGCACCCTGTTACATCAGAATATATATGTACATGCTTTACAATATTTTAGAGCATTACCTGAGTATAGTAGACAGGCAGGAAGTCATACCAGTACATTTAATACAGGGTGTGGACAGCTAAAAAACTTTACAAAACCACACTTTTGATGTCTTTTACATTAAAAATTGAGGAAACATTTGCTACACAATTGGAGAACAGATGCATTTACCTAACATGTTCATTTTATAGTAGAAGTGCACATAAAAAAACAAAAAAGCTAATGTTTAAGCTGTTTAAATGTTTAAACTTTGACCTTAAGATTTACTGCGAACCTTCAGACACCCTGTATGAGAAAGAGTCACTGTTCATGTGCACAAATGGTAAACAGCTCCATCGTGGGCTGCCAGTCAGCAAGTTAAATGAATATTGAGGTGCATGGTGGGATCTTCATTCTCCCTGTCTTTGACATAGGTACAGATTTGCATGTCCATGTGGATTTGTACAGCATGTGTGTCATCCCTCAGCTCTTGACCTGTCTACAGATAGAGGCTAACTGGTTCATGCAGCTATTAACAGCAGGAGGCACGCTCTGAGACGTTTCTTCTCGCCACGCTGCAAGGGCGTCCAGGGCTTGTTTGGGGTTGCAGGGAGACAGCTCGTAAATGCAGTAGACAGCTGCTAACTGGACCTGCCATGGCACACCTGGTGAGGCAAGACATGATAAGATTAGGGTGTGCAATGGAAATCATCTGCTGGATGGTCCTTTCTCTTTCACATCAGGACGTCAGAGAATTATTTATATTTTTATATATATTTTTAGTCTATTTGGCACAACTCTATGAATATGAAATGAATACCATTAAGCAAGTCTACTTTAACATGGCAGGGTGAGATAAAATTCTGGACTCTGCTTAAATACACATGGGCAAGTCTTTGTATGACGACATGTAAAAAAGATTAACTTTCTCAGCACACAATGGAGTTGTATTAGTTAGAGGCAAACTGAACCAGTATGTAGTCTCCAAGATTTCTCATGTTTCATACCTTCAGTCTGTCCATGCCTAACAAACGTGTTGATGACATTAGCAACAGTTGCCACAGAGGAAACACACCTCTCCTTGATTCCCAGATGACCGAGGTATCCTATTTAAAACAAAAAGACAATGAAGTTCCCCGCTGTCTTCTGGTGATTATTAAATTACACATCACTTCAGATTATTGTTAATAACCAGAACTGACCTATGAGTCGGAGCACAGAGGCGACAGCTACATTAGAAACAGGTGTTTGTTGATCTCTGGGCTGTGTCACCCATGTGTTCATTAATGGCCACAACTCCTTGCTGTCAAAGTAAAATGAACAGATCAGCACAGGTACACACTGCTTGCTTAAAAAATGGATCATTTCTACAATAAAGTTTAAAAAAAAAAATTTTTATGTACAGTATTGGCAGACAACTTTGATTTAAATGACATCATTATGCACTGTAGGTTCATGTCAGAAAACATAACATACCCCAATAAATTGTCATAGGTCCACTTCCAATCCTTTTGTGCACAAAGGAGGTGCAGTGCGAAGACAAGTTCCCAAGCATCAGCCCCCAGGTCAAACCCGTAACGACTGTGTTGTGTGAAAGACAGATTTGTCCCCGATTGAAGAGCAGACAGTGCTCTGGAGATCAGCTGGTCGATGTCACAGGGAGGACTCTGCAGAGAAACAGGGAGATTAGTCTTTGAGGGTCAACTGTATTTTATTTGAGAGGACACAGATGGGAAAGATGGGCAAGAAGAGATAATGTGATAAAGATAATGAACTAACTCCAAACTAAGGTCACACAGGTTTAAAAATGAACCAGTGCTCAAAGCAAACACGCCCATTAAGTGCCTAAAATTCCATGGACATTAATAAAAATGCAGAGTTAAAAACAATGTGATAAGTGTAGAACCTCATCTGTAAAATACCTTTTCCCAACCACACAATGGTGACAGGCAGCTGAGAATCTCTTCCTGTGCTGTCAGTTTGGTGACAGCATGTATAGCCTGGCACAGCAAACTACTGTGCGAGAGAACACTGGGCCATGTTGTCACCATAAACAAAATCAGCTTGGTAGAATCTGGGAAATCTACAGTGAGAAAGACAGAATGCAAAAACTGTCAGCAAAACCCATAATTTTTCTACTTTCAAGTGGAAAACATTTTGGAAACACTTACGTGCGTATAGCAAAAGTGAGTAAAGTCTTTTGAGGAATACAGCATGAAATAAATTGCTAACCTTCTGTGAGAATGCTGTACGCCAGTATGCGAGCCTTCTCCCAGTGGTTCCTCTGTCTACAGATGCCTGTGTAGACTCTACAGAGGGCCTGCATGTAGTTTCTACTGAGGTCCCTTTTCTCAGTTTTCAGTTTGATCAGAATGGCCATGATCATATCATCTGCCTTGAGTTGAAAAGAAGAGAAAAAAACGTTAATTTCACATGAAAACAACACACTTTTCTCGCTAATAAATGCTAATGGCAGTCATTTATCTTTACATATACCACCTGCTTGCTTTATTCAACCCATTGTGGTCGCATTAATCTATTACTTCCTTCATACAAAGACTGTGCCAACTGTGGTTCTCTCTCTATTTATCTCTTTGTTCACATTACGACAACATACAAATGGGAATGAGCTAATTCTGTCAACGAGAAAACAATCTTTAGCAAAAAAGAGTGTTGTAGCAATTATAATTACTCGATCGTCTTGTTCCATCTCTGTTATCGATAAGAATTGATTACATGAAACAGAGTTAATGACATGAGCACAATAAACCAGCATACTAACCAAGCTGCTCTGGCAAATCTCAGAGATGACCTCCTTCTCCTCATCTCTCAAGACTGGCTTTTTGGGGAGGGTGCCAACATACAGGTGGCTCTGGATCACAGGCAGTAGATCAAAGCACTTGTTTTCAATTTTCTTTAAAGCGCTGACTACAAGATTCTGCTCTGCAGGTTCTCCAACTTGCATGGGCTGAGCTGGACTTTTGAGCTGTTCGGGCCTCAGAGTTTGGGGTGAGGTGGCTTCCTCTCCACTGTTTGACGAGCAGGAAGGTACCTGCTCGTGACCGACGGTGGGAGAGCAGCTGTCAAGCCTGGGACATTTGTTGTTTTTAAGTTGAGGCAAACTGTTGGCCTGTCTTTTTCCTCCTCTTGTCTCAGTCTTGGTGAATGCTGTTGGAGTGGAGTTGATAGTTTTAAAGCCAGACATCTGACTCTCAGTTGTTGTGGGTAATGTTCCGCTCTCTGAAGAGCAAATGCTGAGACTAACGTTCCCCCTGAGGATGCTCAGAGTTCGGGCGCGTGCAGAGAGCTCTGGATACATGGTGTCAAGAATCCTCATAGAGTTTTCCTGAGAAGGACTGGAGGAAGAGGAAGGGGAGGAAGTCATTGCTGTTAGGGGCAGGCGACCTGGGACCGGCACAGCATGTTTTGGAGTAGCAGAGCCAAACTGAAGTGGCGATGAGGGGACTCCGTTTGAAGGGAGTGGACTGTTTAGGGATGAAGAATTCAGGTGCTGACTGTTGGGGGTCATATGGGTCAGGACAGGAGTGGTAGGAGAAGCCAATCTATCCATGGGAGAGGGAAAAGACAGTTTCCCAATAGCCTGCCTTGGATTGATTGATTTTCCCGTTTTTGTTGGGGTGCTCAGAGGGGTTAGGACAGGAGGGAGTGGAGGGCCCATTTCAGAGCGAACTTGACCTATGAACTGTGTTTTTTTATCTGTAGCTGAAGCTGCTGCTGGACTAGCTTCTTCCTCTCTGATCAGATGTGAGCTTTGTTTTTCAAGCACTCTTGTACCTGCCTCCAAACATTTATTTTGCCCATCTTTGGCCGCAGTAGACTGAATTAATGAGGTAGTACAACTTGTGTCTATTCTGTCCTGAGGGAAGTCTTTGACAACAACCTTTTTAATTACACCATCTTCCTCTGGATTAGGCACAGTTTTTTTGTTTGTTGAAAAGCGTTCATTTTCATCACCAACATTCAATTCTCCTGGGTTTGGGCGAGTTTCCAATACCTGCAGTTTTACGGTGGGTAACAGACATGAAGGACTCAACCGCCTGCACATAGAGTGTGTATTTTCTTTCATAGATTCACAGTTAACAGTCGTCGTCTCTTGGATGTCAGAAAGGGAAGGCCCATGACCAGCCACTGTTTCACCGTTCAATGTCTCTGTGTCAACTTTCTTTTTTGAAGGAGTATTTTTAACGTTTGCTTGAGCAGATTCTTGCTCAGCATGGCCCTTGTCTGCATCTTCCATCTTTAACAGTGGAAATATTTGAGGTGAGGGAGGTCTAGTACCACTATGTGACTCCAGGGAAGAATGCGTTTTATCAGCTTTCGCAGTTCTTTCTTCTTCATTACTATTTTCCACCTCAAGAACTTTTAAGGATCCATCATTTTCGAACCTCTCTTTAACATTTTTATTTGACACGCTACTGAAGCTGTTACTGCTGCTTGATGAACAGAGGTTATCTTCCGGCACCTCTGTGTCCTTGTCAAGAGAAAATTTAATCTCTTGCGGCCTTACGACAGTGGCATCTTCACCGTCCTGTCTCAAACAACAAGGATCCTGCGCACTGTTTTCAACTTCTGAGCCATTTTCTGTATTTGAAACCTGAGTGTCTTTCACAGAGTCAGTGATTGTTGAGGATACGTCTCCTGCTTCTTCACAGACTAAAGTGTTGTCCCTTTCTCTGGGCGACTCTCCATCATCAGGAGGGACTGTTTTGGCATGTGTAACATCACTAGGGTCTGTGTCTACATCCATCTTTGTAACAGTCTGTGACTGATCATCATTTGCCTTTCCTATAACATTTTCAGTTTCTGGGATGCTGCTGGCAATGTTGCTACTGGGATTTGCAGTGCAGGATGGTTCTTGACTTTCATTAGTTAATGAGACAGCCTCAACCAAAATTGTATTGTCTGATGTGGAAGAAGATGCTGACAATGCTGATACTAATTGCTCAGTACCTGTCTCCTGCTCAGTTTGCATGTCTTTTTGAAGATGCATTTCTTCACCATCTACAGTACTTTGGTCCTTCATCTCAGTAATGCCGATCAACTCATTTTGTCCTTTGGAGTTATTTTCATCAGAAATGTGTTCCACTTCGTGTGCTGTGACAACTGGCGAGTCCACATTCTCCTCTGCTGGAAGTGCAGAAGAGCTTGGGCCGTGACTTGACACTGATGTTTTGATGAGTAAGGACGCCTGTTGTTGAAGAGGAACAGAATCGTCAGAGGGTTTGGGATGATTTTCCTTTTTTCCATCATCTGTCTCCATAGTTTCCATCTCTGTATCCTGAAAGAAACAAGAAGAGAAGGATGTAATTTAGAAGAATTCCAATGACCACCACAGCATGTGAATGACAAAGCTAACTAGACCTGTGCTTTATTAAAATTACAAAAAGGCTAAATCTGTCATTTGTTACCATATAAATTTAAAGAATTATACAAATATAATTAAACAGTTAGTTATACAGCAGAAATTCTAAATTAATTGTAATTCTAACTGCAAGTTTTTGCCATACTGTGCAGTTGAAGTTTTTAAATCCTATAATCCTAGATTAAAAACAATAAAAAAAAAAAAAAGTGACTGGCACAGGGTTAGTAGTAGTAGTTGACACGATTGAAAACATCAAGAACAACAAACATTAAATATAACCAAAATCTCACCAAGTCTGGTAGTGGTGATATGCAGGAAAGCATCGGTTTAAACATTTCCATGATCTCTTTAACAGATACTTTGGAGCTGCGCAAGTTAATAGATGATTCCTCAGTTTTGTGTTCCTTGGACAATTGTTTGCTCTCTTTGGGATTTTCTGGTTGCTTCTTGCCACTCGAGCACTGGAGAGGTGAATGGTGCTTGATGGTTTTCTGTGCATGAGGAAAAGGTTTTAACTGTGTGTAAGTGGCTTTTGCCTGCGTGAGGAAACTGTGAGAGTCACCGATGTCTTGAGAAGCACACTGGGACATGTTTCTCAGTTGAGAGCACAGTCTGTTTGATGGAGAGGAGGGTAGAACTTGCTTGGATTTGGAGTATGACTCTGAAAAAGAAGATTGCATACATTCAATGAGTAAAATTGTGAAAGAATGACAAACAAAATCAAAAAATAAGAAGTCACTGCTGCTAATTAATAACTGCAGCAGAGCTGACTCACTTGATGATACATCACCAGTGAAGTGCAAAAGGTTTGCTGAGTGCTGCTGCTGAGGTTCCACACATGCCCACAAATTCTCTAGCAGCATCCGGAATTTTTCTGGAAACACACACACACACACACACAGACAGACATTCACACAATGCAATGGTAAGAATTACTACAAAATGATTTTAGTGTTAATTCATGTGATTTGCTTGTCAAACACATGTAATAAGTAAGTGAAGCCAACTGCTTACCTTTGTCAACTTTAGGCTCCTCGGGAGATGTTGCTTGAGTTGATATGCTCCTATAGTCTGTTGAGAAATAATTCAGTTATTAATTTTATTTATCTTTTAATACAATCAATATTTTAAAACTGAACTTAAATTTAATTTGATGTCAGAAAAAAGGCGCTGCAGTTATTGGAAATAAATATTTCATAGCTAAAATTAGATCAAATGAACTGGGATATACAGTAAACCATTTTTTCCTTTTTACTGGGGCCTTTGAAGCCCAATTAAAAAACATGTGAAGTTTGATCATTTGGAAGAATTTTAGCTATTTTCTTGTCTACTGAAAAGCTAATGTCCTGAAGAGAAAAAAAAGACATTAAACACTGTATTTGCACTGCTTTTTGTTTTTTTTACCTTTATTCCTTTCTCTTTCCAATTTCAACAGTCTCACCTGCAAATGAATTGAAATACATAAAGAAAGGTTAGTTCAATATTATAAAATAATATGTCCACCAATTTGTTGACCATAAAGGTCATTACTGCACCTGGAGATCATCAATATTCCTCTGTAGTAGGATCTTCTCTTTGGTCAATTGGGATATTTGATGATTCTGTTTGCAAACTGAGTCTGAAATCAGGACAAAAACATGCATAAATATGTATCATTCAACCAACAAACAAGCATTGTCATATAAACCAGTCCATTAAAGATATCTTTGTGAACCTAAAATCGTTGTTTATATTGTGTGAAATCTCATTTTTAATACCAACCTTTGAGCAATCTGACTTTATCTTCAAGGTTGTCCTTTCTGTTGATGATATATATAAAAAAAAAAAAACACATGGAAACATTTAGTATAGTTGAAATTATTTTCTAACAAACAAAACAAGTTAAACAACAAACCATAAATTTATCAAACAGAAAATTAATATTAATAACCCATAATATAAAAACACAGACAGACATGAAAATATTTGATCTTTAATTAAGATGTAAGAAACTACATCTCTAATGCAAGACTGAGTTCTTACATGCTTGTTGTCTTGGCATTCTCCTCTATCAGTTTTTCAACTTGATCTGCTTGTGCCTGAGATTGCTTCAGAGATGTCTGAAGAGGTGAAAAGACAAAGTCACAGAAATTATTAAGTTTTCTGAGCTACATTTTGGCAGTTGTACAAAAAGCTCATGACAGTCATGACAGTATCCAGGGTCAGTTATGAGATTAAAACAAATTCATATGACTCAAGCCTATCAAAGGAGACAACTTTTTAATTGCTCACCTGTGTTTTCAGCAAACCATTTTCTACTTCAGCCTTTTCCCTCTTCAGCTGTGCATTTTCAAGTGACTGCGTTTCCGTCAGTTCTACAAGTTTGAAAAACAAAATCAGGTGTGTATTCACACATGCATTTTATGAAAAATTATTATTATTATTAATAATAATAATAATAATAATAATAATAATAATAACAATAATAACATTTGCAATCTATGTTAAATCTTTACTGGATTAAAGTTACAGTGTGTGACTGCAAAGTACCTTTCAGATCCTTCAACTGCTGTGCAAGTTTCTTATTCCTGAAGGACACAAACATAATAGTTATCATTTTATCCATGCAGATACTACCTATGATCTGCACTATTATGATTATGACTGGCACCATCTCTTACTCTGCTAATGTCTTGCTGTTTTCCTGCTTCACTTTTTCCATCTCTTCAGACAACTGTCCATAGACCTTAAGAGCACACTATAATAAAATAAATAGTGTGAATATCAGCATGACAAAAGAAAAAAACACATCACATATTTTATATGGGATTCTACAGAGAAAGGGCATACCTTCTTTTCCTCCAGCTCTGCTTGCATAGATTCATAATCTAGGGTTTTTCTCTCCAGTGTAACCAATCTGATCTGCAGCTCTTCCTGCTGTTGTTGAAGCCTGACAGTGTCACTGCATAGAACATGTTAAGAACAGGAATGTGTTAATCAAGGTGCATGCAACATTGATGAACATATGACCATTTGTATTGTCTGTGTGTGGCCTTAAATAGCAACTATGTCTTCACAGGTACAGTAGCCTATATGTCACTGACTCACTGTTGGTTGATTCCTGGTTTTTAAAGATAGGTTACAGCTGTCTCTATCTACTGATCAATAGAAGCAGTACAGCTACATTATGTTTCAGGATAATACAATTAAGTTACATTCACGCAGAGTCCGTTATCAAAGTAATATTTGGATAATAAGATAATTATTGAAAGTCTTTAAGTAAGTTTTACGGAGTCTCTCTGTTTTTCTAAATCCAGAGTCAATGTCCTTTGTTAAACATTAAATTAATGCCATTATAAAAATTTATGTTGTGGGAAAAAAACAAAACATACAAACAAACAAAAAATACTTTATCTTATCTTTGTGACTTTCGAAAAATCAAAAACAAACAAGTCACAAACGCAAGTAGACAACAAATGTCTATAACTATACTGCTAGCCAACGGAAAAGACAACGGAAAAGGCATAACAACAGTTAACGTTAGGGGAATACAATATGGATGCATTCTTGATTATGATTACCACACAACAGTCTTTGAAGTGTAGCAGCATTTAGTAAACACTTCAAAATAATAGTTAAAATAGTTAAAAAGTTAAAGCTGCGTTTATCCCATTAAGTCACTTACTTAAGATTTTATTGTGTTACAATGGAAATTTCTCATGGAAAAAAACAGAAGTTGAACGTTAATGAACCACTTCATAATTCATACGCTAAATTACTTTAAATTTACACCCGCTACCTTCTCTGGGCTCCGTATAAATCTCAGTGCGAAAACAAAGATGCTGTCTGATTGGTGATGTGTAAAGGATGAATTAATCAAAGTGTCAAAGTTATGGTTAAGATAAAGATAAAGTAGTTTCACAAATGCAAAGTGTAAAAGTAAAGTGTCACTATGGCAACAACAACATTCGTTAATACTCACTCCGAAACCGTTATCTTCTGTTTCAGTGCCAGAAATGACGAAACATATTCGGTCAGGCTCTGAATGAAGAGATGGTACGAAACAAAACAAAAACAAACAGGGGAATTCATATTTACCACCATGTTCACTTTAGCTGATAACATAAAAATATATGATCATGTCACAACCATCGGACACTGTTTATATTCCGCCTTCTGACACAAAACACGATGGTTAATTGCCTTTTCTGTCATAGAAAGATGATCTGACCTGATGCAAAACAGAACAGTTCTGACAGTTTCCAACCGTTGCGTCCGCGGCGATTGCCACTGTTTTGGACTGACTGTCCCCTGGCATCATGGTAAGACAATTTTCACTGTAACCCTCACAGCCGTTGCCTTTTCTCGTATAAATTGACGACTATGTCTCCATTACACAAATTTTACATCGGTCCAAAACAACTTCACATTTTCGCGTCTCCCACGTTGACCAAGGACCCAAGCCAGGACCCCACCGGGGCAGCTTCGTGAAATGCCGGTCAGGATAAAATTTCTAATTTCTTGCTAAATTGTTAACACATTCAAATTATGGCGTGTATTCGATCAAATATGAGTAATACAAGTGTAAAATTATGTGTTTGATTTTTTTGTCGGCCGAAATGGGATGTTTGCTGTCATTCGGGTTTTGCTTCAGGCACTGCATTATGGCATATGGGGGCGTTACCGCGAGAGCAGTTAGAAATACAAAAGGGCTACAGCATGTACCGGTCGGTCAGTAGGGGCATGTTCAGTTTCAGGTCGTGTACTCGCTGTTTAGTTTAGTTTAGTTTAGTTTAGTTTTTATTGTGTTTTCAAAAATGTTATACTTCTCACTTTCTTGTGCCACCCTGTGGTCCTCCCCAACTGTGTTCCCCTTTAGGTTGGAGGTTAAGGTTGGGGACAGGTTAAGGTGAAGAGAAACAGAACAACGGAAGTAGTTGGCATACCACACTTTTAATAAGTTAAACACGTTTCGTGTAAGTGTTGAATTAGCTACAGTTTGACCTTACATGTCACTGCCACAGAATAGATTTTAAATCTGTAAATTTTATCGGTAGAGGTATCTTTCCCTGGTGGTCTAGTGGTTAGGATTCGGCGCTCTCACCGCCGCGGCCCGGGTTCGATTCCCGGTCAGGGAACTACCTTTTGAGGCTTGAGAGAGACCTTACTGAAACTGGAGCATATACTTTGAAATCCCTAACCACTATCTCGCTCTCTTCTTGGAAGACTTGCTTGAAGTAATATTGGAACTGTTGCAGAAATCTGAAATGCATACAATTGTGTGAACCCTGTTTGTAGTTGAGTTGCGGCAAATGGTTCTCTTTTTTCCTTCAGTGTGTTCATTGTCTTTCATTTCTATATATGGTCAGTAGAGGGTACTGTTGTACAGATTAACGTGTTCCTCCTCGCTAGCTCGCTCTCTCTCTCTCTCTCTCTCTCTCTCTCTCTCTCTCTCTCTAACACACACATGTGCACTAACAGACAACTACGGTGCTGGAGTACAAGAATAAATTGCTTAAATAATGCTTCCTTCCTTGGTTTAACTTAAGACATACAAACATTTAAATTGGTGAGGTAAAGGTCAGACATAAATCATAAAAAGTTTCCAAAAAAGAACAAAACACAAATACATTAACTTTTAGGCAACAGTTGTAGTATACATGTCTGATTTCCACTGCAATTGTGCCATGCTCTGAGAGCTGTGTTTGTACGCATTTACACTGAGCCATGCAAAGCCTCAATATTATGGCCCTGTCGCCTGTCTTTGAAAAGCTCAGGATCTAAACAGAGTGTTCCAGTTTGTTGTGCTCCACAATGGTCCTAATTACCGTGGCAGCAGGATGTCCAATAGCTGAGAGGAACCATCTAAAGGTGCTGGGATATGCTGTAGGTGCATCCTGATAGAAAGGTAATAACCCTGTAACTTCAGATGAACCTTAGGAATATAGCCTCAAGGCTGAAGAGCCAACTCTCTCCAAACAGATGCAGTCAAAGATAGCATAGTTTCTTTTAAGTGAAAAGAGGAGTGTTGCGCATGCTTTCCTCTCTTCCTGTCTCTTTCTGACAGATAATCTCTTCTGTTAACTGACATGGGTTAGGTAACACTTTGCATGTTGCCAGATTTGTCTTGATCACCTTTCTTATCTACAGGAAGCCTTTGTCTGAGCTCCATCTTTGTGTAAACAAAAATGCTTCATCTTCTTAATCCCTTTCTTATTGTGTAGCTGGATTTTCTCCTCTCCTCTTCGTTCCTTGTTAAACCACTGTAGCTTGCTGTCTAATGAAAGTAAAAGCCACTGAAGCAATGCACTTTTGTTTATGCTAGCCTAATTACAGAAATAAATAGAGATAGTAACCTTTTAAGGTAATACAAAAACTGCTCACCAGTCAATCACAAAGCTAAGTCACAATAAAAGTGACAGTAAAACATGTGCACATTTAGATTCACACCTACAGCAGTTTAGGGTCTCTAATGCACCTGGAATGCAAGCAGACACCAGGAGAGGATGCAACATATGCCATATGCTAATGGACGATATTTTATGATTTCGCAGAGTAATATAATTTATTCATCATTGATATAGTTGCTTATTTCAACACAACTGTACCACTGTTAATAAGAGTAACATATTGTGAAAAAAGTTGGAGATTGTAAATTATTGTGTGTAATTTTTTCTGAATGTTTGATTTTTTGTCTTCTCTAGATTGAGTTTTGACTTGACTGGGGTGCGAAGTGGCTGATGATAGTACATTCCAGAAGGGTGGATGGGTGGGGGGGATTAGAGTAATCTGATGCTGTGTGTGTGTGTGTGGTGTGTGGTGTTGCTTTTGTCAGCAAACTGGCATTAATTAATAAAACTGTTTTGCATCTCTGAATGTCGTGCAGACATTCAGACCGTACATTAGCAAGTGAAAAAGATTTTTTTTTAAAAAGCAGTGTGATCTTAGTGGCCTACATTTATTCAGCAATACAGTGTCTTACACACAAGCACACAGAGAAATGCAGTGTGCCCACAGCTGACCAGCTATGAATCAACTACAGAGAAGTAGTTGACAAGGAGGAAAACCCCTTTTTCTCTCTATACCCACCTCTCCCTCTGGCTCACTCCTTGTCTCTCTCACAGCATTTTTCTATGACAGCACCAAATACATAGATGCCCTGCCTTCTCCCTTTTTTTTCTTTCTACTCTATTTCTCTCTGTCTTCTCACACTCTTCTTCTTCTGAGGCTGTACCTCAGGGATTATGACAATGGTGATTTTGTTTTGAGCATCTGTGTCTCCTTGACTTGTTGAGAAATGACTAAAGAGTAAAGCCCAGACTCAATATGTCATAGGTGTTGAAATGGCTAATACCACATTGGCATTACTGTTAGTCAGGGCTCTGGCTTATGTGCTACACTCCACTGCAGACTGAAAACTAGATCTTAGCATTAGCCCCCAGAAAGTTATTTTAGATGCCAGATCACGCATCCTTTCAGATTCATTATGTTTCATGATTTCAGTGTAAAATTGATGGTCAGTCCAGGGAACTAAACTTAGTAGCAATGGGAAAAAAAGTAAACAAGTCAAGTTTACTTGTAAACCTCAATATTACATAGGCTTCGATGCTTTAGGACCCTGATGCATATGAGGTAGGGTCTGGAGTATTGCAGGAGAAAGAGAAAACAGTGTTGTAAAGAATATCCATAGCAGGAAACTAAATTCGAAGACTGTCAGTGCTGGACACGTGCCCCCATTCAAAGTTAAACCTGCTCTAATCAATATTTTTAGATTACAGTGAAAGGTGTCGCTGGTAGAGATGAACCCACACAGAATTTTACCACCCTCATTAACTTCATATCCAGTGACACCAGACAACTTTCTTCATCTAAATAACTAGCTCTGTGCTACCTTTCCACGACATATGGAATATTACGTTTTTGATAAAGATGAGCTTGAACACAGGGTTTTACTTGTAATCTTAGTTTTGTAAGTTGTATTTCAACTCCATCCAGCTTGCATTCAGGTCTGTGCTTACAGGTTTTATTTGATAAGTCTGTAGATTTAGGACTCTTGTTTTCCGTGCTTGCACATTCAGTTTCATGATTCAAGGATTACAGGTACAAAACACTGTTTCCAAGCCCACCTTTGTGAATGACATAATATACTGACTCAAATTCAAATGAGTGCTAAAGCTGGTCCTTGTCTCCTGGATGTGTAGGGAATGATCTAAGTCTATATTTTAAGGATAGCAAGTGAGATGGCTTCCCTAACAGTGTCTAGGCGTTTATTCCAATGAAAGGTTTTATGGTGGAAAAATGCTTTTGCCTGAGGATTTTGTGTTAGTTCATGGGGTAATGGTTTGTTAATAATGGCAGCGATAGACCGCGTAACATTTAATATGTTGGAAAGTAAAGGCAACGAATGGAAGAAAAGACTGAAGTTATATGTTTGAATTTACAAACATGCATCAAGCCTGAAAGTTACAAAGCTGTGTGTTAAAACCACAGTGTCAGATATGCAAAGGAACAGTCTACTCTCTGCTATCATGGAGGTGAAAACATGTAACAATGATGACAGTGATGTTAATAATATGTTTGTTGAAAGACAAATCCTTTGTCAGGGCATGATGACAACACCACGCCAGTTGAAGACTTCAGCCAAAAAAGTATGATTGAAGAGATCAAGTTCCCCTCCTAAGCCTTTTTTCACATTGCAAGAATACATTTAGACGTTAAGAGTTTATACCCCCCCGAAAGAAGAAATTCAATCAGACTGACAACTGACAAAAATGAAATCACAACTCATGCTCCAGCTGAGATGCTGACATGACACACATTTGTTTATTGTTACATTGTAAAACTCATTGAAATAGCATTAGCCCTCACCTGCCAGTGCTTTTTAACCATAACCAATATGTACTAATGCATTATGTTTGTGCCATATCAATGCATGCGATACATGACTGCCTTGAGTAATAATGTAGCACAGTGTAATGTAAAAATGGAGCAGTGCCTCTTTAAACAGCATGCTCATACCTTTTGTTATTGATCAGCTCACCAGCTGTTGTAAATGATCACTAATCCATGTTGACCTTGCTAAATTGGGCTTTGACATCACAGATATTCTTTCTTCAAAAATAAAATAAATGTTATGAATAAAAAAAGGTGCAGTTTGTCAGCATGAAATCCTATGAAACATAATACAAAATATAAGGGTAATGGGCTTAGGGTAGAGTAATAAAAGAACATATTTATACTGCTTATTAATACAGTCTTCCAGCAACGCTGTATTGTAAAGCCAATAAATAAAACAAACAATACTGGTCACACAATTCAGTTGTTCTTTCCTGAAACTAGAGGATTTCACATTGATTTGGTGACAAAAGACAACATTGTAGCACCACTGAGTACGAAAGCCAGCTCACACAGCCTAGACCCATCTCTGAATAGTTCTCTCATGTATGATGCATTTCATTTTTTTTCATTTTTTTTTTAATATGACAACAGAGTATTCTGCTATTGTCCAGCTATTGAGGAAGGCCACTTTGATTATTCCCAGCCTGTTTTTTTATCAAGCCTTAGAGTACAATTATGTTTTCTTAGTTGTTTCTTTGAAACATCCCTTTTCATTATCAGACCCCAGATTTCCAATTCATCAAGAATTGCAGTGCACACTAGGGCGTATCACATGTTGTTGCGTGGCAGTGCTTGAAACCTCGTCAACCACTTTTCTCTGTTGGTCTGCCATCATTGGCCTTTGGTTTACTGGGAGATGTTGGGTGTCCTGGGTACAGATCTGTTCAATTACATACAGTATATAAACAAAGCTGGGATTTTTCAGGTTTTCAGTTTCTTTTGGACATGTCAGTCCTATTCGCTTTAATCAAGATTCCCATTTTGCTAGTTCCTCCTCATAATTCTCTCCTTTATTTGTACTGTCCTGATCACATTCCTGTGTAATGCTGTCAGAATCACGTTCTTGTATCCAGATGTCCGGCATCGCAGGGAGAAGAAAGGGCACTGTAACTCTCTTGCACTTCCATTGAAATGTCCTTTGTTTTTCAGTGCTCGCCACACGCTTAAAGCAAAAACACTGTCTTTTCAAGCATGGACGTCAAATATAGTCTTTTGTCTATCTAACTACCGATCTGTCTGTGACACAGACAGAGTCACTTCGTATGATTATAGGTTTGAATTTGAACAGGACTGGCAGCACTGCTTGCCATAGAACTTGTGGTTGCAGACTCCATGCTGAGGCACCAGATAACACCAGTTGAAGTAATCCCTACACGCAAGGTCTGTGGAAAAAAAGGAAAAAAAATGACGTGTCAAAGTTTGTTTCTACTCTGACAAAGTGTTTTCAGACTATAGATAACAAGAGCAGCAGTTTTAGTTTGTCCAAAAGCATAAAAAATGCATTATCTAAGAGCTTTAGTACCTTTCTTTTCAGGTTGTGGGCAGAAGTTGGTGTTGCAGGCCTGGGACATTGAGGGTTTAAGATGGAGCGCGCAGCCAGGAGAGGGCTTCCCCTGAGCCAGACATTGGACTGTCCTGGCCTGCACTCCGCCTCCACATGTCACTGTGCACTGTAGAGTACAAACAAACAAGGCCTTGCTGATGAATACTATGAATGCCAGGCACCACATATAACATATTTAATGACCCCTCTCTTGGCAATCATGAATCAATCATCAGGTGTTGATGACTTCAAAAAGTAACCATAAACAATCTCTGCAGAGACAAAATGCAATACAGTACATACAAGTTAACCTACCTGAGACCAAGGAGGTGAGTGCCATTCTGGTCGAGGTGGAGGTTGAGGGAGAGGCTGGGGTGGATAGGTGCGATGATGCGTGCTCCATCGGTGGATTGGTGGGGTAGTGCGGACAGGGCACTCAGCCAGGATACAGGGTCTCTGGAGCTCGACTGTGGGCTTAGGAACATGGTGACACTTCTTGGCAGCAAGCTCTCTGTATTTTCCTGCAGTGTCCTTTATTATGGAAACAGAGAATATTAATGTAAGCTACTCGATGCAATTGTATTTATAACATGACACCCTCAAGAAAACCATTCTTTACAATAAAATCTATAGCACTGTATCTATCTAATATATGCAAAAAAATTAAAACCTAAATTATAGAAAATTGAGATTTGAAGAAATTAAAATTTAAAGCTGTGAATTGTCACACTTAATTTTTAAGTTACTAATTAAACAATAAGGAACCACCATTCTGCTACATTTGAGTAAACACAGCAAATACAAATACAGACCTTCTCTGCACATTTGATGAAGCGTGCCTGATAGCCACGACCACATGTTACTGAACACTGAAAATGGAAGAAAGAAAAAATGGAGAGAGAAAACTTATTTACATTTGCAAAAAAAAAAAAAAAATTTACATACTGCAACTACTGCTTTATTCTTTTAATTTTCATATTTTCTCATCAGTCTTCATAACAGCTGTAAAGAATTACCTCTTGCCACGTGGAGACAAACCACTGGACTTTTCGTTGTTTCTGGCAGCGTTTAATGAAGCAGGCTTCTTGACTGGCAGGTTTTGGCAAGCCTGCACACACACTGTCTGGCAGAGTGTGTGTTTGGGCACCTGGGTTGGTGCTCGTACACACCACTGTCCTCTTCCTCAAGCCATTGCCACACTTACGAGAACACTGCCAAGTAAAGAGAGACATGGTAATGATGATACTTTATGTCTTTAAATTATTTAAGCTTTAGCGTTCTCTCTCTGACTGGAAGATCTGATTATGGCAATATTATTAAAGATGTCAGGAAGGAACATGCCGACTGAGGCAGAAAGCTGAGATCAATTAAATCTCTACCGGAGCAGTGTATGACATTCACACATTTGTTTTCCTGAGAATCACATCCAGGTGTCATTACAGAGAACATTTTATTATTCAATAACAATACAGTATTGATAATGAATATTGGCTAAATGGGATCTGTTTATAAGTACATTTGTAGTACATGTAATTTTAGAGGTAGCCTTTCCACTTTCTCTTGACTCAAAGTGAGGATTTGTCTAAATGAATTCAAGATTTGACATAATGAAGCTATTACATGACTTGAACATAGAGAGACATGTCTCAGGCCAAAGATCTTAACAAGCCAGCTACGCACAGTCTACCATATATTCACATTCTCCACACAGTGACTTATTGTGCTTTACTTCCTTAATAATTCCTTTGAGGAAGGCCCATAATTCCCCCAATATTCATTCTGATCCCATGCACTTATGGCACAGTCTAAATCAGACTTCTGAAAGTGTTTCACTTCATCCAAGAAACGGGGGGCTGTGACGCACTGCCTGTGCCACAGAGGAAGTAAACTGGACACCACCTGTGGCAGGTAGCTAGGAACATTTGGGGTTAAATGGGAGTTTAACAGTGAACCGAGTCGCCACACATTATGTACAGGATCTGGACCGAGAACATGAGAGGTTTCAGTGGGCACATTCATAGTTTAAAGCCACTGAGATCACTGTCATAAAATGTAGTGGAGCCATCAAGGCTAGGTTTCACTTAGCAACAGAGTGTGTAGCGCAAGTGTGCAGCTTCCAACTCTTTTTTTCCTCCTGTGGATAAATGTTTTGGGTTGCATTTTATTTTGCAGTACTAAAACAGTATGTCATTCATACATCGATGTAAACACACTGAAAAATCCCATTCTTGTATGTCTGTGACAGATCACTTTCACACATGCTCACCTGTGACCATGGCCCAGTGGTCCACACTGGTGGACAGCTATGTGTGTTGCAGGCTTGCCTCCTTGCCGGGGTGGGCTGGGCACAGCGAGAGTCAGCCAGGGCGTCTACATTGGCCTGGCTGGTTCTCTGGACACACTGGACCTGCCGCGTCTGCTCTCCTCCTCCACAGCTCCGGCTGCACACCCCCCACTCTCCTACAGACCAGCTGGGACAACACAACACAAGCCTGCTGAGTCAACATGCACAGCTCCTCAATCACCTATTCAGACAGGCCTGCGGGAATTTGCCAGTGACACGATAATTAAGCCACTTCTCTTCTGCAGTGGCACTGCAGTCCAGTCTGCAGCTTATTCTTCTTCTGATCTTTCAAAATAGAAACGACTGTAAATCTCAAAACATACTGTATGTCTAACAATAGCCTATTAATAGACTTTAAACATCATCCTAAACACCTTCATACATCTTCTCATGTCTTCATATATTGCTGAAATCAGACATAGTGGAGTATTGCAGCCCTAACTATAGAGTTTAGAGGTTTGTTCATGGCTCACTGGCTTCAGAGCAAGTCAGAACAGCCGAAACACCAGGCTGTAATTTAAACCCCGCTGCACAATTTAACCCCCCCCTCCCCCGTCGCCTTGCCTAAACTTATCTCTTAGCTCTTATCACTGCTAAACCCAAACATCATCACATATTTTCTTCATAATTACCTGTTTGTACTGTATACTCCTGACAAACAGGTTGGCAACTACTAAACTTGGTTGCTTCAAGATAGTGTATATATTAAGCATCCTTCACATTAATTAATCTCAGACACATAATCCTCTGACCCAGATGAGTGCTCAGTTTAGGACAGTAGAGTTTACATTACTTTTAGTGCATTTTTTTTTTTCAACACTGCACCCCGGCAGATCTTATGTCTTAAGTCGCCTAATCCCCGAATCTCCTATCCCTTCTCTCTTCCTCAAAGCTTCATTGCATCCATCCCAAACGACCCCAAACTCAAGGTGCAGGCAGCTCAATCCCTCATCACACACTCTGTCATCCCCTCCCTAACTTCACCCCAATGCACCCACCCAGCCTCCAAAGATCTACCCCAAACAGCCCCGAAAATGTTGCTGTCAGCGCACAGAGTTGTATATATTAACACTCTAAACTTTATTTGTAGTAATTTGGTGCATCACTTGCTTGGAATGTTGTATAAGGAGGAAGAGAAGAGTATAGCTCTATGAATGCACCATTAAATCTAAATAGATATGGATGGAGAAATTACATCTGGTCACACATATGTCACGGCTTGTCAGGGGGAAGATACACACTTTAGGATCATCAAAGGATTATTTGAGGGAGGATGAGATGAATATACAGAAGAAAAATTTCTATGCAGCTGTTTACTTTAAACATGTAACCTAGTGATCAACACGTACATGTAACACATTTGACATGCTGACATGATATATTATTAGCCTTTGGCACAGATATAGGAACTAAACCTTCATGGAGTCATTAAATATATAAAAATCAAGCAAACAGTAGATTAACTAAAGTCACAACAATTTTTAGCTGAGACATATTTGGACACATTATGCTTACAGTGTTGGCTGCAAGAAAGAAGAAATTCAATATATCTTGTTTTATATATATCTTGCATGTATTTCTTAATTTGTATATCACCAAAATTATTTGAGCACTAAAAACGAACAGGATTTTTATGATGTAACGTACAAGCTTGTAGTGGTTAGCTTATATCATGGATTTATTATGTAAGAACATTTAACAACTTGCCACAGTATGATATCATACTGGCACACTTTATCAAGTTTTATTCGGGCTCTCTTACACCACTTAGTTGCATCTCAGATATCAGTTTTTGCACAGAAAAGTAAAATATAGTCATCTGACCTACAGTGAGCAAAAGGTTGTAATGTAGTAGCTGATTAAAGTGACACATTAGAGCTTTGATAAATACTGAAAGGCATTCCCTTGTACCACAGATTTATCACCTTAGTTACCTCACTGGAATGGTCATTGGGATAATATACTGATTGATGCCATATCAAATTATAGACCACCTTGTGATCTTTGCCGTGGCTGCTATCAGTAAGTGTTGTTGGAGGATGAGTAAGCATCATACCCTTCGGACAGAAGCACACAGGATCAGATATCCTGTGGACAGAGTGTCAGATAGCCTCTGTGGTCTAAATGACGCTGTCTAGATGCTCACCAGGGGCATTAAATAACCTCTGACCGGTGTTTATGGCTGCGTGTGTTTGTACTTTCACGTGTATATGTCAGTGTGTGGGTGTTTCTCTGCTTATATTAGTGTACGTCCGCACTGCGAGACAGAATGATATCATGCTCTAAATGTGAGCGGGCATCGGAAACCTTTTTCCATGATGTAATGCCTGCTCAGTCCAACTCACTGGGTGCAGACACAGCAAAATGAAATAAATGCAGGCCCTCAGAATAGTGTGACCTGCAGAGATGGACTGATGACCACAGCCAGCCAGTCTGGTCTAAAATGCATGTTTTGGTCGCTTCAGCACATGTTTTGTCTCAGCTCACAGTTTACGCACAAAGGAGGGTCCACACACTGTAAGAAAGCAATGCACTGAAAAACTCATCCAGATGCTCGGTGAAAAAAAATAAAGAAACATATGTACATATAATAGGACAATATGTTTCAGTTTAGTTCAACAAAAAGGTTCTATAATATTCCAGGCATGCCAGTACTCTAATGAAGTAGGATTAAAAAAAAAATCCAAAACAATACAACACTATAACTGTATTATACGCATGTTATGAACCTTTCATATGACATTTAACACATTGCTGCAAATGACTGTAATCAGAGTGTAAAAGCATGCGTCAGTGCAACCTAAATGTTTAGATTCTGACCAACAGGAAAAAGACGGATTACCTAATGTTATTACCGTATAGTTTTCTGCTGTAACACGAGAACTCTCCTGCTTTTAATATGCTTTTTATATTTGAATTTGTAGTATGATCATTTATGTAGTTAGTGAGTTTGATGGGATCTTGAATCTATTAAGAATTAATTGAGAGAAGATGATTGTAATACGGATGATAAAAGGCTCAGCTAACTGGTTTAAGACAGTAATGCATTAAATTCCTGGATACTTCAACAACATCACGTTATTTGACTGACTGGCAAGTATTACTTTAGAGGAGTTGTAATTTACTGGCAGGTGATGTCATAACTAAGCAATAAATCAAAGTTGTGCATTCATCAGCATTATTATTGCATAATGAATTCAAAATATGTTTTGTGAAAACACTAAAAATTTGTTGCACGTTACAGAATACAAAACATGTAAATAGCAAAGTAGCTTTGTAAGTGCCTTGCCAATACCTGTTTTGGCGTGCACACACACACACACACACACACACACACACACACACACACACACAGGCACGCTTAAGCAGCATCAGCTGTAGATAATGAAGGAGATAGGCCCAAGAGATGAGTGTAAACAGTTGTGAGATTACTTTACAGCCACTATTATCAGTGCTTCCTCAACTTAGTGTAAACACACAAATCCATTAGTGAGTAAATGCTGATAGGGGTAGTGTGTGTAACTTTGTAAGTGGTAGAGTGTAAGAGAGAAGGGAATAGAGGAAAGAAAGCAAAGTGGAAAGAAATATCAGAGAGGTGCGTGAACATCTGTGATAAGCACGACAGAGCAGGGGAGTAGCTGTGTTGGTGTACATGAGAGAGGGAGAATGTGAATTTGAACATATTTATAAATGACTTTTAAAATATACAGACGGTGAGACAGACAGTGTGTATGTTTGTCATAAAGCCACAGCCTCACAAATCCCTGCTGAGAGATTGGAAGTGCTGCAACCAGAGCACAACTTAGATTGAATGACAGCTATCCTTGGCTGGCTGCTTGGTGGTATAAGTGTGTGTGCGTGTGTGTATGTGTGGCGGGACAGGGTTGGACAGGTCACAGAGAAAAAAAGACGTCACATCAAAGTGTCCAGGCCATTAGGGTTATGTTTACAGCTGAGCCTGAAGCCACCCAGGTAATGGACACTGCAGTGGAGGTCTGGCAACCAAGCCTGCTGTTCCTCTGTGCAGTGTGTGTGTATGTAGGGACAGAAAGGTCTCACAGACTGACCTCAAAGGTTTCACCTAGGCCTCTGTGTGTGAGAGGGAGACGTAGGGGAAACAGAGACAGACAGTGAGACAGACAGAAATTGACCTTATGGCTTTCACACAAAGGGCAAGAAAGAGGGGCCAAGGGGACAGAAAGTGGTCTTTCCCCTTGGGAAATTGAAGCATCTGTTGTACCTACAGTATCCTGGGAGATGAGTAAGCAGTTAAGTGCTGACTGAAATCTGTGGAAATGAAAGAGTCACTGTCTCTGGCTACCGGATAATGACAGTGTGATCACACACTGTAAATGTCTAGATAAAGCTTGAATTGTTTGGCTTGTTGGCATAAACCCACAGTGAGCAAGAGTTTCCTGATGTCTTCCTTGATCTGCAGTATGCGCTCTTCTCTCCTGAAATGTTTACTTTCCTTTCTCCACTAGGATCCATTTACCAATAGGACCATAATTAAATTTTCCGCTGTAAGCGCGGCATAGAAACATAATACACTACATGAATTTGGTTCGCATACATAGACAAATACATTAATATGTCCATTTGTGTTATCTGATTTCCACGAAGGTATACATGACAAACATAGTTGAGACCATTCAGTGAGCCTTGTTTCAATGTAAAACTGAAATTTTCAGGGTGCATTATATGAGTTATTGAAGCTCTATAGGACATTTTTATGGTGAAATATTCATTTAGAATTTTTATCAGTGCTGTAATTGATTCTTACAGGAAGTCACAATGCTTTTTATTTAACTTACTGTAACCCAATGGTTCCCAAACTCTTTCTGTCATGACCCCTTTGGAGGCTCAATATATTTCATGCTCCCCCTCGTTGAGTTAATTGATTGCATATTTAGCAAACAGAAATACAGGGGAAACTCGCAACTAGCAAAAGACCCAAGTTACATTTTATTCAAGAACATGTTTCTTTTCATGCATGTTTCTCATTAGGTTCTGTTGAGTGAGTGAAAAATGCAAGTTAACCTCTTCCCAAACTGCCAAACTTTTTTACAACCAACTTTATTTGACAATGAACTCCAGAGTAAGATTTGCTTCTTCATATTTTTGATTTAATGCACGTGTTTGCTTGATGAAAATCACCAGTTTTTCTTTTATTCCATGCATGCTGTCATTTTGATTTCAGAAAGAAATCTTGCTAAACCAAATCTTGCAAACCTTGCTAGCATCAGAGCGCTCTTGTTTCTTTAATGGTCCAAATTAATCAGATTAACAGATCTTTTCAGCAGACGTGTGACTTACCGCAGCAGTAAAAGCACAGTTGGAACTAACGATGACTCCATTCTCGAAATTAATGCAATACACTACAGCAATTAAAAATCTTATTAGTTACATCTGTTTGTTTGACAGGTCAAAATCTGTGAAAAATGGCTATTCAATGCAAAGAAAATTAAGCATTTTAAAAAAACAAAGCAACTGAGCAATTCCATCTACAGAGTAGGGCCACAAGATGTGGTTGAAATCTTCAGCAATAACAAGTAAGCTGGAACTTGCATTAAGAATTTCTGATTACCATTCTGCATATGCAACAGACCACACATAAAGTAACAGCACTTAACAGCAGTTATGTCATTTGAAGTCAGTGACAAAGTTTCCTATTATTTAAAATGTTATCTTTACTGAGCTTTAATTCTAAATTAAGAAGTAACTAAAATGTTTGTGTAAAATCCTCAGTAATAGTAATTACCCCAATAGTCTACAGTTAATAATGTAGCCTTTAGGTAGAGTACAGCAGTAGCCATCCTAGCATAACATTTTGTGGACTCTTTTGTCCAGAGAGCCTCAGAACTCTCTGTGTGCAGACATTATTAGCCTGGGTGGGAATCATCTGTAATGCTGGCAGTGGTATGCTGTGCTCACAGTACCAGTTTTTCTTGAATGTGACAGTGAAAACAAAGCAGAAATGACTACATAACACAACAAATTACTACACAAGATGACACAATGAACCACAAACATGGCATTATTACTTTAAATGTCTGACCTAACAAAGCCCTGGAGGACATGGCCGCCTGTTCTGACACATTTATATATATATTTTCTGTCAACACGATCACTACTTTATGTCAGTGAATATGAGACAGCTCTGTGGTCATCATGCAGAATTTTCCTAGGATACCTGTTCCAAAATGGAGACATACACAAGCTGAGCAAGAGGGAAATATTCATGCACTGACAATTCTATGAAGAGGAAAAATCCCCTTTTGAACAGCTGTTGGTTACTATAAAACATTAGATAAATGGTAACGTAACCGGGATCCCATGATTTCAGTGCTGATTACATAATATTGGTGCCCTGTAAATACTGGATCTCTGAGAAAATCTTTTTGCAGCAGCAGGTTTTTTAAGCAGGTGTTGGAACACCACCAGTGGAATGGAGATTAACAGAGGGATGACTTCATTAAGCAAGAGGGGAGATCCCAAAGAAAAGCACTGAAAAAAGAGATTCTGGAGATTCTAGAGATCGACAGAGAGAGACAGAGAGAGAGAGAGAGAGAGAGAGAGTGAGAGAGAGAGAGAGAGAGAGAGAGAGAGAGAGAGAGAGCAGGAAGTTTGAATATGACCATACAAATGTCTGCATTAGAGCTAATAGATTATTGTGATCTTAGACTTTTGACTCCATTGATTTCAGGGTGGGGTGCAGTAGGGACACTTACTGTGAAACTGTCTTGATGAGAGGGTGAGAAAGTTTGGGTGGGAGTAAGCTTCAGAGTAACTAGACACCACCACTGTTCCTCTCCTGCCTTGCCATGTCTCTTTTCTGTGTGTTTGTGTGTGTGTGTGTGTGTGTGTGTGTGTGTGTGTGTGTGTGTTTGCGTGTGATGGTATGTGTTTGTGCCAGACAGCAGCTGATGGCCAGTAATTTCTGCTCCTGGCGACATTATGGCAACATCAGCATCATACATCATGACTTTCTGTACGCTGTAAATGTTAAATTAAGTATAACTGCATATGCATACGTGCACAGACAAAAACTCTGTAACTGATGTAACTGCACCACAGAATCTCATATTTCTGACACCACAGCTAACCACTGTTGAAAGTTATTTGCTTTGCTTTTGACTGTCTGTCTTGCTCTCCTGTTCCTCTCTATTTACTTTATTCCTAAACATTACAAATAACTGTCACATTATATTACATTTCAGGAGTTTAGCAAACATCCTCATTCTGTAGAAAGTGGCCAACATTAGAGGCACTAATTTCCAGAAACAAAGATGAAACAAGGCTTTTATTGTGCCTGTCTCTGGCATGGCCTTCTAATATCGAATAGCACGAGTTCTTTAAGCATTTTAAGTGGCTTGGCTTGGCCACAACATAACAAAACTGTTTTACACGCGAGGGACAAAGTCACATTTGGACTTTCAACACATGCAGCACTGACCGAGATGAGGTCAGTGTCTCAGCGAAACCCTCCTCTGCTCAAAAATCAAGACACAACTTGTCAGCAGTGTCCACTTCATTTGCAAGAATTTGGCTGATATTTCAGACCATTACTAATAGTGTACAAGGGAATACTCAGAATAGACACACAGAGGAATTGACGCTTCAACAGCAGCTGTCAAAGGCCTCCAGATAAATGCTCTTGTTATTCCTTGAGAGACAGGCATCTGCTATACTCTGTAAAGGTGGTGCTTCATCTGTGCAGTGCTTGCCCTGCTGTAGGCTCCCAGCTGCACACGTACTGTGCATTTCTCCAAACTTTCAAACGTCTGCGTGGTACTTGTCATTTTTGCATGTTGTGATGCAGTTAAGAATTCCCTCCATTTGGTTTGTTGTTGTGGACGCTGTTTTTGTGTGGTGTTTTTTTTTTGTGCTATTTTGACAATGTTTTATGTCTGGCTAACAGTTGCAGCCAGTGAACTACAAAAGCAGAGAGGAAGCGATAAACAATTAACAGGAGTCATTTATTTTATTATTTCAAACAAAGTGTAGGATAATTGAGCGTTTGCTAAACCCTTATACCGGACTTTGATTGTCCATTTATAGCTTAGCAACTGTAACTAGGCACAACAGGCCTGTAGAACTTTTGATGTCTCCACACGATGAAACCACATGGAGCTGTAAAGATTTCAGACGTTGGTGTCTTTTTCTTGGTTTTGCAAAACCAACCCAAGAAAGGAAAAGTGCAAAGAATCAATGATACCGTGTTTTTATCTACTCTAAGGTAAGCTGCAAGTATTAGCATGTCTGGCTAACTCACTGACATTAGTAACCTTAGACAGCAATATATCCAAGGCAAAGGAGGATTTCATACTACATTATTTTGCGGGGTTACAGTTTGTTATAAAGCCCTGTTCAATGTAGTGCATCCCGTGTGTAGTATTTACCAACTATATCAAAGCAAGTGGATGCTACTATCAGCATACAGGATAACATAAGCCACTCTGCCTTGCTCTTGATTAGGTTTGCAGACATACTGATGCAACATCAGTCAAACTCATTATCAAAGATTGTATGTTTTCTACATAGATTATCAAATAATGAGGATGCAGAATTTTTGCCTGGCGCATACAGCTTTAGCCTTAGTCTTTATCACAATATGATGTATGTAGCCTTCAAGCTCATATTTGAGAACCATTTACAGGGTTCTTGCTTTAAAATGGGTCAGGTCAAAATATTAAAAAAGTGAGCAAAAGTCAATTGTTAGGCCGATTCGTGTCCACCTCTGTCTGAAATCAATATCCCATTGTTTCAAAAATTACAAAGAATTTTGAGTAGCAAATCTGCCAAAGTTATCGTTGTAAACTGCAAATGGGCTGCGCCAGAAAGCCTGACAGGCGTAGCGACAGTAACTAAAGGGGGGCAAGGGTTAGTTTTTTCCTATCCATGAATTCCACAGGAATTTTGGACAGTACCAAACTGTGGGAAGGCCTCTCACAACATCAGACTTAGCTTGTCTGTTACAATCGGCGGCCAAAGAAGTAACCCATTACATTGGTGACCTCCTCTTTTGCAGGAGGTATGTCGGCCCAAGAGATCCTGTTTGCGTGATATCTTAGAAATTATTACTCCAACTGCACTTGCAGAAAATGCACTCAGGGGAAGTAATACCTCAGCAACAGCTGTTGTAGGAATGACACACAGCATTTCCATTGGTCACCGTACTGATATATGACGGGTATTTAAAATGTTCTGTGGCTAATAACCTGTTGAAAATGTCATACAACATTTTACACATTCTGTATATCCCCAAAAATGGTCAACCAACAATTCATGTCTTTTATACTGTTGTGTGAATATTGTTCCGTGCCCTATACATGCACATCTGGCTTGATAAATTTTCATGAAACCTTATTATCATCAACTAAATCTCAAATTACCCCCTCATTAAAAAAAAATGTTATCCCAAGAGCGTCTTTCACTGATTTTTTTTCTGGCCAGCATTTTACCATTCATGATAATGTCCAGAGTAGCACAGACAAGGGAGGGACATTCCCCTGTGTGTGTCTTTATGTAGTGTGTTCATACATGTCCTGACTGTCAGTGGGTGCACCACTCCCTATGATGTCCGCAGCATCGGACCATGTTGACTGATCTTTGATCCTCTGCCCTGGCCTTGTGTGTCAGGGGTATAGACACTGACCGAACCAACTGAACTCAGCCAAGATCCCATGGAACCACACCCTGAAACCACAGAATCATTAGTGGGCCTCGCTCCCACTCTCGCTCTGTCTGGTATTGTCATTCATCATAGGAAATGTGTTAGTGCCACTCTAAGTGACGGCAGTGGCATTATACAACATTGAGAAAAGCCCTCTTGGCCACAGCAACCTGGAAGGGAAACTCAACCTTTAACATTTCCTACTTTGGTTCCCAACTGCAAATTATTCTTGAGCTTGTTTGTGGTGCAACCTTGTGGGACAATTTCTGATAATTACCAGAGTTTGGAAATGAACCAACATGTCCTACCAAATAAACTTGCAGTGCATTGTACACAGCAGTGTTTCTTAAACTACACATCTAGAACTAAAAGGTCCTTGGTGGGTTTTGATAGGGCCAGGGAACTAACATTTTGTTATGAGCTTGGGTCCCACAGTGATGCTACATGTGAAAAGATTTACAAGTCCTTGGCCTGCTGTATTGAACAAACACAGAAGCTAACTCTTCCTGACATTTGGTGAGGTATCATTCTGAAGTGGATGAAGACACGAACAGAATATCCAGTGGAACTTCCCTTGTCTTCCCTGTGTCTCACACGCATGTTTTGGCCAAAAGTTATTTTTCATTACAAGAGAGGAAAATGTCGTCATGGTGGAACAGGTGCTTTACTGGGCTGGGAAAGGGTGGAGAATATAGTCAGTGGTTCCTGACACCCTTCATTCACTTTATTATGAGGAGATAGTGTGGGAAGTTTGGAAGAGTTGACTCAACCAATAAACAGCTCTTTTTGACACTGCATGCAGAACAGATGTGTAGGTGTTGTAGACCAATAACACATGGCAGTCAAGAGGAGTGAGGGTAAAGGAAGGTGAAAGGGACAGAAGTCAGGAAGACAAAAACTACACCCGAAGTGGTGATGTACAAGAAAAAGAAAAAAAAAGAGACAGGGACAAAGATATTAGGACAAAATAGGGAGAGTACTAAAAATGTTATCCACAATATAATCTCTTCACTAGCATGTTGAGCTTGTGTAACTACATCAACCGATTTGGCTGATGGCCCCTAAACCTGATCATCTGTCTCCTCAAGTTCCCAACATGAACATGCATGTACAGAATGTTGAGCTGTGACAGCCAACAATGTTTTTGGCTATCACATAGCCTACAGGACACTTTATGGCCCTTCCAGGGAAAGTCAATTGAACAACTGAATAACTGACATATCCTGAAGTCTAGAAGTCTAGATGGACCAAATATTCTTTTTCCATCCAAAAGTATGTATCAGGAAAATATGAGGAAATGTCTGCACACTTCAAATAGTTTTTAATGATGTCCAGATTGAGAGCCAGCTAAAAAGAGTGTAGATATATTTATATATTTTTTTTTTTGGGGCTTTTATGCCTTTAATGGACAGCACAGTGGAGAGTGACAGGAAACGGGGAGGCAGAGAGAGGGGGAATGACATGCAGCGAAAGGCCGTCCGATGCGGGATTCGAACCGGGGCCGACTGCAACGAGGACTGTAGCCTCTACACATGGGGCGCCTGCTTAAACCACTACGCTACACGACGCCCCAGATATTTTTATGAGGTCATTGATAAACGTTTGAAGCCACAAATAATCATTGTGATTTGTGATTCTATGAAAAAAACAAATAACTATAGTTATGTGAACTGCATTCACAGCACCAATCGTAACTACTACTACTAGCATACACGACAATGATATATGAAAGAGCATTGGTTCTGACCTGGCAGGACATGGTTGGGTGTTGCAGGGCATCAATCCAGTAGCTGGTCTTGATCTGGGATTGCAGTAGGATGTGTTCACCTGCACTCTCAAGTCTTTGTAGCATGCTGACTTTGTATTCATCTGGCCTGTGTGGGATAAATATCAATACGTTCAGGCACATTATCATAAATGGAGAATATCATTTTTATATTGAGTTACAGTCTATTCCTAACTGCCAATTGACTACTATAAAATATCAGTAATAAAACAAAACTACAGGCTCACATTTACTGTGCTGGATTAAATAGTTATGAAGAGACATTATAGATTTATTGGCATAAATGTAGAAAAACAGCAGTTTTACTGATCTTGAAGGTTCATTCTTGACTTTGGAAACAGCAGCTTCACAAAACATAATTTGGAAATTGTCCAACTACAACAAACCAGCATTGTTGTGTGTTAGTGTGTCAAGCTGCTTGTCAAGATGCTATCAAAAGGTTTGCACATAATATTCCTGCATTGTGTGAACATGTGACACCTGTTTATAACGTGAAAGCAATATGATACTGGTTTCACACTGACATACCTTCTAGGTGGTAGTATGCATTGTATGTTGATGAATATTTAACTGTGCATGCTTTTTCACTGTACTTTCACTTTACCCTTTGTACATGTGATGTGCAGAGAATATATTTTGTCTCTGTAAGCCATAAAAACATTTGTTGAAAAGTTTTAGGTTCCTCTATTTAAGTTATTATTTACTTTGTAAGAGGCTACCAATCCTGTTTGAATTCTGACTTTTGTGTTTGTGAATTCTGACACAAAAGCAGATCTGACTGTTTTTAATTTATTTGAAACATGAATCCCACAGATCTCCTGGTTGGTATTTGGCTTAAGGCAAGGTCAATCTGCACATCTCAGCTCATACAGGTCAGTTAGTCAGTCACACTCTTTAATAAAGCAAACGACCTCCAACCCATCACGACCTACAATCAAGGCACAAAGAGGTAGAGATGGTTAGGGTGGACCGCAACAGACCAGGGTGGGGAACTTTAACCTGGGGGGGTCAATCAACAGGAACTCTACACTGGGGGCTTTGTTCACATTCATGAAGCCAAGCAAGTGCACACACACAAACACACACACACAAGCACTCACAAAGGGAAGTGTGTATGAGTAAACACTCATGAGCACTCACACGGAAACACACACACACACACACACACCTTTATCTCCTGACCTCTGCCCGCAAATCACCCTGCCAAGGACTGCTCATGTCATTACAGCAGTCTTTGCATGCGTTTCTGTGCGTGTGTGTGTCTGCGTGTGCGCTAGTTTAATACTAGGCCTCTGGTGGGACAAATGCCATCGGTCAAAGTCGTGCATGTGTGTGCTTGCTTGCTTTAAGGCTATCTATGTGGTGTGGTTGTGTGTGTGTGTGTATGTGCATGTAATAGCAGGTCTCCAGTAGAACAAGAAGAGGTCCCACCAGTCCGAAACAAGAACTACTAATGTCCCCTCACTAATGATGGGATTACTCCCCTCTCCATTTAACCTGTAGCTAAAAGCCTTATTATAGATCAGAGAGGCCAGACTGAGCTGTGGATGCTTGTCCATTGATCTACAAACTGCCCTCTTAATCTGTGGGCTGCTCCAGATTACTTGAAAAGAGGTGATTTGTCCTTTTTCATCAATGCAATAGACTCAGACTAGGTTCAAAAACACAAACAAGTAGTACCTGTTTTGAACAAATACAGTAACATGTCACTGCACAAGATCTGCTTTGACAGAGAAGATGAAATGCACGATACTTCATTTAGAATCTATCTATCATTGTAGTTTGGAAAAGCACATTTTGATCTAATTTGCAGCACAAGTGTAATATGATAATGCTACTGAAAAATACCTTTTGGCAGTCATGTTTGTACATACCTCCGGCACAAGTTGCTGAGCACTGGGAGCGTATGATGGCCCATGTATAATTGTGTTTGATGTGATTCTTCTTCTCATCAGATTTCTTCAGAGTATATTCCCAACGTACTCCTGGGTTCCAGCCCTGCAACAATATCTACAGGACAAAGAATATGGTAAGAATGATGAAATGAAAGACTGCACAAAATAAGTAATAATGTATGCAGGCCCATAACTTAGATGTAAAGAAGAAAGTCATAATCAAAAGGAGGGTGGGAGGTCTTATAGAGTATATTAAAAATTTACCGAATTGCACGTAATTAAGTGTGATGATTACTGATCCCTTACCTCTATGATCAGTGTGTCATTGGTGGGGCCAGTCGATAAGAGGCTCTCTGGTCTGTTATAGGGTCTCTTGTATTCAAAAATGGCTCCAGCGATGGGGTGTCGGCCTGGCCAGTCCACTGTCCAATGTCCGTTCAAGTAGTAGCGTCTCTGGGTGTCCCTGACAGCCAGGTATGAGCTTGATGTATTCAACTCCATCACACGGATACTCCGAGCCCCTGCTGGGATGGTTAACACCCCATAGTACTCTGAGAAAGACAAGAAAACATTTTAAACAAACACCAAAAGCTGTAAAAAACTAACACAAGTAAAAAAAAAAAAAAAAACTGCATTTCAATTACATGGATTATGACAACAAAACACACAAAATAGTCTTGTGTATGAGCTACTGATAAAAGGTAAGAAAAACAGTTTCAGTATCTGGTATATGAAGCGTGAACTCAACAATTTAATTCATTATAACATACGGTTAGTATAATGCTGCTTGGTGTACTGTCCTTTGTAGATCTTGCAGGTGGAGTTGTTTCCTTTACACACCCCACAAGCATCAGGCACAGCTGTGGAGCCCAACACGCGGTCACAGCCCACTCTCTGTGGGAGAAAAACAATCATGGCTTTTGACAAAAAGTAGACTATGAATATAAAATGCAACTTTACATCATACAATGTAATAAATTACAACAGTTGAAAGCTACCATCACTCATCCCTTTTGTGATGACAGGTCGACATTTTCCTTTTCATTACATCTGAAGTACTTGTGAAATAGCACAACAAGGGTGTCTATTGATGTTCTCCACTGCCAAACCTGTTCTCAAAATTTATAGCTCAGCGTCAGAGATCCCACACATGATATCATCTTCAAAAAACTTTGCACGCTTCCTCACTCTTCAACACAACCATGTTTCTGTCTCACTGCTTGCCTGCTTTAAAGTATTACCTCACACAGTCCATCAATACAGACGTTGGAGCTGTCCTGTGAGCACAGAGTCCCATCCTTAACTTTACTGGCCAAGGCAAAGAAGAAATCATAACCTTCAGCAAAGCAGTACAGCTTACATACATCTTGATCTGGAAGAAAAAAAAATAACCAGAGGGGCCAGAGCCAACAAGCAAATTCTTTAGTACCATGACATACCATAGTTGGTGAAAACTCCCCACAAACTTTCTCTTTTGTCATTTCACATCTTTTTTCCTAAGTAATTTTGAAAATGAATTCAGCCATTGTCTCACCATCCACTCTAGTGTATGGTCTCCAGGTGTAGTACCATCCTCTGAACTGTTTGCTGTTGAATTCGGCACACTGTTGCGCTCTGTAGTCGATGGCGTTGGGGGGACAATCCTCAGTGTTACAAAGCTTGTACGACCTGGAGGAGCCCTCACAGAACTTCCCTCCATATGCAGGTCTGCAGAGAGGAACACACGTGTCATGAAAATAAAGCTTTTCATTTGTCCTTGTTTATTTCAATATTCAGTGTTTCACTGTAGAATTCTTTACTTTGTAATATTCTGATTTCCTCTCAGATGTATGTGATCTACAGAGTGAGCAAGTCAAACTGTCTTATATATGTGAATATCCTCCCGTCAATGTATGTGGCTGTGTGTGGGTGTGTCTTTTTGAAAGCTTCTCCAATCACAGGTGTATAACTCGAGGCTATGTTCCTTTAAATCCCCTTCCATGGGACAATTACACCCTCTATAAGCCCTCCAATCACATTGTCACTTATATCTCTCTCGCTCTCAGATTCTCTCCCTTTATATCTTTACATTTCATCTTTCGCTTTTTTTAATCCCTTCTCTGTCATCTCTTCTACCGTCTATCCCTCCCCCCTTTCTCTCTCTCCTCTGCCTCTTTCCTCTCGCCTGTCATTGTCTTCCTTTCCCTCCACCACTATCCTTCCTCCCCCATCTCTTGGTCTTTCTCCACATCACTCTCTGTTTAATTTAGTCCACCACTTGTCAGGATCTTGGCATGACATGATAAAGAGGAGGCCCCAGCATTTAGGACAGGGCCCCCCGACTGACTGGAAGTGCAAATAATCCTGAGTGACTGATGAGTAAGGGACTAAGTGAGCAGATAAGTGATGAAGCGACAAACCCATGTGAGGGATCTTCACATGGGTTCTTCACATCATCTTTAATCACGTGTCTTAATATACTCGTGGCCTTGAATCGAGCAATCACAAACGGTACAGACCATCTCTGTACCAAAACGTCTCTCCATTAATCCTCTGTGTGTACAGTTGTGAATGTGTATACAATTTTCCCTGTTCGCATACATGCTAGTTATGGTAATTCCTGCATATTTTAGTGTTTAGTATAACTGTGTGCTTACATTTACCTGGTAAACAAACACTTGTCATATTGCTACAGCTATTTTAACACAAGTTAAGAGAACCTAATAGAATGGATCTTGCAAACTAGGAAATGGTATATTTATAAAGATTATTTACTATGTGATTTTTGCTTGGGTAGGCAAAAACATAAACGGTCAGTTTTTTTGGGGTGGGTTTCACTGTTATATTTTGATGGCTTAATTTGAAAATGTTTTGATCGTTTAAAATGCTACCACCTCACAAGCTCACTAATTTACATGCTGCATCCAATCTATTTAACCCGTATACACAAACATAAATTTGATGAATTCTAATCGGAGCTCAACACTGTAACAATTTCTTAGCAAACAAGTGACAAGATTATAAGATGTTACTGTGCTAAGAAAAAGGCATTGGTGGGGAAGCTACTTTGAAAACATAGCTTTGCAAGCTACCAATTACTTCACCCTGGAAGACGTTAAACTACAGCAAAGGGGACAATCTAGTTTGGTCAACTAAATCAAACTGACAATGTACATGTGATACGGAGTTATAACAAAATATAACAAAAAAAGTTATTGCCAAAAGTGCCAACTTGTTCACAGGTTATACAACCACAAAATAAAATACCCCACTATTCATGTGAAAGTGTAATGAATGTCAGCTTTGGTTTTGTAAACAATAACTGCTTAAGTTTGGCCATGACGATTGTTCCTCAGGCTGAGATTCAGGAGGTTTATCCATGATGACCTTGTAGCTGTGTGAGGACTGAGCAGCGCCTGCCCGTGGCTTTTGCACATGCACTACACAAAGGTCAAGTGTGTGGTGGTGGCTGTCTGACAAATGCATTGCCTGAGCATGCCTCCTGGCTCCCTTTCCATACTTAACACACTGACATGACAGTGGTATTGATCTTCTTATGAAAGCAAAATGTTCCCCTAACTGTAGAACATTTTATGCTGTTCTCATCTTTGCTAAAAATGGACTGTTGTGCCAGTTTGTTAGGGCCTGTTTATTGAGTATTTCTCTACCTGGGGTTGTTGCATTGCCTCTCTCGATAGGTGACTCCGCTCTCGCAGCTTCGCGAGCAGGCAGACCAGGATGACCACTCTGACCATTGGCCATGCTGAGGCCTCGGGCCCTCATCACCCTGTTTTACACACTGGCCCCTACGACACCACTGGAGAAGACGAGAGAAAGAGAGAGGAATTATGAGTGGGTTAGAGGGAGGCTGAAGAAGGGAGGCATACACAAACAAAGAGCAAAATTTTTTAAATTGTCTATGACACACAGACTTTCCAATGGACCCTGCCCTTTATCTTCTTTATGATCACTGTCTGTCAAACCATAGCAGAGGCCTGTAAGAAGCAGCTTTCAGCTTTAACTGCTGTCAAAAAGGTCATGGTACAGACTTGGTTATGTACTCATAATCTCTCAGTGAAACTCCAGTTGTGCTGCTTTTTGGACAGTCCCCACCTTGAGCTGTCATCAGCTAGAATTAAAAGAGGTAAGTCAAACACAACTGAAATATGGAAAAAACTGTCTCATACCTGAGAAGGATATTCTCCTAAAATAATACACATACCATTGTCCTTCACCGTCATATTTGCATGTTGTGTTGTTTTCCCTACACTGTATTTAACTTTTGCTTTTCACCTCATTCCAATTTTTCTTCTTTTTAAAAGCAGTAAAAGCAAAAATGTAACTACAAAAACATGAAACAGGTTGAAATACAGTACTGTTGCCAACAATGCACAAATCAACATAGTAATGTTTCTTCACTGCTGAAAAACATTCTTTTCAACAATTTTAGTTTTGAAACAAAAGAATAAATATCTGCCAAGGGACTGAGATAATTTAACTTCTTTCCAGTGCAAATCAACTATAAGGGTGTGGTATCTGCCTTTTTGTGACTTGTTTATTAGTATTTATATCTGGTTTCAACATAGTTTTTGAAAGAAGTGAACCAGGTCAGGGAGATTTTTAACGATGCATTTTTTGACATTCTAACCATGTTCTCCCAATTCGACAAGGACAATTTCTCTCATAATCTGGTCACTAGTAACTTGACCCTACTGGTGGCTTGGAGAAAACACAGGGGGCCACCCTGACCAAGCAGTGTTCCACCCATGAACACTGCCAAGTGTGTTCCATGAGGTAACCAGGCAAGGCAGAAGAGGAATATCAAACTATACGGAAAGTTATGTGAATAAAGATTGTCTGTACAGTACTGCATGAATAGTGGAGGAGGTACAGGAGATGCCTCATACTACTGACTCAAGTTATTTACTGTATGTACTTCAAAAAGGCTGAGTCATTAACCAACAACCTATCACGTGTTACAAAATGAGCAGAACTTTACTGAAAGTCCCTTAATGTAACATGAGAAGACTTTGCAAAATGTAAACTCTCTTAAAGCAACATTATGTCACAAGCTGTTTCCTGGCACACCACTGAACTGGATTTGTACATGTCAAGATGACATCAGTCACAATATATCTTCAACTGCTCGCCCTGGAGTGATCTCAGGAACCTTCTCAAGCACGTGCGTGCGCACACACGCACGCACACACGTGCATGAGTAATGATAGCGGGCATATGTTCGGCTGTTCTTGATCTCACTGTGTGTTCATGCCTGCACACGAGCCCACCGACACATACACTAGCACACACACATGCACACACCCCTCCAACTAATCTCGTGGTCCTTGACTACGAGGTAGAACAGCTGATTTCCCCTCAGTTTTCCCCCTGCGGCTGAGTGCCACAGATTCCTAAGTGAGCCTGTCATTGTTTGTGTTCAGTTAATTGTCCCGTGGAGAGAGAGGGCGGGATTAAACCATCAAGTTCAATATATTGAGAACCAAATGTCGACGAGGGGCTGTCAGGGGAGAGAGGGTAAGAGAGAGTGCGAGCCTTGGGGGAGAATCATCTTGAAAGAAGGAAAAAAAACAAAGAATAAATAAAGAGCACAGATTGCTTTTTGGCCCCAACCCCAATGGCATATTTTTGCCACGTCAGCAACAAACCAATTGCAGCTGCTCCCTGAGGTAAAATAATGGAGGAAGACTGTGGTACCTCTATCAAGAAGAGAGAGTTTATTGATGCTGCACTCAAATGAACTCAAATCAAAAACACAGTAAATCCGATTCAAACTCTTAACCTAGCTTACAAGTGCATTTATTAGTCTGCGCTGGCTGCTGGGACACAATGACATTGGCGCGTAAAACAACGCTGTTAAAAGACGTGCCGTGTAACACAGTTCAAGGCCTTTTGTCTTGAAATGGCAAAACTGAGTGGAGGTATCAGCACTTTATACCACTAAACCACTCAATAAATGTTACTTTCATAACAGTATCTCCATCAATTTAGCCGGTTCACCTTATAAAATACTATCATGCTTTGTAACATTTACTCACTCAGAGTAAATCCCTTGGCGGTTTCCCTTGGAAGAGGAATGTATGTGTGTGCCTGTGTGTGAAACATCTCTTTACAAGCTCTACCCCCTCTTATAATAAATGTCACACAGTTGATAATACTAAGCAGCACACTTAAAAAAAAAATCAAGTAGTCCAAGTGATGCAAAATCCATTCTGAAAACTGAATTCACATATTTCACTATTTCAGTCTGCACTTTCAAACTTTTTGTTAGAGTTGTGTGTGAGTGTTGAGGCCATTTTCTCACCAAAACTGCTGAGATATGTTTGTGACAGGGTCTTGTTTGGTACATTTCATTTGTGGATGTATTTGGTAAGATGTTGCCATGGAGCATGTATTAGCTACAGTCAAACTTAAAGAAAAAACCCCCACGTCCTCTTTTGACAAAACAAGGCAAGGTTTTCAAGGCGTATCAAATGTAAGATCATTTTGCCTCCTTCGGCTAAAATGGAACAAAGGTTATCTTAGGGATGGTATGATCAAAGGGTAACTCTACCTCCTGAATAGGTGGTGAATTTAGAAAAAAAAAAAGATTAATGACATCCTGAAGTAAGAAGTACCTAGCTGCATGTACCTGCTAGTTGTTGGAAACATCATTGGTATTACCACTTGAATTGTCTCAAAGTTGATAAAAAAAAAAAAAGTCTTATAGAAGTGAATGGAGTCTCATGCCAGTCATGTGGTGCCACTTTTGAGGTCACAAATCCTGTGAGTGTATCACCAACCCTCATTTAAACCACACACACACACACACACACACACACACACACACACACACACACACACAGAGACAAAGAACACAAAGAAAAAACCCGTGTTAAGTCACCATATCAGGGCCACAGGCAGAGCCTTCTGCAGCTGGCATGAATTTGGTCTCACACTTCCTCCCAACACGGTGGCACCACAGAGCCTTGCAGATATCCTGGAACGACATGAGAGAAAGGATAAGTCACATGGCGCTGCTAACATGTTTTCTTGCTCCAAATTTCAGAAGTGGGATGATCAGTATCCTTCCCAAAACATCTGTAAACAAGACTAGCAATGGGAAGAACAATAAATTATGATAACATTGTTATTTTGCCTCTTGAGAGCTATTAAAACATGTTGATGGAAAGTTGGGGACTAGGGATTGTGTGAATAATGATCTTCTGGCAAGCCATCAGTGTGCAGCAACCTTGTATCTCCAAAATATTTATGCTTCAGTAGCTAGGATAACAACATTTTAGAAAAGAAAAGAAAGAAGAAAATATATGAAATTTGGTCCAACTGTTGCAAGGCATTATTCCACAGACAATGCATTGCATCAGTGATACAAAAACAATCACGTCCATCGTTTTCTGTTGCAGAATGACAAAACAATTGAATGAAAAAAGCTGCAATCAGTATTTTTATATTAAAACAAAGAAATAGTCCCATGCATTAACATGCAATAACAAAGAACAACTGCCTTACTAAACTTACATGATGTCATGGCTGTGTTTCTCAGCAGTAGTCTAAAAGATTCAGATGGGAATACCGGGTGGTTTCCCTGCTCTCATTGCCTGAGAAACATGGCCTGCTACATTTTAACATCAGTTCTATTACTATCTGAATGACTTTATCAGATTTTGACAACTCAGTGCAGATGCTGACAGGCACCTCGGCCTCAGCTTGTAGCTGCAAAGAGCCACCATGGAATTCATCCCATGGCCTATTTGTCCGGCTGTTTTGCTTGCTCAGGCCTTTTGTTGCAGTAAAAATGGTAGAGAGCGAGCAAACGATGGAAGGAGTAGACAGGGAGAGACAGGGAGAGGTGATGGACAGAGTGAGACAGAAACTGAGTTAAAGGGAGAAAGAGGGAAAAACACACATACGTACATATTATTTTGCTTTTTGCTAGGGTAACCCAGCTCTATCTGACCACAAACACCATGGAGAGTATCTTTTGGCTACTCCAGTGGTACTTTATCTTGACAACGCCTGCCAAAAAGTTTCATGAAATATGATTTCATTACACAATGAATTGCACCGCAGAGGCTGATACTTGAGTGTTTTTTATGAGTAACAAGTGTCTGGAAAGACAGTGAGCATGAAGGCTGCTTGGGGATTTTTGGGTCCTGCGCACCTTGCTGCTACCAGGTGCATGAACAGAGACAGTTTAAGACCAAAAAAAAAAAAACCATGAGGGAGCCATTCTTAAATATCCTATAGCTGAAACAACGCATTAATGTTTCAATGTTTAGGTGGCTAGGTTAAGGAGGATAGCATGTGTCAGTATCATGGGTTCAAATCCAGTTGATAATCACTGTGACATTTTATACCCTCTTTCCCAACTAGAAACCAGGCTTATATGTTTCGCAACAATGTTATCATATTCCACCATGGTCTTCAATAGAATAGAAATCTCAAAAGTAAGCTCGTAAATATATATATATACATATATATATATATATATATATATAGTGTATATATAAAAATGTTCATTTCATACGAGTTACTGAAATTTTTATAATAACTGCCCACTTGCTAAAGTCTCATTTTCTATCTTCCTGGAGGTAAGGATATTGGCCAATTTTTTTTTAGAGTTTACTGACATAATCCATGTATGCACACTCCCTGCAGGGCCGCACTCACCCGAAAGGGGTCCTAATGCAAAAATGGGCTGTGGCCCCCTGTTAAACCCACCACACTCACCTTCGTACCACAACTTTGTTTGATTATAAGTTGATTAAATGACACATGTATTTGAGAATAAGCTATGTGAGTGCATAATAACTGAAACATTCAAGGCATTAAACATATACTTGGACATAGAACCCCTGGACCAACACAGCATTGCTAATTTTGTTTATATTAACCAATTATCTAAATCAAATTATGACAAATTATTTGCTGTGCAGTGAATTGGGTCTGTGGAGATGCCCACTTTATCCAGTTGGCAATCTAGCCAGTGATTTTCAGAGTACGTTATATTTTTCATACATAAGAGCTCTTTGCCAGAATGGCCCCAGAAGAAATCAAATGTAATTGTCCCATATATATATGACCATATATCCATATCCGTATCATAGTATAAATATCCAATGACTCCTTTTTTTGGAGGGAAGGGTGCCTCTTTGATTCAGGTGAGATTTAGGTAGGGTACCATGTTTGGACCCACGACCTCTTATCCAAATGCTAGAACACCAGTAACTTAAAACACCTTAGGAGTGTTATAAAACAATGAAGTAAACTAAATCCTATCTGGACTGAGGCAGGGTATCTCAAACAGCAACATCAGCAGTAATGAGAAAATGAGAGAGTGACAAGGAGAGATTCCCATTGGCAACTCTCCAGTGTATATTTAGTCATCCATCCCTGTGAGTATTTCATGGGCAACATTATAACTCTCACAGTTTGTTTTATGTGCGTGCATGTGAGAGAGCAAGTATACATCCACGCGTGTGTGTGTGTGTGGGTGCGTGCACATGAGGGCATGCAACCCTAAGCTGTTTCTCTTTTCCTTCCTCTTTCCTTTATTCTTTTTTCCTCTACCTCATTCTCCCCATCCCTTTCTCGATTTCTTTCTCTGTTTTTCCTAGGAAATAATTGCCATCAGATTTTTTTTGTTAAACTAATTAAGCACTCAGGTTCCATTGGGTGTGCTAAGAAAAAACCCTGAGAGAATCATGGCACAGGATTTTTAACTCATTTTTAAGTCTGCATGGGTTGGCATTATTGAGTCAAAATCAATTTTACCTTCTTAAAATCGAGGGTGCAGAGTTTGGCCTTCTCCCCAAACTGCCATTTGCACTGTGTATCTGCATCGTACAGCTCGCCAGGCAGCTTCTCAGGGTATGGATACTCCTTGACTGCTCTGGGTTCATCTGATAGGCACAGAGCCTGGGCAGAACTACAGGAGAAGAGGGGTAATAAAAAAGGGAAAAGGACCCAAGATGAGGAAGGATGAAGGAGTGAGGATGGCAACATAAAGAGGGGAATGGTGGTGAAAAGGTCAGGGAAGGAGAGGGGAAGAGTATAGGGGTAAGAATAATTATTAATATTAAAACAAGTTCGAACAAGCAGACATGAACAGTCAAACAGACGTGATAAAGTGTTATGCTTCATTAAGCTGGTAAATAAAGCTCCCTAATGTGCCCACAGAAAATCCACAACAGAGAGCATCAGTCCATGATATTCCATTGTTTCCAGTGTTGGAGAGTACCGTAAAGTGTTGCCATGGAGACATAACAAGTTGCCAAACTCAAACCCTGAGAGTAATGGCTTTAATGCATCAGACACTCAATTATGACAGACATAAAAAAATCCTTGCCCATATCACTCATATCGTAACACCAGTGGGGGGTTTCCAATGTTAACTGATATCACTGGTTACTATACAGAGATGTTTTACAGCTTAAACACTGCAGGCGGGGGAATATAATACAAAAATATGGTGGAAAGAGCATGAAAAGGCAAAATATGTTGGAATGATTCAACGTGCTAGTGAGTGGTCCTGATTGCTTTAGCAGAGTATGTGTGCCTGTGTGTGTGTGTGTGTGTGTGTCTGTGTGTGCGTGAGATCTTCCATTGGTTTATGGGTCATATGTGTCCACAGAGAACAATGGCTGTTCTGGAAGTGTAATTTTTCTGATATTCTACATTATTCACATAATAAAGTTTCTGGAAAATAAATTACATTTACAGTGTACACACATCAGCAGGTGAACAAGTAAGGTTCGTGGGCAAGCATGTATGCACGCAGGCACTCACTCACACATAGAATTACAAAAGACATAAAATTACAAGCCCAATGTAGCTAATTTGCAGGATCTCAGGACACATTCCCTGATGGCACTGCAAAAGCCTTGAAACTAAATGTTTTTTTTTTCCAGCTGTAAGCACAGTACACCACAAGATTATCATCAACTGGAGATTTAAAAAAAAAAAAGGGATGTGAAAAGCAACCATTCTTTTCTAGGATTCCCTGTAGATCTCCTGACTCATCTCTTCCAGACAAAAAAAAATTACGGGGCATTTTCAATTCCCCATGGTCTGTTGATACATTAAACACAAAATTATGTGGCAAATGGAAAAGTCTCAAAGGTCTTGATTACATAAGCCAATTACAGGACTGGCAAGAGGAGCAGTGGTCACAGGCAGATTGTCACTTGAAAGACTACTACTGTATGAGAGTATTCACTTAGCAAACTACAGCTTCAAAAGTCATCATTAATTTTTATCAACATCTCTGGCAGTTTCAATGAACACAAAATAATCTGAGCTTCACTAAAAAGGTATTTAAAAGACTAGTTTAAATATTTTGGGAAATACAGAGAGTGCTGAGAGTCAGACAAGAAAATTGATACAACTCCCAAGTCTACAGTGAACACGAACCTGGATAGCAGCTGGTTAGCTTAACTTAACAAACAGACAGGGACAAACAGCCTGGCTCAGTCTCGAGGTAAGTAAATTGACTCATGAGCACCTCTAAAGCTCACTGATTGAAGTGAAAATTTAAGTGTGAAAATGAAGTGAAGTTTTTTTTACAAGGGGTTATGTGCTGAACTATTTCTTGGAAGTTACTGCTTCAAGCCATGAAATAATGAACATAACCCCCACTGAAATGATAAAATTGTATTTTTTAAATTTTGGTATAAAAAGTTATGAGCTATATTTCTTCCATGTTACCTATCTTTATACTAAGCTAAGCTAAGCTGCTGCTGGCCTCAACTGCACACTTATCATTCAGATTTCAAAGTGTTATCAGGCCTCTCCATCAAACCTCTCAGCAGGAAAGCATATTTTTCCAAAATGTGACAAGACAAGCACTTTTTTAAGAAACACAGAGATGTTGGCTATAAGGTGTGCAGTAGGCCAAACTGTGTCCTTTGGGGCATGCTCAACTCTGGGAAAAGAAATGGGACCACAAGAGAATTTTGTAACTTTCATGTATCACTGACTTTTTAATAGCTTTCACCAGCCCTTATACAACAAAAACAACGCTAAGTGGCTTTTAAGGGGATTTTGCCTCTCCTGCCATGAAAGCTGTCAATCCATTTTAGGCACGACAAAAAGCTCAGATAAAGTACCTGACTATACATACAGTGTTGGCACAGACCTCTCTGTCATAGCTGACTGAGGAGAGGCAGATTTAGAGTGGGTGTGACGTAGAACTCTGTTGGCTGACACAGCGCTCCCCTCCATAGCAGATTAATGTAGAGACATTTAGGAGAGTCAGTTGACTCAGTGAGACACATTTAGCCAAAAACATTCATGTATGATAACATTCTGTTGATTGCAATTAGGAAAACGTACAGCACTTCAGCATTTTTATCATTCGGTGATTATACAGGAGGACGACCCTTGGTTGGTTCAGTGGTGCAGAGATCCCCTCCACATGGCCTCAGGGGGTGATGGGAGTTTAATATAAAGCTGACAGGCCTAACAAGGGTGAGGTCACTCCAGCTCTAATAACTCAGCGAGGAAATACACTGTCTGTCTCCACCACTCTGAGAGGGGAGACCTGACAGTTCAGTTAACACACTGGTAAATTTAGTGGAGGGCACTGGCTCTGGGCTATCTGGTTTCAAGTACACACATACACACACACATGCACAGACACATAGAAGCACAGCCAGACACATGGACGCTATGTCCGTGATGCTTGTTTTTCACTTGGGTGAGCAGGCTGCATGCATGAAAATGTAGTTATTGCATGAACACACACACACAACTTTCTCCCTGACACACATTCACTCACATGTACCTCGACACACAATGACGTATGCAGCCTGTAAAGCAACACTTGCAGAAAAGCGGCACCACATATCACTTCACTTACTTGCTATGTTTTGTATATTTATATATTTCAGCCTCTCGCAGGCATACATTCTGTAGGTCGGTTTGTCTCTGCTTTTGTAAAATAAAGCAAGTCCTTTAATCGTTATAACATAAGTGCAGTTTTTCACTTGGCACTCTTTGGATCTGAGTAGAATTTGAAACTGACGTATCTGCTGTTGACATGTTTTTTCTGCAACACATGTTCATCTATCAGTAACACATGTTGAATGATATAAACACAATGCATTTTTAAAGTGGCTATTGCCAGGGGGACTTTGTTTGAATAATTCTCTTTTATAAACTGATATAGTGCTTTATGTTTTTGCTGCATGAGCACTTAACAAAAGTTTGAATGAGGATTTACTCATTACTCATCAACATGCCATATGGATATGATATAGTTTATGTTTTGAGAACTTAATAAGACTCTTCAAGCAGTGTTACCATAAATGTCATTATCAACAATAAGTACTTCTTAAATCAATTCCCTTAGCATTGTTTCACTACAATAAAGGCATAGCAGTAATGCTAAAATATGGCTGCTTACTTGAGGAAGCGGCTGAGGTATTGGCGGCTGCAGGCAGACCAGGAAAAGATGCCATTGTGACCGGCTAATGTGGGAGACATGATGTTGCCCTCTGACTTCTTACAAACGTTACCCTCTCCATCATGGACCATTCCAAAACTGGGGGATTAAAAAGAGAGTGAAAGATTTACCAATACAATACATACAAGTTATGGTGACAGAGCTCCATATTAATGGCACAGCGCAATATTATTTGATTAAACAGTAGAAGAAATGTGTTTGGAGAAAGGGTGAACAAGAATAAACCGAAACATTGCATTACTGTGGCTACCTGAAGGATTAAAACTTTGTCATTAGCCTGCAAATCTTTGCACATATAGATCTTCTGTTGTCTTCTTTTAAACCATATGCTGACACATGTTACATATTAAATGTACATAAGAAGTAGGTAGAAACACATTTTTAGAAATCTTTTTGAAAATATGCTGACATGATGCACAAACAAATAGAGGGATGGAAACCCTTACTTGTGTCCGGATTCATGAGCGATGGTGAATGCCAGACCAAGTCCTGTGTCTTCATTAATGGTACAACTCCGGTACTTGCTGCACATCCCACTAATTGGAGCAAAACCTGCAAATTTGGTGATACAATTTTACAAAGTGGACATCACGGTTCAATTATTTGATCGGTCAGGTCCAACATAACCTGTAATTTGTTGATTCCAATGACCACTGTCAATCTGTGTTTACTCCTACTTAACAAATATTCAACTTTTAAACGTGTAGTGCATTGTCAGTAAAAAACTAAGAGGATTCTCTAAGAGAGACACATTCTAGTCTGAGCTTGCTGTGGACTGTATTCAGAAGAAATATCAAACACACCATTACTGGATTCAAATCCCTCGATATGTTAAAATATGGGACTCTGTGGGAACATTCCCTGATCCCCTTGCTACCTTTCACTTCACTTTAAAAACATTCTTTCTCTGTCTTCACTTCTTTCTCATATCACTCCTTCTATATTAAACTCCCTTTTACTATTCAGCTCCCTTTTTGCCTCTCTCTGTCCACTCTCCTTCTGCCTCTCCTCACAAAGACACTCACACACGGCACCCCTGGCTCTGAATCAAAACGGATAATACTCACGGGGGCCTCCCTTAATGTTTTTGTCTCACTGCCTCAGGGAAAATTTAGCCTTGTGTTTTGTTATTTCACGGCTCTAAGTCATTCGCTATAGAGTGCAAAGCTCCGAAAGTAATGTTCTCATGTACATAGCTAATGTGAATAATGATCGTAAACATAAGCAGGCAGACTGACTGTGAGAACTGCCATTTAGTTCCATTTTTGTGCCAGGAAAGAGGTAGATCATTGATTTTATATACTGGTTTTGAAATATGGAGGAAAACATTGAGGGACAGGGCTGTAACAGTTATGCACATAAACTGTGTTATATACAGACTGATAGTACTAATAGCCAATTTGCACGCACACACACACACACACACACACACACACACACACACACACACACACACACACACACACACACACACCTTTGAACTGGGCTTTCATAGCAATGACTAGGGTAATGTTAGTCTCAACGCTTTGAAGTCAAAACATAAGTCTGGGGTTTGAAGGTAGTGCATGTATACATGCATTTGTGTGTATGTGTGTGTGTGTGTGTCTCTGGGACACAAAATGGAAGTTTTTTCTCACAGTGTGGAAGACAACAATGTGTTGGCATGGTCATTACCACAAACAAGCTGTTGTTAGTTTGTTAGATGGTGTACACTCACAGTCACTGCGTGTGTGTGTGTGTGTGTGTGTGTGTGTGTGTGTATGTGCATGTATGTGTGTGTGTTTAAAGTAGTAGTATAACTCTGTTCTGCCATGGAATTGACTGTATTATTTATGTTCTTCTGGTGTTGCATTTGCAATAAGCTGCATTATTTTCTACAGATTTGAATCTTATGAATAAACTACTGCATGTTCTTTTGAAGTTCAATAAGACGAGATCCAGATGAATCAATCAAATTGTCCTTCTGATCATATATCTCCTGCTCATAACTGATGATATTTGTTTTTATCTGCTACTACACTCTATATTATTCTATATTATTACATACATATGTGATCCTGTGCGGCAGAAAAGATCTGAAAGCTGCTGATCTTTTTAACATCTGGTTTGGCTGGTGTGATCCTGAGTCACACCGTGTGACAGACAACAGGGGCATCTTCCCAGAGAGAGACAGACGGCAAGAGAGAATGACATATTTCTATGAGGGGCAACATACAAAGAATAAGGACGGTTGGCATACATGAGACTTAAAATTAGTGACTTTCATGAAAAACACTAAATGCATTTGCTGTCCTTTGTATTTTCTCAAATTACAATTTCATGCATTTTGTTACTGCAGAATCTACTCCTCAATGTTTTTTGAGCAGTACAGCGATAAACATTGGAGCAAAGTCGTACCAAGAGTGTCACAGGGTTCATTCTTCCAAGAGCAGATGTCGAGTCCTGTGAGCAGGATGGCGTGGTCGTGGTGGCGTCCCTCTCTGCCTCCAAGAGTAGACTGCCAGTGGCAGAAGCTGTTCAGTGTGTGGTCTGCATGGTGGTTGATCACCAAGCCATCCTTGTGAGATAAATCAGATAAAAGGAGGTAGAGGGAGACACAATGTGGTTTTTGTGGAAAGAAGCTGCGAGTGTTGTGGATTTCAATTAATGAAATGTATGTCAAATTAAGGAAGTCTGTAGGCTACATGCTTAATTGGTTATGAAATTAAGCATGGAACCACCGCTACAAACGTTAAACATTTCATGTCATATTATGTTCTGTTTTACCCGAGCAACGTAGCATTGGGTTTAATGTGATGCTAACAAAGATGCTAGCAAAATAAAAAGTGCCGTTAGCGAGTATTTAGCCGGTGTTTGACTAACATACAGTTTGGCTCCCATTCATTGTATAGACCCCGGCTTCCCATTTATTATTATCCACCTCTCTGCAATGAACCAACACACATGAAACATTTGCTTCAAGCCAGAGTTGAATCACAAACCTTAAACCTTCAGCTACAAGCAAAACAAGCTAGCAAGCACGTAAACTTCAGCAACTGAACCACATATGCTAACCCATTATTCAACAGTTAAAATCAATTTGGGAAGAATACGTTAATTTCTTAACCTAATCAATACCACCACAGTTAGCAGCCAACAGTGACGTACCTTAAAAGGATAATGTAACTTACATTTTTGAGCGTTCACCTCAGTTGAAAATCATCCAACCTGCACCATATGATGTGACCTCGGGGTGCGTTCATAGCATGGTCAAACAAAACGACAACAGCTATTCAAAATACTGTCATCCTTAAACTAGCCTACCATTTGAACGTCAACATGATACTGGTCATAATTTAAATTATTTTCCAGGACAACACAATATTTAACAGGACATTTGATAGGCATTATGATAACTGCCTCTCAAGGAAGATTGAACTTTATTAGCATCACAGGTGGATAGAAACCTTGAACTACATGACTCTGGACAGTACCCCATCTGTTTCTTCATCCCTCTCTTTCTCTTTTTCACATGCTGTCATCTCCTGCTCTGCACCAGAATTTCCCTCCTGAATCTGACAAACATCCAAGGAAATGTATACCTATAATTAACAACTGTAAAAGTCCTCAGTAGTTAGGACGACCCTGGAAACGCTCTGAGACTTAAGAAATTTGGACCTTGAGGCATAAAAACAAATAAACACACAGTGTTTTGCATTCACTTTATGTCTGAAGCTTCATGTCACTGCTAACAAAGGCCAGGGTGCTTAAGGTAAGAACATTCTGTTATTGATGTTGTTGGAGTCTCTTTACATGAATGGATTCAAAATTTTCAAACCTTTCAACCACACAAAATGTTGCATCAAAAATCTGTTGCCATCAATCAGTGCTGTTGGAGAGGCTGGATTTTTGGACATGTGAATATTTTACCTACACTACTGACTGGCTTTGAGATGCTCACCTGCTCTTCGTCCAGAAGCACAAGACCCACTATCACTATGTTGATGTTCCCCCCTATTGTACCATCTTTGAAGAGACTGGAGACCTAGAAGACACAAACAAACACATGTTATTACATATTTCTATCTCTTTCTTCTTTTTTTTTTGCAAAATGCTTTCATTTTTTGCAATCCATTCATCAAAGTCCTGTCACAATGGCACATTTCTGTTTACAGTTAAATATCTCTTCAAAGTGACTCTGACAAGTTAAAGACTTGTAATAGTTGGCGACAAGACAGGCTTGGCTGTTTATTCCAAACCTGATTCCGTGTCATCCAGTCAAACCTAGTCAGCATAGAGATTTTCAGAGAGATTTGGATGGTGTGATGATGTCAGTAAAAAGTGTTATTCTGTCATCTGAAGTCTTCAAACACAGACTCACCTTTTAAAAAGAGCTTAAACTGTTAAAATTTTGCATACTGTGTCCCAAATTCTCTGTAGTATCTTTCACACATACAATCAGCTAACAAACTTATGTGAAGAACTTAGCACTAATTTAGTTTAATTATATTTTATGACATTATGAGATAAATGTGGTTGATATTTCACACTATATTAAGTATACTGTATGTGGACGATATTAAGAGAAAGTCTGAGTCAAGGAGACAACTGACCTTGTAATTTCTGCAGAAATAACATAAAAGCCTTTTTGATAGTATCACTGAGGTATGATATCCACAGCTGCTGTTTCCAGTTCAGCTTCTTGTACTCACACTGATATCTGACCATCAATCATAACAGTTTAGGCTTTGAAAGTGGTTTCCTGATCTTTCGCTCTTCCTCGCTCTCAGTCTTTCTCTTGAGCCTTGTGAATAACCCAGGTGCCACTCACTAAGCATTTTCTTTTTTTTTTTCTTCCGGAACACTCTCATGCGTTCCTGATGTTCCTGATGTTCCTGATGTTTGGTCTTCCTCTGCTCTGACTCATGAGAAGACACACGGCTGTGATTTGTAACAGGATTCAAGCGAAGTTCTGAGGTCAAAAAGGCAATCAAAACCACTCATTTAAACTAAGATATCCTGGAACACAGGTTTTTGACAGAGTTTCAGACTTACAGACTTTAACAGATACAGTGAATCACTGTGTTTTCACTGCCTCATAAAAGAAACAATCACACCAGTTTCCATAGAGCTTCAGTGTTTTGTGGTACATAATCTACAGTGTGTTTTTTTTTTAAATTTTTAATTACAAAATGTTTTTGAAGTCTTTCCACTCAGCCACGTAAAAAACATAAATCTACGCAAACGCTGGAGCTGCATATCAGATTTAATTTTCAACACACATTTAATAAGCTTTTTTGAGACCCATGGGAGTTGGCAGGTGGGGTAGGGGGTTGGGTGTTTTCTGTGAAACTCCATACTGTATTTAGGTGACTCCTCTCAGGCAGGCTGTGACTACTCCAGCTTGGTTTCTACTAGAGGGAACCATGTTTTCAAAATAGATGGATTATCTTTGGATTTGTCAGTCAGTCACTAAGTAGCAAAACCAGCGTGACAGAATTTGCTTGCAGATCAGCTGAGAGGGACGGGGGGGCACTGTGAGTGTTGCGGCAATGATCTCACCCAGATATCAGTTTCATGTTTTTAGATGTGCTCCTTCTGATAAGTGAGAATGGAAGACAGCAATGTCCAGTCACTAAATCTAATCTGTGACAAAAAAAATATAAAAACAAATGTGGATTCAGGCTGTGGCCTGGCAAGTGCCAAAACTTAATTTGATGAAAGGAAATATGCTAACATTTGCTGTACTGTTGCTAAATTCACTTGTCAAGATTTATATGTTAATTCTTACATAATGCTGAAAGACATGGTGTAGCAAGTAGACAAACACACCCTGCATCTACATGCTAACATGCTCACAATGACAATGTTAATATTTAGAAGGCATCATTACATTGTTCACCATCTTAGCATAGCGCGTTAGCATGCTAACATTTGATAATTAGTGCTAAACATAACGTACAATGGAGGCTAATTAAAGTATTGGAAAAAAATCATCACATCCCATTTTAACCTCTATTGTGTCTAACACTGTAGTTGTAATTAAGTTTCTCTTACCATATTAAGCACAGTGAGAACATATGTGGTTATGTTCTCATGTCCATGGTTGTCCATCATATTTCTGTCCACCACCACCAGCGTCTCCACGTTGAGAATCTGACTAGCCTTGTTCTTCATCAGCACTGCCCTTTTGTTCCTAGGGATAAACTTGTACTCATCCGGGAGGATAAAAACATCCTCTTCAGGAGCTTTGGGCATGTCTGGAAAAACAGATGGAGAGTGACAAAGGGAGTTAGAATGAATTAACTTATTAGCTGCTTTGAAGCAAATGTATGCGTTAACAATTGAACAAGTTGAATGTATGTAACACACTGTGGCTGCAGAGTCGGCATGATTAGGAACAAACTGTGGGATAGTGGATTGTAAGTGATTGATGAAAGAAAAAACAATAGTACATATAATAACAATTTAATAGCAGTTATAATGTCCATTACAAATATACAATCCTTCCGTCCCACAGCTGATTATACTGTATGTTGCACAAGATTCTAAATGAACCTGTAGCCACGAGGAAAATGGCCGCCTTTGTTTGTGAGTGTTAACCTGCGATTCTGGCAAGTAGCTGACAGCCATTCTGGATGATTAACTAGACTCTTACTTTCATGACCTGATGTCATGGATAAACTGCAAACTGAGCTTTCTTTCTGTTGTTGACTCTGGCAGTCTCAGTGTTATGCTACTATTAAGTAAAGTGTGAAACCACAGAATGTGATGTACTGTGCATCAGCAGCACCTACAGCGAGTCAAATGTTCATGATATGTAACCATTATATGAAAGCTTTACATGCTAAAAGCAAATATATTTTGCTGTCAGTGTAGTCTTCAAAGAGATCTCGAAGCAATTTTATATTCCGTAGTCATAATACAATGTTAGATAATGATGGACAAAGGCCATTTATTTATTAATTACAACAAGTAAAAGCAATTCAAGAATTAAACCTTCACTGTTTTAATCCACTTTTCAAACTTTGTTAATAAAGGTAATTTTGAATGGTACCCAAAATAAGTTTTTTGGAATTTGTGGAATTTGGAATTATACAAATGATGACGTAAATTGCAATGAATTCACAATACCAGCTTATTATGAAGATTTATCAGCACTTATTTGTTACGTGAACATGCAACTCAGATAAACATAAAAATTCAAACTTCATCTTATGCCCAGTTCTGCCCTGTTTTTAACTCTCCTTTTGAAGCTGGGCCAACTCTGGGAACAATCCAACTCAGTTCTACTCTATGACACGAGGTCAATAGTACACACCAGTCAAAGAAAAACACAGCCTAAAACCATTGTGGCTTTCAACATTATCACCTAAAATCTCCACTTCTATGTTTTCAAGTTATCAAAACTATCACCTATCACTGCCTGGCTGAACTATAAAGGTTCGAAAGGTTGCTTATATAGGCGGAAAGCAGGTGAGCGACCAAAGTGCCTTTTCTTGACTAAAACACGGCACAGGTGTTCAGTGATGTCACTCTGTGGGAATGTAAACATCAGTGTGTTTTCACAGGGGACAGACAGCTGGGGTTCTGCAGGGTAATGGTGGTGGTACCAGTCCAATCCCTGCCTGCTGGCTTTCATTTGACCCCTGTGACACCAGCAATGTTAACTGATCTTGTGGTAATTTCTTGAGAGCAAACATTTGTGATAATAAAACATTTCCCATAACCTTTCACAGGTTAAGTCACTAATGAATTCAACCAAACACGTCGATGTAGTGATAATATTGTTCAGAGGTAACACGTGCCATCATGTGAAATACAAATCAAAACCTCCTCTAGTTGCAAAATATTAGTGACATTTTGACTGACGAGTCAAATCGGCAATAATGAAATCATCTCTCTCTAATTTAAAAAAGATGCTTAACAGACTTTAGTCTGCCTTTTTGTGAGTGACAACACATGTTGCTTTTCCCTTAAACACACAAAAGAGCTAATGATGTGTTAACTGCCATACATATTAACAAAGACTCAGCTTCTTTCAGTGTGGTGTTGCACTGTCAAATGAGGCATCGCTCTTGTCCTAACTACACAACTGCAGTCTGTGTTATGGATGTTTTCTGCACTCATATGATGAAATTAGCATTCACAGCAGTTAAAATGAACATGGGAACATATTCTGTTGGAGTCACATCTTCCTGTTCCCATTATTCTAACCAACCAAAACCCTGTGAGGCTGACTGCTAACATAGTTAATCAAAAAATGTCAACAATTAGATTTATTATCGTATGTCAGTCTTTTTCTTTTCTTTGTGAAACTGTAAGTGGTGTGACAATTCCTCAAACTGTGTCTTAACCCCTCAGTTCAAACCACTAATTTAGTTATATCTTGACATTTAACATTTTGTATTATGACAGTGCCTAAAATGTGTAATGTGAGAAATATGACTAGGTGGGAACATTCTTCTTTAAGTGTCAGAAAACTAATGAAATTTGTGTGAAGAAATTGAAAGAATATTTCATGCATCTCGACATGAAGAAGTGGTGTATGAGTGTGCAGTCTGTACTAATGCTGCATGTTACATGTGGACCAGAATGAGAAATTGCCCTTACATACATTTCTTCCGTCTCCCACAGAAGTGTTGCCTCTGCTTTTCCCCATGTCTGTAGTCGTTGTCATGGCGATGGCTGTTGTGGTGATGGCCACTGCCATGATGCTCCGTCGGGTCGCCATGACTGTGGTTGTTATTGTGATAATCATGGATGTGCCTTTGCTGTTTTTGCTGGCCCCTGCCGTGATCTTCATTAACTGTCTTGTAGGAGGGGTTTGTCTGTGAATTTGTGGATCTCTTGGTGACAAAATGTCGATGTGATTTGTGAGGAGTTGAATCTGTGGATCGCTTCTGATGCACCCGTGGCTGATGACCTCTTTGCTCCGCCTGGGAGTACCTCTCACTCTTGTAGAGGATGTGTGGCTGGTGACTGGAGGGTGCTGTGAAGTTCTCTCTCTGGGAGAGGCTGTGGGACACAGGTCTCAGGAAGTAGTCCGCATCCTGCGTTCTGATCAAACCTGACTAGAGGCAAAACAGACAGTCCCATTAGTTTTACAACAGTGGCTCTTAAACCTATTTAGCCTTGGCAGATCTCTTCTGTTAATTTGCATGCACTCAAGTCATATGAGACCCAAAATAAACATACATCAATTTTGGGTGAAACATTATACTGTATTTTACAAAATGTTTATTGTTTTTTACATCTACTTGCTGAGCCTTTATTCAAGTAGCCATGTGTGTCAAAAACTGTGAAAAGTGACCTGTAGAGTATATATTGTTGATGTCCAACACCTCAACAGCTGACACAGTCTCTTCCACTGAAAGTAGCCTAAAGGGCTACAGTCATATATCATGAGAGGACAAAACAATAACCATCTCCAGCTATTCGTTTAGCTACCCAATCTGTCTCTGTCAGCAATTAGTCAAGATTTGACTCATGGGTCACTGTGAACCTGACCCCCCTAAACCACTGTGAGGCTCAATTACTGGCCATGTTTCTTCATGTTCAACATCTGCTTTGCAGTTCAGGGTCAGACGTCATCTCAGCAAAATCTAAATAAGGCTCAGTCAGCTAGAAAGAGTTTCAAACAAAAGGGCTGGTGTGAGGATGAAAGGAGGTGGCATCTCTCTCATAAACAATGTATATGCTTGAGGCTCTCGAGGTTTAGACATTCCTCACTTTAATAGCATGTATTAGAAATCTAGCAAACAAAAATAGCTATTAGCCTAATGTGTTATCTGAGCATAATATGCAACAAACTCTTTCTAAAAAAAATTTTCTTAGATGTAATGAATATTTTTTCCACTTTGAAACTGCTGTTATTCAGGGCCATATTTAAGGGCCCACTTTAAAGGGGCTATTTGTATGTTTTCTCTGCAGCTCTGGCTTTTGGCCAGGAGCGGGTGGTGGTGATTGTGGCTTGACAGGAGCTTCAGCCATCGTTGTCTTTATAATACAAGAGGTTATCGGAGCAACGCTACATCTTGAGGACAGATTGGAGGCTGCAGTGAATTGCTATGGGAAGGTAATGAGATGCATGCTAACTCAAGACGTGATAGAGACAAGTTAACAATGGCGTTTCTTTCCACCACAGGAGACACCTCTTGGTGAGTAAAGGAATGAAGTTTGATGCTGAACTTGCAACGTTTCCTCTACATTTGTAGGTAAACAGCTGTTAATGCAAATGTTGGCTGTGGTGCAATTGCAAAACTTACAAATAGCTCCCTTTAAGTACCAATGCCTTATGCTTTCAATTTCAGGGGATAAGTTGTGGGAAAGCCCATTATAAATCTGTAAAGATTCAGCAAAAGATTTCTAAAGTTGACCTTTTTCTCGCTCTCTATCTCAGTCTCAGTCTCTTTGGGAGAGACACACAGACATTTTCAACTTTCATATTCCATATTCAATAAACTTCTATCAACACAGCCGACTCAGACACTTGGAGATTATTTTCTCTTGCTCTCTGCCTCTTTCTTTGTCTCTCCTAGTCTCTCCAAACACGCACCACATCTGTGTTGACAGTCAACTGGCACGTAGTGCTTGGACTGTAACTGCGCTTGGCAGTAATAGCAGTTTCCCTAAAATACGTTTAATTGACTACAGTCTCCTTTTGTTTTTTCACTGTGAGTTGTGAGTGGAGTGTGAGGTCCTTCATCACCGCAGCCTTTTCTGCTGGCTGACAGAAACAGCCTGACACAGTGGCAGTGGTGAGACTGTGGCTGTTGGAAAGACAGAGATTAAACATGCGCAACTAAATGTCTTTATGTGTGCATGTGTAGAGATTTGTGTCTATCTATCTGTTCATTAAACTGGGAGTGTCTCTAGTTGCAAGTTTGCAGAAGCAGACCTCTAGTTTTTGATGTTGCTTTAATGATTTTCAGCACCGATTTCCTCCATTTCATCATCACTTACTAACCCAGGCCTCTACCTCCGCCAGCCTGTTAACCACAGATCAGGAAACTAGAAGAAGAAAGTCCTTGGAAAATACTGTGACTGAATTTGAAAACTGTGAACTCAGTATGGATGAATACAGGCCAATACAGATGTGTCAGCTGTGACCACAATGACTGTACAGTTTACAGCTTTCATCACGTACTGTGGCAAAGAAAGCTATCATGCATTTATGTTGTGTTTGTGCATTATTAGTTCCACAGCAGCTAAACTGGCGTAGTCTCTTGAAGATTGTAATAATATTATTCCTGACACTTTGCAGCAAAAAGAGAACAAAGAGATTTAAAATCCTTGCATGCATCTGTGTGACTCCTGACGTGTTGAGCTGTCACAGCAGTTCATGGTCAAATGTCGGGTATGCTCGTTCAAATCCCACTGTTAAGTTTTATGCCCTTACCACAAGCCACTGTAGAGCAGTTGCTGTTTACAGGTGGTTCTGTGGCAGATAATGATCATTTCCCACCATACAGTAACTGGTGTTTGACAGACAAAAGATAATCACAAACAGTGAAGCAGAAATATATTTGGAGAGATATTTACAGCCGGAAACACACTTTTTGGGCCAGTACTTATTGAGATGATTACAATCTTTTAAGCCCTTTAAAAATGCACACTCCCACAAAAAAACCAATGCATGCTTTATAATGAGGTCCTCAGACAGTGTGCACATTTTGCAACATCAGCAACTTACCAGCACTGTCATTTCTATGCTCTGTGTTAAAATCCCCCAAAAAACCACAAACGTGGTTGTTCTGAGAATCCCAGACAAATGCTGTATCTAATTCTGACTGTGGACGATTGACCTTGATGCAACACAGCAGTTTGCTTTGGGGAATGAGTGGGTGGGGAATCAATTATTGAGAAAAAGACAGAGAGAGAGAAAAGAGAGAGATGCTTGCTAATGCATTACCACCTTCCACTGTGGCCTGCCTGCCAGCGGTCAAGAAATAGCTCTTGCCAGGAACCCTAGCCAGAATCGTTGGTTGCAATCACATGTGACAACTTGTGCGTGATCCTGTCATCTGCATGGCACCCGCCCCAGCACTGTGTAATCACAGACGATTGTCATAATTTGGTTCCAAGTCACGGTGAGGCCTCTGACCTGAACTGCGCTGCTGTCAACCTTCAAAACTTCACGTTAAGAACTTACTCTGTCTGGGTGGGTGGTTTGGGGGTGGGGTCCCGAGCGGGGTGGGAATGGGGTGGGCTGGGGGGCTGATTACTGGGGCATTAGTGTAGAGCTATAGTAAAGCAGCTCTCCAGGGAAATTGGGTGTCATATGATGCTGATTTGGTATATTGATCCTAATAGTATATAAAATAAAAGGAATAAAAGAAAACTTTCTTTTTTTGTTGTTTTTTTTCATGAGGGGTTATTTTTGGTCAGCTCCTAGCTATGGCAGTAGAAGGAGATGGGACAGATAAAGAAGAGAAAATCCATGATGGAAAGAGACAATCATAGGAATTACACCTGTGGCTTGTGAACTTAACTGTTTAGTGAGGAGTTGTTATAGAAACTGTCTTGTTCTGATATATATTAAACTGTGGTCTGGAGTTGACAGGGTAATCTGGCTGACATTTAGTCTTAAAAGGATTTTCAACTGCCAACTCATGTAGTTACAAATTTCCAGACATGGCTTTGCTTTAACAGTTTTTACCTGCATATGACAACACTTCACTATTCACACTATTCAAAGCAGCATGCAGATATGTATGCATCTATACAGCAAAAAAAAAAAAAAATCACAGTAGAATTATGCAGATGTATTTAAAAAATGGCGCAACCCAAGCCAAAGTTTTTTTAACAATTCCACTTGAGGCGTGTCAACAAGCATGAACAGCTATGATTGCATTTCATGGTGACAGTGTTCACTCTCTGACTGCCACTTGTGTCTCTTCCCTGTCACCACCACATGCATGTTATGTTCTATGGTTTCTATATACAGGCTGGTCTGTCTTTTCAGCATTGGTGCTGAGATTTTGGGATTTATGTTGTCATCACATTGGTGCAAATGTGATATATTGGTTCTATTATAATGTATGTCAAAATGTTCTGTGTGACATGTGACACAATTATTCCCAAACAAGGGTCTGGAGATCTCCAGGGGTCATTGATGAGGTTTCATTACCAGTGTCACTGAGTGACTATTATTGACTGTTTAAGCTTATTTTCTACTGCATACTGCCAACTCTCTTTAGGCATGTACTGTATGTAATGAAATCTGAGTACATTGTGATGATTGATTCCATTTTCCCTGCAGTATGACGACTGTCTATAGAACTTCAAATTTGTTTCTAACAACACTTATCTTTTCAAATTTAGTTTCTTTATTGAAGTTGTTAAAGTGAGTCTTTTCTGTAGCTTTTTGTGAGGTCTTCACATGAAAATCTTTTTAAAACCCCTTTCATTGCAAAGGTGAGTTAGAGATGAGCTACTGGTATGGCTTGTGTTTGCAGCGCCATCATAACAAGAACCACATGTGTGCTTCTCGTCAAGATAAATCAATGCCTCTTATTGTGTAATGAACTCTATCTTTATGTTTTTTGAGAATAAGACATTCAGTCAGATGTTGATGTTGTAATATTTAACTTGTGTTGGTAGATTCTGTAGTCTTAAGACAAATTTTGTATGTAGTGTGTATAACAAGCTTTTATTTGTAGACAGAAACTAGACAAGAAATTGTAAAGAAAACCATGTGTAAAAGCAGTGTACTGTATGTACAATGAATTCAAAATGTTTCTGCCTTAAACAAAGCAACATGCATCCTCTTTGTCTTCCTTAGCATACCAGTGAGCAAATCCCACAGATAATCTTTCTATAATGTCTTCAGTCTGTAAACTCTGCACAGCCTCACACAAAACAACATGTGTATGTATGCAAAGCCACTATGTTCGGAGATTAGGTCACACTAGTGCCTTTCCTAAATAGCCAAAGTCATCAGATTACACACTGTGCACTACGAGGTGCAAATAGCAGTCATAAAATGCTGAAACACTACTTGGGAGGGCGCAAACAGCTGGACTCTCTGTAGTCAGACGCATCCAGACAAGCAGCGACAGGAATGAGGTTGGGGGGGGGGGGGCGGGAAAAAATGGTAGGAAAACGGAACTGAGGGGGGAAGCATTCAGCGCATTACAAGGTGCACCTGACTGTGTGCAGTATATGGTTCTCCTTTTCTTTCTGCCAAGCTCTGTTTAACTTGCTCTTCATGATGGGATACAGATTACTATATTTACTTGGGGTTCACATTTATCACTTAGGTTTTTGGTCCGAGCATGTGTTTGAATTCAGTCCAAGCATGTGAGAAGTACAGTGTGTCTCAGAGTTTGTAAAATGATCAGATTTACTTATTAGCCCTGGTAGTTTTATATATTGTTACCAAAAACAAAAAAACAGCAACACATTATTTAATTTGTTTTAAAAATCTGTTTTTTCAATATAGGCAGTAGAACAAATAGATTATAATTTTCCAAACCTTCTTTTGATCGATGACCTTCTCTTTGACAGACCAAAGTGCAGCAATAATTCTGCCTGGTCTTTGGTGCATGCAAACTGCAAACTGGTTCAATGTTGGCTAAATTTCTAGCAGCTGAAGGCAGGGATTCAAACTTTTGGCTCAGTGTTGACAGGGTTATTGGAAAATGGGAATGATACTCTAACAACACACTTCAGCAATAGACACCATTTCTTAATCAATTAGCAATTTCACTTCAAGCTGTACCTTAGTCATGTGTTGGCTGTATCCAGAACACATTACACAAACTGGAGTTTTATCAATTTGGAAACTACAATCTCATTTAATTCCAGTCTCAAAGACACATGTCCATGACTCAGTAGCTAATCTACTTGGTATAACTGAAGACACCATGAGTAATGTTAAAACTAGTAACAATCCTTTAAGATCATTGGATGTATCTTCTGTTGAAAATTGATCATAGCAACCTGCGAAGACCACACTGCATGCTTTTCAAAGCTTCATCACATCAATAGACCATCCCTCATATATTCTTGGAAATCCCAGAGGTGGGACGAGTGTGCAGCATTCTATTATTACTACTACTACGAGCCCCGAGGCAAGAAACACACCCGTCCTTTTACAAGAGGAAAACACATGACCTCCAAGTGATTTGTGGTGGGAGGACATTTAGCTTTTCCCTTTGGTACAAAAGAAAGGTGTGCATTAGAAGTCGGGGTAAAATTAGACAAACCGATAGAGATAGATGTGAAGACCAGAGATAATGATGTATGTTTGGATGAGAAAATGAGCTAGAAACACAGCCAGATATGTGCCCAATTAATGTCTACTAGTTTACAGAGTGATTGATGGCTATGTCATTGTTATAGAGGCAAATTTATAAGACATTAATTGGAATCCACAAAAAAGTTCTAGATGTGGAAAAGGCATTTAAGACGCAATTGTTACTGCATTGGATGCTGTGCCACCATCAACTTTAACCATGTACATCTGTACAGAAGGTTCTGTGAAATGTCATTGATGCAAGCTGGTAACTGTTTCCAGTTTGTAGATTCAGGACGGATTACCCTCCAAGTCCCTGTATTAACAAGCCTAAGGCTCAATCCCATTTCACCCCTTGCCCCCTACCACATTCACATTTAGGCGTAGGGTGTCCCGATTCTTGTTGAGATAAGAGGGGTGAAGTATAAGGGCTAACTGGCCCTTCAAACGAAGATTTTTCAGGCGCACACTTCAAATGGAGTGTTATGAGATATTTTCCAGAATGCCTTGCAAATCACTGGTAAGTTGGCTTCAGAACCGACCCAAGCAACCAAAGAAACTCACAAATGTATTTTCTCAGGTCATAAAGAAAATTACAACAAGCATTGTATTGTCTTAGTTTAATGTTTTTTCAATTAATTATGGTCCTCTTCTTCATAAAAGCCACAAAAGAAATCGCTATAATATGCTGATGTCTTGGTAGCTATCTAGCTAATTGAAAATTAAATCGCTTTTGTCCATGATTTTCATTGAATAAATGGTAATGTAAACGTGATTTACTGTTATGGAGGCAAAGCAGGAATACACTGCTTTTTATGATGTATCACGTTCTTAAAGGGGTGTCTCATTTCGTAGGGGTAGATTTAAACCACTACCCCTTGTAACTGAGTCCCAAGGGGCAAGGGGCAAAGGGTAGAGGAAGGGGTAGGGGGAAAACTGAGGAATGGGATTGGGCCTAACTATCCACAGCCATGCAAGCAGCTCTCAGAGGCTTTACTCTGTTTTTTGAGCTCAGTGCTAACTTCAGCGTGCTAACATGCTGATAATAACAATTCCAACAGGCTGAAGTTAAGGACATATAATGTTTATCATATTCACCATCTTAGTTTAATGTAACATTTTCTGATAAGCAGTAAACAACAAAGTACAGCTGAAATCGATGGTAATGTCTGCAAGTATTTAGTCACACCAAACTGAAATGTTGACCTGATGATTGTGCTAAATGAGAAGTTAAGGGATCATTAAAGTTAGTTATCTTCTTGTGACTATAAAAGTCTGTACTAAACTTTGCGCAAATCCGTCCAGTAGATTTTGACATATTTTAGACCAACCAAATGGCGTCTGTAAGCCACGTTGCTGGCATGGCTAAAAATCCCACAGGATATCACATACAGGGAAAAAAATAATGATTCATGGTATCAGAGTTAAACAATGCCTGCATGTCACTGTACTCACCGCTCAACTCCCTCACCCCCCATAAAAGCCAGACTAAATCGGATTACGCTGCAGCATAAAGTCGACACAGAGGAAGACCTGTTTTATGATCTCCCCCTCCACATGTGTGTAGTCCACTGTGCACAGTCTCAAACCATTTGGCAGGTGAATAGTGCAGTCAGTGGGACTGGCCTGCGGCTTTTATTCCACCAATTCCTTGCCTGTAAGTAAGAGATTTTTATGGTTGAACTCCCTACTGTCATCAAAGTGGGGCTAACCACTATATGGGCTGCCAGAAGAGAGGAGTTGAAAAGGCAACTTATAGACAGGCTTTACAACATCACACTCCTTACAAGGGGGTTTCAGCACTTCAAAATGCCATGGAGGAAACAATGACCCTTATTGCCTTCATCTCTACATCTCTCCCTCTTTCACTCTGATCTCTCTTTGCATCCATCAGCGAGCCTGAGAAGACACTAACATACAGGCCGTGTAAGTCACTCTCAATTCAGATTCAATGTTCAATCTTTTACTAAGGATGACTCCATCTTTACACCAAAAAATGCGAAAGACAAAAAAAAAAAAAGACTCAATAAAGTCATATAATGTTTACAGCAATTACAGTGCAATTACATTATACTTCCATGGTAAACATGGTAGTAAGCTTTAGTTTTGTTTTGCACCAAAAGGACTTGTCCACGGTAGATTCTGCTAATTGTGATGTCTAGGTCAGGTTCAATTCTGAAAACTGCCTTATTGCGTAAAATATCTCAAACAATGAAAGAGCAAACAAAGGAGATGAAATGGTTTCATCATGTTGCAGTTTGCTCAAACTGATACAGATATTGATCTGGGTTCCTCTGGTCAATGTTTACCTGTTGCCTGACCAAAAGCGCAAGGTCTCTTATGAGCTTTCGAATGGCCCAGTAAACTTTGTTACTTTGTTTTCATAGGCATCTATCTGGAGCAAAGGGTATGTGTACATGAGTGCGTGCCACACTGTTAAACACACACACTATTTCAAAAGCGTAGTTGTTTAGGTACTACAGGTGGATGAGTATGTAACATTTAAAGATAAAAATTGAATTATAATTACCCATATGCATTTTCTAATCTATATAAATCATGGTTTTAAGTGAATGTAGGAATGAATGAAAACATTCATCTTGTATTCAGTAGCTGACTTGATATGTGATCATGTTGTAAATGTGATCATATTCCTATATTGATAAAATAAATATGCAGTTCAGAGACTGATAGATGAGAGATTTTGACATTTTTTGAAATATGGTATCTTTAGCTTTTCCCAGGAGTCTAAATACCTTTGTCTGCTGATATAGCTTCAAAGTTTCCCAATTCACATCAGAAAAAAATCCAATTCCCATTGATTCACTGACCCAGTCCATCTTAGTCGGCCTCAGTCGTGAGAACCACGTTTACAGTCTCTGCAACCCTGGACCTTTTGGCTGAATCTTTTATTGGGATCTGGTCTGAAATGCAGACATGCACACACATACACACATGCTCTCTATGTCTCTCTTTCTCTCTCTCTCTATTTCTCTCTCTCACACACACACACACACACACACACACACACGCACGCACGCACAGAGGAAGAAGAAGCATCCCTGGAGATGTGCCATTCTCTGTCTGTTGTTTTAGAGGGCAATTCTCAGACACAGCAGTGGTCCTCCACAATGAAAATATAAACAGCAAAGTCAGGCCTGGAATTTATTACAATTAAAACAGAAAAAAAAAATTCCAAGTTCAAGTGAAATGTGGTCGTAGTGGTTTTTCAAGGAATTTGTTTGGTTAAAACTGTGAAAAGACAGTGAATTTCAATGACCATATTTAATTTTGGCTGTAATGAGGTCCTTCAGATGCAAAGCTTATATGACCACAATCTTGAATGCTCTCAGGACACAATTCCTTCTTTCAAACTGGCAACCTCAAGATTGCATTGATATTTCAGTGCATAAGTAACATTACAGATGTTTCTCTGCCTTCTGCCCAGTTGCCGCCTCCGTCTCCAGTGATTGTTGAGTTCTAAAATAATATGTTTACGTGAGTTCAAGACTGAAGGAACTAGTGTGTATTCATTAAATCCTTTGTTCTCTAGTCCAGACGACTAAGAGGGTCTAGTATAACACTTGAGGTCTTAGGGTGGAGCTGCCTCACTTAAGCTTACTTAATGTCATTCTTACAGTACTGTTTCCTTTATTTTCATGCAGCAAAGGAGGACCACCAAGGCAAGAACTGAAATTAGGCCAACTTTCTCCACCGAACACAAACAAGTCCGAGGGTAACAATTGGAATCCGTCCATTCAGCAATGTTGAAATAACGTCTTTTATCCAGGACAAGTTGGATGTATTACATGAAAAGAGATAGAAAAGAAACCAAACTTGCCCCCAAACACCACCAGAACAATTACAGACTTTCACACACTTCAGGCCAACCTATCACAAACGCAAGCTGTACTGTTATTAATAACTGATCTGAATTTGACACCGATAAATCTGCTCCGTTTTGGATTGGATATCAGCTTGTGTAGCTTTTATTATGTGGTATATCACACTAATATTATATTACATACATTGCCAAGGTTAGCTTGCTATCCAGTTGCCTTCCATTCACATGCTAGCACCCCACCCTTCCTTCAAAGACAATTCTGTTCAATTATGTTTTCCGTATTTTGCAGTTTGCACACGGTCAGTTTGCTATTTATGGTTCCAGCTGTGGATCAGCAAAGATTAATGCTCTTGAGTTGAGAACCTACTACAAAAGGTGCCACTCATGCTTAAGAAATATGAAATAAAGATTTATATTTGTGACATGCACTTCATGTGTAGGCCATGAAAACTGGTCTAACAGTATACTGTATGCTAAATAAGAAGATGAAATACCACCAAAACATTGTTTTGGCATATTTGGCATGTGTGTGTTTTTCGGATTTTCCTGGCTTGTAGACCAAACATTCTGTGGTGTTTGCAGACTTGACTTTTCCATTCATTAGTTATTCATTAGCTGATTTAGGCAAATGTGCAATATACACGGAATGAGAAAGAACTAATGATGCAGGACAGACTGAAGGAAGAAACTTGTGTGCATGACTTGCCAACTTAGCCAGTGGGTTTTTAAGTCAACTGGAGTCAAGTACAAGCCAATGTTATGACCAGACCAGACAGACAATGCACCGACTCAAGTGCAGTGTGAAAGGCAGCCTCACAGTAGCACGCTGAAAGGACTGCTTGATGGCTGTGTATGTGTCAAAGAAAAAGACAGTGTCTTGCAATTAAAAAAATTGTGGTTTTATCTAGATTTACTGGCTGTCTGTAATCTGATTTTCTCCTCCTTTCATCCCTCTTTTCCTTCTCACTCTTTCCTTTAGCTCATTGTCTGATTGGCATCTTATGTCTAATATCTTCTAACCCAAAATTACAGTACATGTAGGCCATTTTTGCTTTTGGTCATTTACTTCTTCCTAGCCCTGCTCTATTTCAGTGTTTTCTAAACTGTGACTTGAAATCCAAAAAGGGTCATGGATGTCTGTCTCTCTCCCTCTCTGGGTTTCAGCATGACAAGAAAACTAATGCTGTGTTTATATTATCAGGGTCCCAGGATGAGCCAAATGTAAGAAATTTGGCTCGCAGGCTCACTATTTATTCTAGGTCAGTAAGTGCAATTACAGTATTCACTTGCTAGATCAATCTAAATGCTGCCAAAACTTAACTAAAATAAAAATGTCCAAGACACATACTTTCAAATTACCTGACCCTGAGGTCGTTTTCACTGATGCAAACACACAAACCAACCCAGCTCCAGCTCATCTACTCCCACCTTCTCATCCAAACCCTCCTGCAACCCGACTCCGTGCACGTTCAGACTCACCATCCCCATGCATGTAGACAGTGCCACCGAGGAGTTGACCCTCGACCTCAGCGACCCCTGGTAAAAGCAGAGGTCGTCCTGGTGGTAGGCCCTCAGGCTCTTGGTGCCGTTCTTTCCCAGGACCTGGATGGTGAAGCCAGGTGCAATCAGGCTCTCTGAGGCCTCCCTCAGCTCCATGTGGAAGTCCTGCCCCAAGCCACTCAGCCGGAAATGGACCATTTCCCTACTGCTATCAGTGTTTGATGAGTCCGTATCTGGGGTCAGGGATCTGCGTCGCCTTCTGCGCTGATGGTGGACAACTTCATGAGAGATGTAAACACCTTGGTGGTTGACCTCATATGGAGATACAATCTCATATTCTGGAGAGAAAGGGGGAGATTATTTTGGTGTTTGCAAAATTTATGACAAGTGAAACAGTGATTTAAATGCAATGGCAAGAGATGGGGAGCAAAAATGAAAGTGGTAGTTTAGCTGGTGAAAAGCATCCAGTTTAATGACAAAAAATCCTATGTCGGCTATGGGAGCTTCATGGGATCAAAGATTGGAGGATATTGCTGATAGAAATCTATGGTGCTAGAAGTAATAGACTATATTTTGTAGATGCAACTTGGCAAAAACAAAACACATCGTCCTTGTTGTCATTGTGGTCAGTCCGTACTAATTTGATATGTTAACATCATTTACTGGGTAGGATGGAGCGGGAGATCGACAGGCGGATTGGGGCGGCGTCAGCAGTGATGCGGACGCTGAATCGGTCCGTTGTGGGGAAGAGGGAGCTAAGCCGGAAGGCGAAGCTCTCAATTTTCCGGTCGATCTACGTTCCGATCCTCACCTATGGTCATGAGCTTTGGGTAATGACCGAAAGAACGAAATCGCGAGTACAAGCGGCCGAAATGAGTTTCCTCCGCAGGGTGGCCTCGCTCAGCCTTAGAGATAGGGTGAGGAGCTCGGTCATCCGGGAGGGACTCGGAGTAGAGCCGCTGCTCCTCCATGTCGAGAGGAGCCAGTTGAGGTGGTTCGGGCATCTGGTGAGGATGCCTCCTGGACGCCTCCCTGGGGAGGTGTTTCGGGCATGTCCCACCGGGAGGAGGCCTCGAGGTCGACCAAGGACACGCTGGAGGGATTATATCTCTCGGCTGGCCTTGGAACGCCTCGGGATTCTCCCGGAGGAACTGGTGGAAGTGGCTGGGGAGAGGGCCGTCTGGACCTCTCTGTTGAGGCTGCTGCCCCCGCGACCCGGATCCGGATAAGCGGGAGACGACGAGACGAAACACCATTTACTTTTATATACTGCATGCTGTGTCAGCTGCTACCTTGGCTGCATCACGGACTGAAGAAAACCTTTTCCGTTCCTTTATGAATTCTCCTTGACCTGCCTTATATACTTTTGCTGGAAGGGTCAAGAAAGAGTTACAAGAAAAGGAAGGGTTCTAGACAATTCCAGCACAGGCCCTTCAGTGGAGAGTGAATCGTGTTTGACCTAGTGTTTTACTACGGTTTTTACTACAAGCTCAGGCTGGATAACTGCAGGTCATAAAGAGAGCTGGTGGCAGGTCACAGGCCCGCTCTCTTATACCAGTTAAATGTCTAATAGTGCTGTGACCACAGAAACTAACCTGCTTTCCTCCAAAGGTCAAATCAAAAGAGTAGCTGACTGACTCCTTGAGCTGCACCAAAATTGGTTTTCCAGAGGATATCATGACAGTAGACACCGCTGATGTTCATCCTTTGAGTAAGAATGAGCTGACCTATTAAAGGAGGGCATCCTGTGTCAGGAATGAGGCATGTAATTGTTTCTAAGGCTGGGGGTTACATTGCAGGGTTTCTGGAGAAAATGCCTCTTGCAAACACACATAAATATATAAAATACAACAAAATGTGAGAATTGTTTCTCCTCTAACTGATGCTGGGAGAAACATTGTTTTCCATTTACGTTTGTTACTGTAGCGGGTCTTATTAGTAATAGAAAGTGTTGGATACTCTAAGCCATTACACGAGCAATGATGCTCTTGATACAGTTTGGGTCTATGAGTAACCAGCAAGCACCATTGATTTTGTTACAGTGTTGTAATGGCCATTGCAAATGTGCTCTGTCCTGCCATGGGAAAATGATACACGGTCATTTTATCAGCTAAAAGTGCACAGAAATAACAGCAACCTTGGACCTACAGTCAACAAGGGCCAGAGTCAGTTACCGTACAGTATGACCTGCTTTAGTAAGTCTGAATAATGAGTAAATATAGCACAGAGACAGACATGTTTTGGCAGTCAGTGGGAGAAACACGCAGGGTGACAGACAGTGTGTCATCACTGGCAGTGTGAATGCCTGAGGTTTGAACCTGGCTATTTGGTGCATTTTAGATAGGCTGACTTAAAGCTCCTACACACAATATGACATATACTTATTAGTGGATGCATTTATTTAAAGCACCTTGCAGTGCCATGGCTGCATATGTTTTAGCATGGGTGGTCATAGTGGGAAGCAAACCTCCAATCCTTGTAATGTTACAACTGTGATCTACCCAGAGAGCTGCAGGACTGCAAAGAGCAAACACTTCAGGTGCCTCAGGTCTCAAGCCTCTTTCTGCACAGACACCAAAGCACTTAGGCTAAACCAGAAAACGGTCTTCTCTTTATGTTGCTTTGTCCACAACCTCCAACACACACACACACACACGTATGCACGCACACACACACACACACACGCACACACACACACACACACACACACACACATTTACACTTACTCAACTGTGTTTGTACCGCCCTAACTCAAAAACCAGCTGCAGTGACCCATATCTGACAGTATACAAACAAAGAGTCTGCAGGGACAGAATGCACACACACACACACACACACACATACACACACACACACACACACACACACACACACACACACACACACACAAGATCCTGCAGTAGTTAGTTTGTTGGTTTTGTAGCTCCTGAGTGCCATTAGTGCTGATAGGCACTCTGACCATTGGATACCTTGGCTTAAACTTAACAAGAGATTGAACACGTGAACTCTTACCTCACCCACTCTAACTATCTTTATGAACGTTAAACACATTAACAGTTGTCAGAGCGCTGTCTGTGAAATGATCTGAAACTGAAGTGAGGGCTTCCCATCACTTCTGCTCCAGATCATCTCCACATGTGCCCAGTGAAAGAAGTTTTGACATTTGTTTATTTGTTTGTGTCCCCGCTTTTCATGGTAACTGAAAAAAAAAAAAAAAAAAGATCTGAAGGAGAATGCACAGCCAAAGTAGTTGCTGACTCAGCACACCACATGGGGTTAGATCCACAAAACAAAGAACAGATGAAAGTCTCGCACTTCCTGCTTGCATTAATTACTGAACTGACGAAGCAGCCGTAGCAGGCATCAGTGCATCATATTTTATGACTGACTCCACAGTGCCTTGTAACAACCTAAGTGTATACATATGAGGGAGTCGCTTTCACTGTGTTATGGGTAGGTTTCTTCTAACTGCTTATTACCATATCACTCAAAAGTTCGTTTCACAGAAACAAGTGAAATGATCTATTACAAATTTTAACTACTCCTTATTTTGCCGTGGACCCCAGCTTGAGCTCCACTGGAGCCGCAGACTCTGATGGCTCCGTGTCAGGGTGCAGGTCGCCCCCCAGCGGTGAAGAGAGGCAGCACGTAGCGCAGGTGAGCGCTGTTTGATGCTGCTGGCTGTTAGAGGGATGCAGTGGATGGTTTTACTTTTAATCTAATTGCACCGTACGGTAAACCGGATCATAGTGCACACTTCCCGACGGTGAAAACTTTAAGTCGCAGAAACACTGCTGAAATCTGTGAGACTTTTTTTCCCCCCAACACTCAACATACCTGTGTGTGGAGGTAAATTGAGAAATCGGAGTAAATCCGATGCTTCCCGATGAGATTCTGCATTGTCAGCCCCAGTACCCGAAAGCAGGCTCTGCAAGAAAAGAAATGTAAATGAGACTGCGCAGCCTATTCTGCAAATTATCACGGAAAATGATCCTAACTCGGCACTTAGTCCAATGAAGTGTTGACAACTTTATGAGCTCTGCATGCATGTGCGTACAGGCGCAGCGGAGGCAATACAACTGACTTACTTTGCCCAGTGTGAAGAAACAAAAGAGATGGAAAAAGAGCAACGTGCAGTTTTTCCAATCTGCACAAATCCGTAAGAAAGTCATGTCTGTGGATCACCTTTACCCCCCAAAAACTGAAGCCTATAGGTAGAACACTTCCCAACAGTCCAACGGTCCCAATAAGCGCTTCAATAAACCAGTCCAGAAGCAGCAGCAGCAGTTCTGCGGGACTTGTGATGAATGAGGCATCAACGACTTTCAGATGCAGGCTTCTTCAGTTGTGCCACTTTGGTCTCCATTCATTTCCCAGCGCAGTATCCCAAGGCGCCAAATCGCATGAACTCAACTTCTCTCTCCCGGCAAGTCATTTTCCTTTATTTCACTCAGACAGTGCGACCAGTAGGTCTCTCTCTCTCTCTCTCTCTCTCTCTCTCTCTCTCTCTCTCCCCCCCACACACACACACACACTCTCTCTCTTTCATACACGCTCACTCTACCGCTCCCTCTCTCTCTCTACCCAGTGACCCCCGCGGACCATTTTGACTCCCAGTGAAATCATGTGATTGTCTTAAATAGGCTGCGTCTCGGCTTGGCAATAGCGGTCTATGAAAGTCGCACTGAGTCTGAATCTGTTTCTCCCGGGAGCACTGAACACAAGGGTGCTGACGACTGTCTCTCTCTCTCTCTCTCTCTCTCTCTCTCTCTCTCTCTCTCTCTAGTGTCTGTGTGTGTGTGTGTGTGTGTGTGTGTGTGTGTGTGCGTTTTCAGGGGTGGGTGAGGGGGGCTGTAGGTAGCCCACAGCCTATAGCCAATCACATTTGACACCTGTGCTGAGGGACAGGTTTTGTATCCATCTGTTGACTTTGCAGGAGATATGTGTGTGTGTGTGTGTGTGTGTGTGTGTGAGAGAGAGAGAGAGAGGAACAGAGTCAGTGTGTGATGAAAAGAAGAAAACAGGTTGCATGTCCTGTTTGCTTGCAGGATAATTAGGCAACAAATTACATCTCTTTACATGCTCTGTAATGTTGCGTTTGTTCCACATCAGTGCGTTTGAAAATGATGATGCATTTTCAGAGTATGTATACATACAGGAATGAAAATGTTTATTTGAATTCAGTAGTCTGGATCTTGTAACCCAAACGTGATCTGCAGATTACACCCTGCAGCAGGTAATCAGTAATTTGTGATGGATTACAGTCTGAAATTTGACCCTGTTTAATCCCATCTCTCCCGTATTCCGCAGCTGCACTGATAGGCAGCGTGCCAACATTTCTTAACTCCCCACAATCATTCATGGAAGTGCTTAAGAGTGTGGGAGCCAAAGGATTGGGAGCGCTTGTTTCATATTCTGGAGCATTTCATCCTCCCCAAAAGAAAACCAGATGAGATTTCTGCTGTGTGGCAGGAGAAATAAATGTGTGACGGTTTACGGTGTGATCTTTTTGGCACTATGTCAGAATATCTGTATGAGAGAGTATATTGAAATGAAGAAAGTGCAATGTATTTTTTGCATACTTGTCTTTCATTTGTAGATTTGGAGCATGAAGATGACATCTATGCTGATTGAATGAAAACGTATTTTTGTTGTTTGTTGTACTAGCCAGCACAGTAGATTGTCATGCAGTTCAGAAAGTGTAAAGAAAACTCCAGTGTCATGTTTCAGCATTTCAGAGAGAGTGATGAGAGACACCCTCTGTGACAAATTACACTGAGCAATTGATGCTAGAGGAACAGAGGCTGGACCTAAAAGTGGGACAGGACTTCAGCTCTCTGTGACACTCTATCCCGAGGGTTTGTTTCTCTCTGGAGTGCAAAGCATTTCATGCATCTGCCAAATGGTCTGTGTCATGTTAGATTAGCGACAGTGTCACACATGAAAGATTTATTTGTTTCGAATGACAGGAAGGGAATAAATGAGACAATACAGTGATAACAAAACCAAATGACCAACTTTCCCCTTAGTGCCACTCCCCACAGATAAGAAATTTGATTTGCAAATCATAAATGTTTGAACATTGTCAACCTGAGGGTGATATGCCCTTAGCTTGTAAAACTGATACATATACAAAACTTACTTCCAGATTTCTGCCCAAGTTTGCCAATTCTGGATTTAATCAGTGAGAAAATGCCATCATGAGGAGAATTCTTACCATATGTTCTGAGGCTCAGGTAATCTTTATAGTGTCAGCTGCTGCTGAAGTTAAATCACCCCTCCTCCTTTAGCCCCCCCCC
>NW_019525462.1:103119-130456 GCF_002814215.2 Seriola lalandi dorsalis
CCCCGCCCCTTTACTCGAACACATGTGCACACGCTGCAATGCAATACTCACTCTGCACCGTTGTGACTGGTATTGTGGATGTATGGGAAACAGGCTGCTCACTTATTACTGTATTGGCCTGTTCTATCTATTTGTTCAACAAATGCAAATGCACAGAGCTGATGGGAAAGCTGCCAACCCTTTGAACTTTGGAACAGTCTGACCGCATAGTGTTGTGATGTACAGTAGTATGCTTCATTTTGTCTATGGGGGGGGGTTCGGGTAGATCGAAAACAGCAGGCTGAGAAATAAAGAGAAGACGCAGTATTGTTTGAAGGAGCTGAACATAAAGAAACCCCCTGTAGTCCAAACTGAGCTGGCTGCCGTGAGTGATTTGACCTCTGAACCTCTGAGCTCCTGTATGCCTCACAGTCTGCCTGCTTGTCTGAATGCTTGTTTGTCTGCTTGCCTTTCTCTCTATCAGCTTGACTGTTTGCCTGATTGCCTTGCCTTCAATATCATCTGGGCATCTACAAAGGCAAAGAGCTGGCACATAAAGGGAGCTCATTCAATCACATGTATTTTCAAATACATGTGGCATGTAGTCCAACTTACATCAGACAAGCTGGAAACGTTCATATTATTTTGCTGTTCACGCCAGGAGGAGTTTAATCTGTACACTTGTCTGAAATAAGGAATGCAAATGTAATGATGTTTTTGTCACAGAGATACTTGCACATACATAAGAAAACGCTTATTTGCTTTCTTGTCGAGAATGAGATGAGAAGACTGACAGCATTCACATGACTATACACCGAGTACGAAACTATCACCAGCAGCTGACTAACTTAGCTTAACACAGAGACTGTAAAGCTCACTAGATATTTCTTGTTTGTTTAATCTGCACAAACACCTAAATGTAAAAATTACCATTCCTGAAGTTTCTGCTGGTTTCTTGGCAACTTATTGTAGCCAAAAAAATAGTTTGACACGACCCTGTAAAACGGTGAATTGTCATTTTTACACTTAGAAAATGAGTAAAAATCAAACAAGATACAATGTCTTAACTAGGGGGCTTTAGATGTGCTGGTAGATTTTGTTAGCTTTGACAAAGCGAGGCTAGCCGCTTCCCACTGTTTCTAGACTTAATGCTAAGCTAAGTTAGATGGCTGCTTGTTGTAGCTTCATGTTTGCTGTCCAGAGGTGGAGAGAATGATGTTGATCTTTCCATCTATCTCTCGTCAAGAAATAGAATAAGTGCATTTCCCAAAAATGTTGAACTATTCCATTGAGTCTCACAATGCAGGTCTAAATGTTTCTTTCTGCTTTACTCTCTCCAGGTAGTTTTCCCTCCATGGTCTCATGTAATTAGCTGTCTAAAACTGTCATCAAGGCAACATGTGCGTGAGTGTGCATGAGAGTGTATGCTTGTGGCGAGCATATGTGACTTTGTGTGCAAACTCTCTTATGTGATTTACGTCTTTGTGCTTTGTGAGTTTGAGTGTGAGCCCGTACATGCGTGTATTCGTGTGCCTGTGTGTTTTTGCTCCTTATGTGTATGTGTGCCTGAATAGTAAGCTGACAGCAGCTGTAAAATTCCTCTCTGAGCATCACAGAGGGGAGGCTGATGGGAGCTGACAGGGAGCAAGAGTGAAGGGAGGTGGGAGAGGAAGATGAAGGTGAGAGTGGAGCAGAGGGGGAGATGGTGGTTGCCAGCTAGCTTGATGATTGAAGGTTTAGTCAGGCTTTGCAGAAATTCTGTACTGCTGTTGAAGAATACTAACGCCTTACTGCTATTGTACTGACCCTCTCAAGTCTCACCCATACACCTTGGATGTATCAGCTCAGAGTAAAACAACTGTTTCCTCTAAATATTTGCAGATGGTGTAGAAGTCCAGCTGCTGGAAATATTCCCAGTTATCAATTTATGGATCTTACTTTGTATTTTAGAAGACTAATATTTATATTACTGTATTTTAAGTTACGACTAATGTAAACTCAGAATGCATTATGTAGCATGGAAAAACCTTCACCATCTTGGTGATGGTTAAATAGAAAATGCATAAGCAACACTGTAGCAGGAAAATTTAACAAATTATCAGTTTTTGTTGTTATTTAAGTTACTATTTGTTGGAGTTGGACAAGAGAAAATGAAATAATGATTTGGCATTTTTTTAACACACTATTAAGAGAGAAGATACATTTTCACATGCGTGTGTTCATTCTTGTGTATTTGAGAGTTACATATGCAAAGAGAAGCAGATGAACTCAACTGAGGGGGACGGGGGAAATGCCAGTTTTGCATGACTTGCAGAGGGTATAAATGTGTTCGATAAAAGATGAAAAAGTGAAGAGAGCAGTGGCAGACTTACTGTTACCTTTTATATCTCTCTTGGCAAACCAACAGTGTATTAAACAAGAAATCCCCTCTATATGAACACAGGGACTGATTGTATAGAGTTTACAGGTGTACGAGAGTAGATGTAGCTTGTTTGGATGCTGCAGGGGCTTTAGTGGTAAAGAGAAGACTTCCAAAACAGGTTATCTGTAAATGAGAAGCCCAATATTTTAAAGAAATGGCATCTTTATTAGACTACAGAAATAATTTATATAAAATAAACCAGATTTAAATTGTTGGATTTTCTAGGATGCAGTCCCCTTTGTTGTTTCAGTGCTGAATATGACAAGCAACTGAACAATCAAAAGAATGTAATATTCAGTGGTTCAGTGATATGCTAAGGTTGAAGAGGAGTATCGTGAGCCTTGCTTGTGAAAGTCTCATGATGCTTTAATTTGAGAAAATAATAAAAAAACTAGGACCTGTCATTAATCTAACATAACGTGGCTGCATTAAATTTAATTCTCTTCAATAACAATTCTCAAAATCTTAACATGATGAACAAAGTCTTTCTTCACTTCACCTACTGTATCAAACAAAAGCAAGGACACACAGCGCGTGCTACCATCTGCATTGTCCAGGAATGACTATGCTTTGCAACATATGCTTTGTCTTTAGCAGTGTGACTGCAGCTGAACTGGATAAGAGGTAACAACACAGAGTCAGATGTGTGAAGAAACAAAGGACGGGACAGTTGCTCTCTTCAAATGTTTTTGTGCATGGAATCTGTCTGTAAATTACAGTTTTCCTTTAAAAAGAAAATGACCAATAAAGATAATGTACATTACTCTACAACAAAATATTTTTCTGAATTATACCGGCTGACAAAAGGCTCCCACATTGTCTGCATCTTTTGAGTATTAAATAAGTTGTTTTTAAGTCTTCTCAAAAAGTCTTCCTGCAGATATGTTACTCTGATCTTCTTATAAATCAGTCCAGTTCTATTTGTGGGTTACTGCAGCAATCCGTAAAATTATGGAGGCGTGGTCGCTTCAGTTATTTAGCACCAAACATCAGATTGTTGGTACAGTTGGTTCGCCAGCGCTCGAGTGGAAAGTTGCACTTGGAACATGTTACTGTACTGCTTCACCCCTCCTTTTCAAATAGCCTCCACTGAACTAGATAATGTATTGGACATGGCTGAGTGACTCAAGCATTAGTCTTCATAATAACCACTGATTAGTGAAGTTATTGTGCTGATGTCAGTGCTCTACATCAGTTGGCCTGAGAAGTGTTGCAGTGTGGGAGGTCTTGTTCTGATGCTGTTTGATCATGTGAGCAGTGATAGTTCACATTGGGACACAATGCTGGATGAAGCTGACATATTCCTGATTAATCTGATTTATAGTGGCAATCATTGTGTTGATATATTGCTGTCCAAATAGTGGGTTAGGCTATTAATCCAATCAGCTGCGCATTATTTTCCGCAACAAGTGTCCTATCAAAACACTGGTTCCGCTTTGAGTGCGTGAAGTTCTTTAATTACAACACTAGTAGAGTTAATAGTTTGGGTCACAGATTCCAATTTGAGGTTGTCAGTAATTGAGGTAATTGCAGTATTTTGTATTTACTTTTATTTTAAGAGATAAGGCACTGGTTGTAGCTAACTTTCCTGGATGTTAACCTACATTTCTATATCTCCTCATGGTATTAGGGGACAGCTTTAACACAACACCACTCTCTCTGGGTTTGAGGAGCCTGAGATGAAAATGAAGGGCTGAAGAATTGCGCTAATTATTGGTAGTGAGCTGTATGTGATCGCTGGGGCAGAAAGAGCATCTCTGGAGGGGTGAAACCTAAAAACAAAGTGGCTAGTCTTATGACACTCTGCAGGGGTGAGAGCCTGCTAAAGTTCACCACCTCTGTATTGTGTAAGCAGCCCTGTTATAATAACTGCCTCCATCCTACCCTGGAAAAAGACTGTAAAACTTTTATCAGAGATGGCAGATTAAAACTAGCCTGTTTGTAGTTGGATATAATGAAAACATTACTTGCAGCATCTTTCCGTGAGTAATACATGTGTAAAATGTTCAATAACTTGGCCGTAACCATTTTGCATTAAAAGCCTTTGCAAAGGCCTCTATCTCCAGAAACTTTCCTTGAATCTTGCACAGATTTAGGCAAAATGAAACGCAGGGCAATTTCAGCAGCCCTGCCAGTCTAACCTTCTGCACTGTACAGTAGCTCTATTTTACAGTGCCAGACCCAAAGGAAAGAGTTTCTCGGCACTCAAACATTTGCATGTCTGCAAACTGTTGGTGGGGTTTCACCCTGTGGGAACCGATGTCTGGCCAAGAGTCTCTGACCCACAGAACCCATAGTGTCCATAGTGTGGTGTGGAACTGGACCTGCTGGCAGGAAGATGAGGAAAAGAACAAACCTCCTCATTTAGCCCAAAGCCCATGCGTGCAAAATACTTGCTGAGTGGAGCAGAATTCACAAACCTGTCAATATGCCAGTTTGTATATTGTAGATAATGCAGTGAAATGTCCTGCAGGGGTTTTTTCTATTTTGATAACATTAAACTTTAGCTTCCATACTTGGATTTACTCATTAATAAACTGATTGTAAGTATAACTAAACTTAACTTGACCTTTGTCCCGTGAATAGAGAATCTGCATTTTTAGATCAATAAAGTATTAAATCCGCTTCAGATAACCACCGTACATTCTTGGTGGACATCTGCTGCACAGTTTAAATGCTACATCACTGTTGATCTACCTCCCAGAGACAGTGTGTGCTGCATATCTACTGTAATGCAGAGATCTCGCAGGGTGTTTAGACTTATACAGAGGCTACTACAGTAACTTCCACAGAACCGCAGGAGTTTCCAGGAACCAATATTGGTCAGCTAAAGTATGAAAAGGGCCAATGACTACGTTTTAAGTGTTCAGTGAAGTAGCTTAGTCAGGATAGTGTGGTGAATGATGTTCTTTAATGAGTGAGACAGAGGATCACAGATCAAGTTCATTAGCAAGAGTTTGAAAAAAAGAAACTACTCAGCTCCTCACTACTGGTGCCAACATTGATCAATAAATCACATTTCAGATGTTAACTGCATTGTGCTGTAATTCTTCACACTTGTTCCTCACCTGATGTCAATAACTGTTTGTGCACCGTGAATTATAGCAAGTGAGTTGCACCACAGTGCTATTCAAAGCTGCATTGAGTGAACTTGCTGATATGGATTAAAATTTCCTTCATTGGCACATAATGCTGACAAACCTTAATTCACCAGTCACCAGACCAACAACCCGCCTCACCCCCCAGGGATAATCAAAGTACGCAAAGCTCACAGACCACCCAGGAATACACACACGCACATTAGCACTGCATGGTGCAGAAACAGATTGCCCTTCTGAAGGTGATGTATTTTTCCACAAGGTCCTGTGAAATTAGCAGAAGCTATAGACAGAAATATCAGAGTAATGGTGGAGATTATGGCAGCTTCACTGCACATTTACACATGCAGAGGGTTTGCTATGTGGCACAATGGCTTAATTGATAAAGAAATGATTGTCCACCTGGATGCCAAAGTGTGTATCTGAACTCTGGAGCCATGGCTCCCATCCATAACAAATTTTCAGCCATGATTGAAGGGAATGCCTTGTGTGGTTGCAGGAGCTCTCCACCTTCCCCTATGAAGGGCCTGCTTTGTTCTTTTAGTAATGCTTAATTTCTTCAAAGTGCAGACAAGCTGAACAGTATCATACTAATGGGCATTCAAGCTGTGGTTTACTCACAGCAATGAATTTGTGTCCATGAGTGACCCTGTAAGAGATACAGCAGGTGATGTATAAAGCCATGAAGGAGGATCATTAGGAGTTCAGAGGAGTTGGAATAAATAAAACATCAAGACAGGTGATGCAATTCTGTGCTACTGACCCACTGACAGTATTTAGTATCATTTAGATATGTCCCTAAATAATACAGTATATCCTCAGGGCTCAGTGTCATTCTTTTGATGTTTAGACTTTAAAATGAAGCTTATACTTAATTTGGTATTTAAGATACTGTAAGTGGCAAATATTTACTAAGTGTGTGTGTCACTAAAATACAACCTACACTGACAGAAACTTGCTTACATATGTATTCGCTAGTGTTGCAATGAAACATTTGGATGCAGAAAGGGGCCAGTAGCCTCATATAGGTTTTGCAATATGGCTGGAAGGTCACTGGTTTGAGTCTCAAATTGGCGGGATAACCCCAGCCAGGAAAAGTGAAAAAGCAGCACTGAGATGCCCTTGACCAAGGCACTTAATCCCCACCTGCTGTATCCACACCACCAGGTGTGAGTGTGTGTAAAAGAAAGCATACCCTGTTTTTTATAAAGGTTTCAAAAAGGTTTGTGTCTGTATGTGTATGTGCACATCACATTTTAGATAACACGAAGGAAGGAGTCATGAAGTTTGAAACGCCTTCTTCCCAGTGGATCGTCCAGTAGCTTACAACAACCTCGTTTGGGTCACTCACCACACACCACACAGAAACAGCAATAGTGACAACAATGACACTCTCCATCCAACAGACAATCATCACAGGTCACCACCTCCGTCAGTGTTTGTCGCCATCAGTGACAGAATAGGTGACCAGCCGTAGCAGGAGCAAAGCTTTAGTTTGGTTTTGAAGTTCAAAGGTCCTGACATGCAAGTTGATAGAAACCGTCAGGACTGCCTGAGTGGCTGTGTCAGCGAACCTGAAAATATTTGTTTGGAAGCATCAAACACTGAGAGAAACCCAAAGGTGAAAACTATGGCTGCAGAATGAAAGCAACTGAAAACATTTGCCCTTAGTCACTATTTACTTGGTGGGGTGGCTTTCCCCATTTGTTCTTCTCAGTGTATCAGTTTTTATCTAAACTGGCAGAACTGAAATTGATTTAGTTCACAGCTTTCACAGTTATTTTTTCCTTGCAAAATCATTTGGTTGCGCATCATACATCAAAACAAGGTACGTATCCACAAAACCCCATAAATACATAAAAATATAGAATTTGTTTTTGGTATTTACTCAAACCATTAAATCTTGGAAAGTCCCTCTTTTGGAATGTTTCATAAGTAGTTGATTTGTTCAGTGTAACAATAAGCAATAAAACAGTCCCCCATAAATTCTTTGTGAATATATTTCTGCTGTCACTATTATGACTTAAAAAAAGGGCCTCCTTTGGAATGTGGCATGCCCTCTGACCCCATGGTGCAGGGAGTTTACATATCCATGTCTCCACTAGTAAAAACCACATTCCTACCTTCGATCTGGGTCAAAGATAAAAGATGACAGAGATCTGATGCTGACATGCGAGGCAGATCTGACATTAAGAGAACATTTTTTTTTGGATGGTTGGGACGAAATATAAAAAAACGATACAATCAAATATAACCACACATTATAACACACAGATGTCAAGAAATTTATTGCGCCAACTTTTGATCTGTGCTTACTTGAACTAGTCTTTCCTACATAAAGATTTCCAACCCTCATTGCACACCCTTCTGCTGGATTGCATCTAACCTGCAATTTGTGTTGGCAACATTTAGACACATTGATAATGCTGGTTATTGCTCTTAGCACACAATCACACAGGATGTGCGTTGGCTTGAACTGGCAGGTACACAGCCCTGCCTTTTTTTTTTTTTTTAGGGAAGCATGTACAAGCAGAACTGCTGTAGGCATCTTCCTGCTGTGGCTAAGCAGCCACAAAGTTGAATGCTGTCAATCACTTAGCTAGCGTAGCTAATGTAATGATCGGATAGAAATTTATATAGTCCTGCTCCCCTTTTAGGCAAGCTTGTGTTACACAGTTTACATAGAGGGTATCTTTTTTTAGTCTTTCTGAAAAGCTAGTACTGAGACTATCTAGGTTTAACCTGATCACATTTCACCGCTAATGTGTATCTGTTACTGTAACTGCTTGTAAAATTTAAGATCCTTACTTTAACACATACTTGCCTGCATTAAACAACTCCAGCTTCCATTTCTCTTAGATGTAGGAGCAGTATCAAACGCCCATGAGAAGTGAAGCCTGAGAAGCGTGAGAAAAAAAAAAACTCTCACCGATCATTTTTAGTTGCATTACAAACTTGACAAACGTTTATTAGAATTATACATTATATTTCCTCAATTTTTCTTGTTTACCTAACATAACAAAAGCCTGTTCTCTGTTATTTTTCTGACTGGACAACAGAGAACAGAGTTGGGGATGTAGGCTGTTTGCTCATAATCATAATGCTCATAATCATTCAATCATAATCAGGGCGCTTTTTAAAATGCTGAGGCATTTAAACTGACTTAATGTATTAAACAATATTTCACCAGGCAAATTGTCAAGACCATTTATTCATGGCAATGGCCTGTGAAAGTTGCACATAATCACATATTGACCTTCTTCACTTGGTGGACATTTGAAGCAGTGAGTAAGACAATTCTCTGGAGACTGGAGGAGACGGCAAACAGACGGGTCACTTTCTATCACCAGCTGTGGAAAATTACACAGAGCTCAGAAATCAGAAATAAATGCTGTGGGATGTAAAAATTGCTTACGATGGTAGAAACATATTAAACTAATTTGCTTGAGCAACATGATTGGATTGTATGTGCTCCAATTCTGCTCATGATTGTATTTGAATCAGATGTTCTGTGTTGGGCTTTTATATTATTATATTCTTATTATATCCTTTGTGGTTTATATCCTCTCATTATATGCTTTGTCTAAATATAAGTTGTGAGTAATATCACAACCAGTAGAAAACAGACAAATGTAAGACAAACCTAAAAATATAAGACAAACTACAAGATGGCAAATTACAATAAGTTAAGGGAATGACAAGCAACTGGACTTGACGCAGTGACCTTGCAGTTTATAGTCACCATCTTAAATCGCCCAGTCCATCCAAATAGGCAATCTTCAAACCTCTGATAAAAAATGGTATCTTTACCTACTTACTTACTTCCTCCACCTCCTCTTCCTTCACCTTCTTCTTCTTCTTCTTTTGGTTTGATTGGTGATTGGCAACCAGCTTGTAGGTGCATTACTGCCACCTACTGGACTGGAGTGTGGAACGTTTTATTTACTTCCTTAATGTGAAGTACTTCCTGTTGAAACAGGATTTGAAAACAAGGCCTGTAAATAAACCAGTGGGAGAGTAGTGTGATGTTGTTCAAAATGTTTGTGATGGTTTTGTTGGCTGGAGCATTTAGCCTTGCATAATTATGCAGCATTTCACCAATGCACAGTTTTCCATGAAGTTAAATCCCACATGCCAAACAATTCATGGCAAAGCAGGTTCACTGTCTCTATAGTTTGATCCTGAATGAGCTAGGTATAGCCCCCATCCCAAAAATGTACGCACTAAAAACTTTTCCTCACTGGAGATTGAAGGGAATGAAAACATTTTGTGAATGGTGGGACTCACACACTTGTTACTAAATTTGCAGCAGCAAAGAAATGAGGGCAGCGTGTCTGTGTTTTCAATCAGCAACAGAACAAACAGCTTAATGAAAAAAGGTGCAAAGACATTTTTTTTCAACTGACTACAAAGAGTAAGTACAAGTCGTTGTAGTTTGTATGGTGTGTTGAGTTGGCTGCCTGTGCTTGGTGTGATGTTGTAACCTCTTAAATAAGTAACTCATAAACCTACATATCATGTTTGTTTTTTTTTATATAATTTTAAAATGTTTGCATTTTGTTGACCACCTTGCCATTGTTATCATGACTGAACCATAAGTGTCGTGGCTGCCATGATATGTAACGGCAGAAGTTTGTTTTGAGTTCTTATACTTGAGTCAAGGCACTTGTACATTTAACCTTTTGAACCCAAGGATGTTCTACTTGGTTTGCACTCCTTGTTACATCCTATTCTGTTTTTAATCATAATTAACATATGATCTAGAACATAAAAAACATGGCTATTAATCTATCTGGAGTCTTTATTATCTATGAAGGACTTCATCAAAAGTTTCTGTCATATCTGTCATATACATCTCTTTAATCTCCTTCATTTAATAATTATTGAAAATATTTAAAGAATTGGAAGAGATGAAGAAGAAGAAGATCCTGTGTTGTAATTTCTGGAGCAAGTATTCCCATAATGCCCACATTACTTAAAATCTTAACGATACCCATCCCTAATCAAGATGCCGAAAGTCAGACCAACAGTATGTTGTTTGCCTTGAGTAATGTTTGTGGTAATACTGCTGTATATCCAATCCTATAATGTATTCACTAAAGATGACACAATGAATGCATTACACCGAAGAGTCAAAGCAGGCAAGACCCAGACAACCAGTCGGTCAACAAAGCCAGTCTACAATCAATTTGCTGTCTCACAAGCCTGCCCTTGTGTGAAAGGCAAAGTATTTTTGTGTGGGAAGTCCGCAAGAAGTGTCACTCTGTCCATATAGCTGAGACAACTAAAAGCCCATTATCTGAAAATGGCACACCATTAGTTTCCTGGCATGAAGAGCCTTTCACTACAAATCTCACATAAAGGAAGTCTGAAGATTCGGCAATGGCAGAAAGGGGAGAAAAATAAGACCTTTAACATGGCTGGAAAAAAAGAAGGAAGGTGGTGGGTGGATTTGGAGGGAGGGGGTTGGGGCACTGTGAATAAATCTGTCTAGTGTGTAGTGTCTAGTGGCACGGTAACATAATTGAGATTATTTGCTCTTTGACAAAAGCCCAGCAAAAGTCGTGTTTGATGATTCCAGTCACAGACATTGCCCTGAGATTTTCCGTGGGATTCCCGCACACATGTGAACCCCCTAACAATCCATAAGGAGAAATTAGGGCAGTGTTCTACACTGGGAAAAAAAAACTCACTCTCTTTTATGTGCTTTGTCTACACGAAGTTGTATGTGCTCTCATGTAAAAGTGTGTGCTTCTGTTTCATGGTGCCAGCACGTGCTTATATAAATTGTATGCTTTTGTGAAGATGTGTACAGTGTGTGAGTGTGTGTGCGCTTTTGTGTTTCAGGGAGACCCTCTTGCTCCCGTGGCTCTCGTTTATCCACTGACAACTGGTTTTCACTAACTCACTAATTGGAACACATTGGAAACAGCCTCCCTTGGTAGCAGCTGCATCAGAGGTACGTTAATCCTTGTCCACTCCAGTTTGGAGTCAGATAATAATTTGTCATGAGCATGAATGTACCTATGTAGAATGCAGACCCACTATACTGATACAGATTACACAATTATTTTCCTTTATTTAATTACTGATTTCTTCCCTATGTGAACGAAGGCTTAGATTTGTCATTACTGAGCAGATTCATGGACGGCACAACCTGTCACCATACGAGTACCTTTAGAGGGTTTCATGGATTTCAAGCCTTCAAGGTGTTTGTATACAGATGATATTCAGAAGTGGTTGTTGTTGACTGGCACCATTTAGTTCCACTGCAGGAAGCAGTGTCACATTCTTTGGCAGATATTTGGGATATTAAGTGTGTGTAAGCAGAGTCCTTTTTGTCCAGGGATGACAAAAGCCAAATGGGTAAAAGGTATTTATGATTATTCTGTCCAACATGTTCTTATGACCATGATTTAAAATAATGAGAGAAACTCTAACCTCTAGTGATCTTGAGATGATGAATTTTAAAAATAATGAGCCAACCTCCAGCAATTTGAAAAAGAATTTACTTGTGGGCCAACAAATGATCTATTTTGCACAATTTCTGTCAGACTTCCATTATTCCCCCAATGTTTTTATTTTAAACATTTTCTTTAGAGATCTATTGATGTACCTGTGTTATTTGTCCCTTTCTTGAAGCACCCTGTATTACATTAGTCTTTTTTCTAAAGAGAGCGATTGTCACTACAAAGAGTTTTTTTTTTTTTTTTTTTGTCCTGGATCGTGGATTGTAAATTTGACGCAGCCACCAGTTTGACTGATGTGATGAGGAAGGAATGGGTTTCCTTGTAATGTAATGTATTGCACACTTAATTGAGCTTCACTTACTAAATGAATTTTTAGTTTTTAGCCGATATATATTCCCCATTACTTTTCTCTGCTATCTGGCGGACGAACAGAACCAAGTGAAAAGGTTTGGACAAAGACACCTGTTTGGTTGACTAAAGCCACTTGACACTTATCTAAAAGAATACTTTGTCTTAACAGGTGTTTTCTCAAGTTCTCCTTGCTCCTCCGGATGTTGATTTGTCAGGCATGGGGTTACTCTTTGAGATGTGTCAGATGTCGATTTTGCTACAGACAGAGATGATCATTTCAGATGTTGTTAAAGATGATTGGTGGATGCTGAACAGTGGGTGACTTGAACATAAGCCAGACCCGTGTATTTGAACCCACATCACTTTAAGCAATGTCCCTGGGGGGTAAAGCTGCAGTCACCTATTATTCATTCATCAGATAGCATGAACAGACATTTTAAGTCTCTGTTTTTTTTCCCCACAGTGCATAATCCAAATGCTGTCATCTCTACAAACTCCCTAACCTTATTTTACTGTATTCACTCTGCCATTGCCTCAGAACTATAAGTTATGTCCCTTTTTATATTTTTCCCTTCAGTCCCCTTTGAGCCTTCTTACCACATGCTCACATTCACAGCAACAAGATAGAAAGTGACAGATATTTATTTAAAACAAGTGTCAGGACTGTCCAGTGGCCTAATGGTTGAGGTGCATACTACAAAACTGCAACGTCCATGGTTTGATTCCCAATAGGGGAAATTTGTTTTATGTCACATCCCCCTCTCTCCCTGCCCTTATTTCCTGTCTCCTGTAGGCTGTCAACCTCACAGAGGCAAATGCTAAGGAATAAGCTGTAAGATGAGTGTTAGGAGACAAGAAATGACAGAGTAACTCAGTAAAGGCCAGTGATTTGGTGTAGTGGTGCACAGTGGAGCTGTGCTCACTTTGTTGTAGTGCTGTAAAATTTCATTTCCTCAGTGTTTTCTTATCAACTACAAAATGTAAGAAAGACTGACTGTATATGTTGGATGGAAGGAATACAAGATAGATCATATATGATTTATCTTATATAACATTGAGTTTTTCATCTTGTCATCTCAGAACCTTAATGACCAAATTGCTAGCTAATGTTTATGACCTTTTTATTTGATCTGAACATCAGATTTGTGGTGTTACAGCTAATATTATTGAAATTACTATATTTTGTATAGATATTATAATTGATAGCCAATTTAGCAACTAGGGTTACTGACATTATTTCACATTGCATTGATCTCAGATACATTATGCTTTCATTTTTTAAATTAAATTTCCTTACTATCAACTTTGTAGTGAGCAACACTGGCAGGTAAAGTAACTGTCACTGTTTAATTTTACATGAATATTAAATTTGTGATGATTATTATGTGATAATTAATGGTCTATGTACATCAGTTCACTGCTATTTTATCATGTAACATCCACTCTAGAATCATATTGTCATTTTTATTTTTACCTTACGCTGACAGGTAATGTAACTTTCCCTGTTTAATTTCCAAACAACATTAGATTTGTCTTGGCCAAAATTAGCAGATAAAGTTATTGTCATTTAATATTAATCTACCATAAAATCCTGCCTGCCATGTGTCTTGCAAATCCCTGAACAGAAGATGGATCCATACAGTTCGTCAATGGCCAAGCGGTAATAATTAATGAACAAGCAGCTGGGTCAAAGTAATCCAACCAGCTGGTCAGCTGTGAATAAAACCCTTAAAACACCTTTGACTAAGCATGAGCAAACCAAAGGTGTGTTCAAAGTACCTCAAACAACCCAGAATTATGAACCAGCATAATCAGTCCGGCAATTTGTTCACAGAAACAACCTTGAGCACTTTCTTGAGTGTGCAGTGGTTGACCACTGTTGAATTGTTTTATTTATATTTTTGATAAGCAAGACACTTGGGCACCCAGAGAATGCCTCTTTTTTTTTTTTTTTTTTTTTTAGTGAACATTGTTAGTTTGTCCATGAAAAGCATTTGTTTCACTGTTGGATTTATCATCATCATCACAAATATATACAAGAGAAATCCTCTCCATGCTCTGACAATTTGTCTGAGTAAGTGTTTCCTCAGATTGATGTTTTTCTCAAAAACTCTTATAACTGTTGGACCCACACAGGCTCACACTACCATGCATTCCAGTCTAGTCCTATAGGCGCCCACTCCAAGTGCTTACCTGTGCCAGGTTTAGTGAATACCCCCAAACCTCATCTATCAGACAAAGGCTGGCATTGTTAGGGCAAAGGCTCCTCTATGACTGACAGGCACTGTGGGAAGGGAAGCTATGAGAAAGGGGTGTTTGTGTGTGTGTGTGTGTGTGTGTGTGTGTGTGTGTGTGTGTGTGTGTGTGTGTGTGTGTGTGTGTGTACTGGAGGTGGCATGCTATTGTGCTGCTGGACGGTGCATTGCGGAGCACCCATGGAAAGTTATTTAATGACCTAGAGAGAAGTAAAGAGAGCAGAGAGTGTGAAACACAGACACAGAGAGACGCTGAGACCCAACTAGACTCAGATGGTATTCCAAACATCTCGTCAATCACTCTTACATTGTTTAGGTACCCACCCTTCATCCCTCACGATATGAAGCTGCTCACTTAGACACATCAATCAGTGACTTGCAGAGCTCTTACAGTTAGTTTGTCATTACATTGAAAACATTATTTTAAGCCGATCAGGGGCAGAAGCACAAATTGGGGAATGGTGTCTGACGTATAGGCTTTTACTGGGTTAGATTCAGTAAATTCATTAAGCCGTTGCCATTCAGAATTTTAAAATACAGTGGGATAGAATACAGCTCTTCAATTCAAATGAAAATAACCGTACTGAAACTCAGTAGTTAGTGAGGATCTCCTTAGCTGCATTTATTTGAATTGCTTATAATTTTTTTGGATGGTGTAACAGAAAAGGCCAAACAGGCTCTGAGAAAATACTGCTGCTAGCAAGCTTAGCCTTAATGGTGAATGCCAACAGAAAGTCGTTTCATTGCTTTTACATGACATATTGTTTTTCGCACATTAGACAGGCAAGTAAAAATGCTTGCTCCAGTAATCAGGTTGTTGACTTCCATTTCCTTGTTGACAAGCGGGTCTGAGCAGGTAGTCTTCTCTTTTCAGCTGATGATGAGCAAACCACATCGCCTTTACATTTAAATGAAACAATAAGAAATATGAAATTAATATTTAATCATCTTGTATAATGGGCTATTATTGTCATGGGGAATTAGGTTTGTGTGTCTTCAGACACTTTTAAGATCTGTGAGCAGAGTATCAAATTACTAGTTGAATTTTCCACTCGGAATGAATGATAATTGCTACTCTGAAGTTGGAAATTATGGTAACTTCCACATGATGTGAATGTGGTATTTGAATGTAGTATCAAAATTGGTGCTGTATTAAAAGAAACGAGTCAGAACTAGAATGTAAAAAAGTAGATTGTAGGCAGATACGTGGTATTTATTTTTTGGGTCGATATTAGCAGCTATGAATGCAGCTCACTAAGGCAATTTATTTTACTTAAACAGAGTTGAATCATGTAGTGCTGCATTATATTGTATACTGTGTATGGTTGTTTTCCCTGCAGTTGGCTTTGTCATTGCTTTTATTTATGAAAAATGGGCAAACGAGTGAAAGAACTTTGCAATTCCTCTACCTCCTGTGCTGTAGACGGACTGACTGGAAACTAAAATTTCATGCTTTGAATTCTGCAACAAACCTCTGTCTAACGAGTGGAAACCTTTACGTGATAATCCAAGAGTGCATTTCAATCAACCTAATTAGGATGGTAAAAAATCTAAGGTCTGCGCCAAATGTTTGAAGACTGACAGCTTCTCTTTCTGTGTTTGGTGCTACAGTATACGACATAGAGGCAATAACACACACACACACACACACACACACACACACACACACACACACACACACACACACACACACACACAGGCTGCATTCCATAATGGCTGAAAAAGCTTGCTTTGCTTTCAAAGGAGAAATTATTATTCTGTGATTGTAGGATAATTAGAACTGCTGTACTTAAAAACAGACTGACAAGATGAATGACCGGCACCTGCTTAGATGTTATGCATGCGTGCACAGTGTCTGCATGTGCAATTTGGAGATTAGTGATAATGCGTGATACATGCCCTTGGTGTAAACTTATCAGTTAAAACATTTCCACCTTGGCATTTAAATGTAATTTAGGTCATGTGGTATTGATGAGGTTTTGATATTTGAGCCAAACTGGGGGCACGTCAGCACCTGCCACCAACTGCAGACCATCAGTCACATATTAGCAGTTTGTGTGCACTTACTGTCCAGCATTTTTGCATATGTTTCTGTGTGTTTATTTGTGATAAGAGTCCAGCCTTGTAGCTGTACATCGTCTGTCCACTAGAGGGAGTAAACAGTTAAATGTTGAGAATGGATAATACCTGAATTATCAGGTTCACAGCTGTTACTGCCTTTTCAACAACAAGGATACAAAGCACTCATTGTCTTACCCTGATTAAAATATTAAAATTCACTTGGTTTAAGATTACTTAAGCCCCATTTCTTCAGAAAACTGTCAGTCCAAAATGTCAGGGTGCTGAAATTTTGCCCTGCAGCACAGATCACCAAAACCATATTCACTGTTCACATGGGGTAAAGGAAGTTAATATGTGTTGGAAATATTAAACCCTCCAAAGGAAGCAGAAGAAATCCAGAAAAGGATTTGAGCTGAATGGGGGGGAAATCCCTGCACCATTCTCCCTGTGTCACACATGCTCAGTCCATGAAGCAAAAACTGCAGGGGAAGATGCCTTCCATTTCTGCTATATATCCTGTGAACAGCTGGTCAGGGGCTGCTCTTACATTGAGAGCCGCCGCAAGCCACATAAGGCTCCCTGTGGATTCACATTAAGCTGCACCCACCGAAATATAAGCCATAGAACGGATATCAGCGCAATCTTTCGCAGGTCATTAAAGTGTGTAATATGTATACAATTGCACTGCCATATTTGTGCACTAATCATCACATGCCAGGAAAACTCTTTCCTGAGACGCATACACAAAGACAAAAAAAAATATGATGAGAGCAAATCATTTTTTACCCTATAGTATCTAGCCACATATTTCTCCTGGATTGGGCAAACTGGTAGTAGGAGTTGTACCTATGGCTGTGCATACAATACAACAGCCTGACGCAATGTCTGAACTCTCACTGAACTCTGCTTGACCCTGAATCTTATGAGACCAATGGTCAATCCAAGAGGAAGGTAAGTTGCTTTGTTTCTCCTCCTTTCTCTGTCTCGAGCTTTTCTCTGTCTCTCTATCGCTGTAACTTCTGTTGTTCAAATGACAGAACACCTGCAGCTGAACAGATCACTGTGTCTTCAAATAAACATTGTGCCCCACAAAAAGTGAAGGGTTTGCCACCTTATTAAGCGTGATAGTTCAGAGAATGTCTGTAATTCAGTTTTTCCTGGAAGTGTTTATGAATCGTGCCAGGCTATGCTCTGGCTAAGTAATCACCCAGCGGGGGACCATATTATAGAGCTCATTCTTTCAATTAACACCGATAACAACAAAGGGGATTAACACTCTGAGGAGAGGCTTCCCTTTTTTTTTTTTCTTTTTTTTTTTTCTCTCGAAAGGTATTCCTCTACTGATTTAGTGAGTATCCCTTTTTCTCTCTCTCTCTCTCTCTGTTCGTGCATTTGTATACAAATGTGTGTGGCCTAAACAGCTCTGTGTGTGTCAGTGCCCATTTGAGCTTGTGCACAATATGAGCATGTGTTGGTGGAGCTTGTGCGTATCTTTGTCCATGTCCATCCCTATTGTCTTGGTGCATGTGTGCAACTTTACAAATTGCAAATTTACAGTATGGATGTACTTGTGTATACATACGCAGACTCTAAACATGTAGTCTCTTTGTGTGTGTGTGTGTGTGTGTGTTCCAGAACAGTCTGGGGCAGGTGGGTGCCAGCTTTGATCAAGACAAGTGTTGCCTGAATGTGACACTTTGACAGAAGTTCACTTTCCCCCTCGGAGGGAACAACGCCAAAACTAACACAAAACATCAATCTGACCTGCCACACTACAGTGAGCTTACAGTACTTGCCGTCAGTGGTGGGCAGAAAGATTTTTTTCTAACTTACTTGATACCTTCAGGCTCTCTGACAGTGAACAATTGATCTACCTTTTGTTAAACTGGAAAAAAAAAACGAACCTAAAAAAAACATGAAGGAAAAGTTAAAGCTCCATGATTGACAAGGAAGAGTTATTGCATCACGATATATGATAAAAACCATCTGAGAATAAGTAAAAATACTTTATATTTAGCAGAGATTGTAGCAGAGTTTACTATCATGTGTTCTACTTTACATTCCTTTGTGTAAAAAGATAGAACTGGATTAAACTCTAGAAAACAGATACAACAAACTGGAGTGATGATACAGGGAGCAGGATGTGTGCCACTGTAACTCAGAATATATGAGTTTAGATTTGGTGCAATGTGATCTCTGGCCCTTTTTTATTAATACATTAATACATATTAATACATACATTTATTAATACAGGCTGAGGAGTTGTACAATAAGATATCATGTTTGAGTGTTTTTTTTTTTTTCCTCTGGTAAAGTTTCTCTAGTGAATGTTTGCTTTACAAAGCATATCAAACTGATGCACCTTTTCAGAGTAATATTTGTATGAAAAAAAGCATTGCACAAAGAATGTGAGATTTATTTTGGAATAAACAGTCCAGTCTCTCCCTCTAGTGGACATTTTCTGACTTTTCAGCAGCATCCTCAACACATGAGAGACTTGTCTTTCACTTTTTACACTCACAATTGCATGAATGTAATTATTTAATAATTCAATATAGATTCTTATTACACATTTAAAAAAAAAAAAAAATTCTATCGCAATGCATTACTGTCATTATTTACTGTCTGGAAATGTTGATCCAAAATCAAATAATGTATTTCAAATTAAAATTCTTGTGGTCATTTCACTGTGCACACTGTCTTATTTTTACCATCAACTTCATGTGATAATATACAAGCATTTCCTATTAAAAACAAAAGCTTTTATCTCCTTGGATAAATTTAACACAGTTCACTCTTTAATAATTACTCCATCAGTCGCCCCCGCCTCCCTTTAGAAAAAGGGAAAAAGAGCATCTGCATGTCTACAATATAATGTTTGACAGCGGTGGTGAGATGGTAAGTGGCCCCTGATGGAGAGACAGATCCATATGAAGTATACAACACCAGTCAGAAGGTCTAGTGGGAATCCTTCCTCTTTGACCATGCTAGAGTTTCTCAATCAATTTCCCTCTGCTCCCTTTGACCGAGATCAATAGCCATCATTGGAGAGGAAGAGATAAAAGAGAACAGTGAGATCATCTCCCATAAACTCACAGGGGGAAATGGAGAAATTGTGTCTTTTTGGTAGTCTGCCCTTTTCACACAAGAAAGTCAATTTATGTGAAAACTGAAAAATGAAGGAACTGACTGTTAAGAAATTAATTCTGTACATGAAGAGGTGCTTTAACCCCGCATTTTACAAACATACACACCAATACAATACCAATACAGTATGAAAATGCATGGACACGCAGACAAGGACACACTTTCGCCCTCCTTCACTGCTCCATCTCACCCCTTTCAAAACAAGAACAAATCTATCTCTCTGTGTTGTAATATATGTGCCTCTTTCAATAACAAACAGATGATCATTACTTTACCTCAAGATGAATATTTAATGACACACACACCCTCAAAAATATGAAAAATGAAAACTGCTAGACAGGCAGAGACAGAGCAGGGTAAAAGGGAGGATACAAAGCGCTTAAGCCTCCTCATCATTACGATGGCCCCTGGTACTCAGGGCCACCAAGGAATCCCTTAATTCCTCCAGCATTATGCGCTTCAGACTCTTTCATGTCCTCCGTATGGGAGACGGCGAATGGAGATGGGGGGGGTCGTCGCTGGAAAAATTCTAATATGTCTCTTGCTATGAAAAAATATGCACATACATTTAGCATTTAGATTCTCCAAGGGCAGAACAGAGGAGATGGGCACATGTCAGCTACCATATTGTGTGTGTGTGTGTGTGTGTGTGTGTGTGTGTGTGTGTGTGTGTGTGTGTGTGTGTGTGTGTGTGTTTGTATGTGGATGCACGTCCTTGTGTGTATGCACATATGTTTGTGTGAGGAGGCCATTCTTAAATGGTTCAGTCTTTATTTATCTCCAGTTTGTGTCTGTGCCCTGCGGTTACCATAGTAATATTAATGATTCGGCTCTTCCGCACTGGAAGTGAGAAAGGTCATGTGTTTCTATCCGGCCCCTTCTTAATATATGCTGTGCTAAACTGACAGGTTGGGTATTGGTTAAACTGACGGAGTGGTTGACTCATTGGCAGAGGTTAACTGGTTTCCTGTCTGGCTGACTGTGTGACTGACTGGTTATTTGAAGTTTAGACTGGCTGCTGGTTCGGCGGCTGTGAGGGAGCAAATTAAATGACTGGTAGACATGTTGGCATGTTGACTGGCTAACCCGATGAATGGCAGGCTGGCTGGATAGCTGACTGGCTTGTTGACTGACTGAAGGATTAGCTGAGTGTCTGATTGACTTGTTGGTGGAATGACTGTCACTCTGACTGACTGCTGAGAGGCCTGTCTGGGTGGCTTGTTGGCCCACTGTCTGACTGACTGGATTGGTGGTTGTTTGACTCATAGATTTTAAAACCGACTTGGTTGGGGCCTATTGTTTTGCCAGCTTGCAGACCCCAATACACCAGCTAAACGAGGAAGATAAAACTAACTTATCCAAATATACACTATATAACATCTACTTAAATACTTTTAATGATCTGTGAGCTGCTTTGTTATTATTTCCTCTTGGGTTAGCTTTAACAAGGGCTAAATGGATAGCCATTTCTTAACCGTTTTTCTTATTCAACAATCCTCAGGGGACATTTTCTGCCTAATAGTTGCTGTATTAATACTTTTTATTGTAAGATTAATTGTTTGCTGGAATTTCAAGAATACAAATTATTTTTCAGTATAAAACAAATTAGTTTCTATGAATCTATCCTTAGTTTGTCTGTATCTCATTGTTTAAAAACTTGTTTGTCGTTGTACTGTGAATGTTAAATGTAATCTTTTTTTTTTCCCAGTCCACCTTTTGTGCTTTTTCTTCCAAACTGTTGTTATAACCACCCTCTCACCGACATAACTCCATGATGCACTCCCATTACATGATAATAGAATTCAGAGTGACTGCAGTTTGGCATAGATAGAGAAGTGGGACAGGCAATATTTCACTGCTGTGGCCACAGGAGGGCACAGCAGGCTCATCTCTCACCCTGCTGCTTTATTAAGATGGAAACAACTCAAAAGGAGGAATGATCTTTATATCTCTCTCGTCCCCCTTCTCTCCCTCTCATTCCGCATGTATCTCAAGCCTTTATTGAAATCTCCCCTCTATTCAGATGTGTCCATAATTAATTACACAATTTGGGATCATTATTCACAGACATACACACACAGTTGTGTACCTCACCACAGCTGAAGACTTCATTATCTATGGAACCTGCCTCTCACATTTTCCGCGGGCTTTACACGGGCCTGCCTCATCAGAAGTCTTTAAACACTCACCATCTATTCAAGAACTGCAGCCACTCTTTTCTCTCCAAGTGATCACTGATTACTAGAGCATCCACTTTAATTGACAGCATCATGCAAAGCTGTTTTTAACAGGGTATGAACAGATGCACTGTTTTGATGCTGTCAAATGAAAACATTGTATCTCCAAATTTTAAAGTTTGACAGAATCAAAGAAAACTGATACATTTTAAGACCCGAGGCTATGCTTTACTATGTGTAATACAATATTGATCAAATATGTCAACATCATAATAAATTTAATGAGATTGTGTAATGGCGAAGAAGACAGAATAGCCTGCATCTTTTTTTTTTTCATGCAACTTTATGTCACACTCAAATAATCTCAAACCCAAAACAGTGTTGCAATGTTATAGGATTTTAGAGATTTTAATTTATAATAACATTTGTCTAACATTTAATTTTAGTGTCTCTTGCAACTGACACATCAAGAACAACACATCATTTTTTTCAGGAAAAAAATATATTTAGCTGCAGTGCATCTTGAAAAATTGGCGATTCAAGCTTTATTAGCCTTTTTCTGGCTCAGCCTGTTTCCTTGAACTATTTTCATTTTCTCAGTCAGATATGTTTTTCCAAATATAGCTTAATCACATATCAGAGGCAGAGTAAGGTGAAGTGGTGGATTGCAACTGTGTACGTTGTAACCTAAATCACAAAAAGATCACAGCAAATGTAGCATGGTTCACATTATGCACTCAAATCTTCAAAAGTCTTGCAGAACCGTTTCCACCAGGTATTAAAGACTTAAATCTGCAACTGATGATGAAATGCAACTTTAAAAAAGAGGAAATAACTTAGACTAATAACTTCAAGAAAAGTATTCCATGTTTAACCTACTTCTACAACTCCTGTCTTCTCTCACAACTTAATTATAATGTGATTAATTTTGTCAACAATAATTACATTTTTCATGACAGAATTTTAAGTAAGGGAAGATGCAAAACATTATCATAACACTCCCCATTAAGTTGTTTGTGTCTGTTTGTTTATTCAATTAAATATTAACAGCCTGCAACTAAAACTGATTAGCAGTTAATTCTCTCTCACAAGTGGTCTCACAGATCTGGAGGATACAACAAACCAGACGTGTCAGTAGAGCAAAAACAACCACATGGTGAAGCAAGCAAAGTACATCTGGGTGAGTTTATTACAGTGGGGATAGTGTTTGCAAAGACTTATTTATTTCAAATTGACTGTAAAAATGAACTTAACTGTTGAAAAATGAATGCACTCAGATTTAATTTGGGCCTCCTACGGCCTTCCAAAGCACATTGTACACATTGTAAACATTGTATATTTGAATCTGGAGCTCAGTACTTTACTATCTTTGCTCTCTGCTATTACAGCTTAATTGCTGCAGTGCAGTTTGTGCATGTATTCTGCACCAGAAAACTCACACTATTAATATCATCCATGCAAGAAAGGGGACATGTGTCGAGATTATTCTCACTGTATGGTGCTCATAAACATCTGAAGGCCTTTCATCATGCAAGGTCATGATGCAATACATTTCAAAACACTAAAAACTGCTCAGCATGAAACTGCTGCAAGAATAAAACATGAAAGCTAGTGTAACCAAAGTCACATGGTTGTGACATAAAACTGGTGATTTATCGGTTTGACAGTCTAACAAACCGGCCTTCACCATACCATTTACTGTACATACTGACATGTACAAGGAGGCTGAGCTATTGCAAACTGTGTTGTAAAGGTCTAGAAAGTTGTGTTCTGTGAATATAAAATGAGCATATATCTTGATGGCCACACTTTTAGTTACGACCATATGATTGTGACAGCTGTCTTTCTCAGGCTGTGGGCTGTGCTTAATGTCCAGGTACAGCTGAACATCTAAAGCCTTGGCATACATACATTATTAGCCTGCCCTCATAAACCATCAAGGTAGGGGTTTTTAGTCGTTATCTAGGTAAGCAGGTTTTATTTATGGGTATGAATAATTGAGTATCTATTAGAATATCCCTCACTCATGCATTGATGGAGGTACACATTAATATTTTAGAATATTAGTGAGACCTGGCTTTACGAGTTTTCTGTCTATATCATTTAAAAGTCCATTTTTCCTGACAGGTCAGCCTCATGTCACTTTAAGACACGCATTTGAATGACCACGGTGACGAGAACATTAGTGAAATCCTTCTTTACATGACATCCATTATATTTCCAAAGGACCAACCTCATATCACTGTAATCATCCATTTCAATCACCATGTTCACAGGGTTCAAATATCAACTCAGATATCATGTGTAACTGAGGTTATTTCAAAAAGTGAGTGGTTTCTTTAAACTCTAGAGTAAAAGGAGTTTAGATTTATGTTCTTCTTTGCCAAAGGGTATGTCTACCTTAGGCTAAAACTAATTTTATTGCCTGGTGGTATATTTATTAACTGGATATGAAAACTGTTTAGACTGCATAATGACACAGTGTGTGTAATTAAATTGTGTAATTCTGGACTTTAATAGCAGAAAAAAAAAAGGAAGGAATTTTTTTTGTGGTTTCCTGTTCCTTAAGTATCAAATTTATGACAGATACAGCCGTGATTCTGCTGTACCATACAATATTTATGACAGCAACAGGTTTATTGCAATATAAAGTTGTGCTACTTAAGGCATTACTTTTGCAAGAGCCACTGAAAAGAAGGACATGACATGCAGCTCTTGCACGCCAATGACTAGATTTTTTTGGATGTAGGATGGAGGATTGATGAGAACTGGTGGTCCGGTGTAGGAATAATCTTTAATAACCTTGAGATTTGTCATGGAAATGGTTCATGTCTGTGTGTCCATTGTGTTTAAGCATGTAGTGGAGATCAGCGTCAGGCAGTCGCTACCAAATATGTTGTGAGTGAACATATAGAGGTTATTACTCATTGGTGAAGAAGTACATTTTTAGAAATTAAAAAAACCCCATAACTCAGGTAAAGGTAGAGCAGGGTGTTTGAAGGAAAGTGATACAAAAAAAAGTGTATTTCAACTGTTCAGCATGTGTAACAGTATAACAGTTTTCTCACTGTAATTTCAGTGTGTAATTAATTATTTCTTTCTTTTTAATTTCTTTTTAGAATATTTTGAAGCATCCTTATATTGATAATATAAAACAAAAAAATAAAGCTGCTTTTTATACAGTACAGACATAAATTGAAACATATAGACTATAAAAAAAAAATACACTCAAACACAACAAAAGCGATCTTTCAAACATGGTGTGTGAATTGCAGTGTGTATTTCAGTGCTGTTTTGATGTGTGCATGCTGTGTCTGCATTGAAACTATGTGTTTGTATGTCCCTTCATTTGCCCATGCCTGCATGTGCATGATTACACATAGGAAGTAGGGAATGTGTGTGTGTGAACGTGTATGTTTGTGTACCTGTGTGCATGTGTGTGCATTCGAATATATGCCTGCCTTTATGTGTGTGTGAGAGATGGCAGCTGCTGTCACCCAGTGGGGCTGACAGTGGTTAAAGACAGTAAAGCTGTGTGTGTAACAGGCCTGCTGTCACTTCCTTCCCTGTGTTATTTTACTTCTCTCTAATGGGCTTTATTTCATTGTCAGCTGGCAGTCTACCTCCTCCTCCTTTCCTCTTTTTATTCCTCCTTTTATTCATTCCTTCCTCATTTTCTCTCTCTTGACACATTACAGGTTGCCTTTGGAGAACAGCAGAGGGCCAGAGACCCCCTGCCAGCCATAATAATGTGGTAAAACAAGCCGACAGGTAGAGTGTGTGTGGGTGTGTGCATGGATATGTGTGCACATCCACATTTGTTTAAGTTTGTGAGTTCACAGGCATGCACGTGTGCATCGATGTGTGTGTCCGTTCTTGTCTTCATGCACATGCCATGCATATGTCTTCCTCTGTGTGGCTTTTTCTGTGTCCTGGAAAACCTATCAAAGTCCTCCCCATTAAAAAGCCTTCTGTGGCACATTATTAGCCCCTGTTACAAGGGCAATCTATCTAAGCTCAAACTAAAGGGGAAGGAGAGGGGAGGAGGGTTGGGCATTGGAGTGGTGGGGGAGATTCCTGTCAGCTCAGTGAACATTAGCTGTCCCAGAGTGCTTGTAGCCTCAGCAGGTGTGCTGACCCACCAAGACCCATCAACCCCCTGCTTCTCTCTCTCTCTTTACTCTCTCTTCTCTTTCTTTCATATGCACACACCTACACACATGCACACGCACTGACTCAGTCCAACACATACGCACAAATGTCTGTACACATACGCACAAACATTCACACACACATAAAAGCAGTACCAGCCATTGAGACAATGGCTCTTTTAAATCACCTGGAGGGAGATGTGGCATTAATAAGAGTGCAGTCTTGAATTGCTTCCGTATGAGATGGAAAAAAAACAGCAAGGAGTAGGAAAAACAGCAATGCCTTATTAGCGGCTGTGGACAACACCTGATGTTTTTGAATCAAGGGGGTTTGAATATGGATGTGTGACTCCTAAAGGCGCATAATGTAGGTTGATCATGTGAGGAATGAAATCTGCTAACAGAATATAACCTGGATAGATAGTGAATAGTAATTTTCAAGGATGAAAAAAGAAAGAAAATGAAATTTAAAGAAGAGTCTGCCTAAATGACTGCAGAACAAAATTGGCACTTTGTTTATAATAGCAGAATCTGAGGTGACACAATACAAATCTGTGCACTGACTTGATGTTAGCATCAAGATAGAACTGTGATTGGTCCAGGACTCCAAGATAACTGTTAACTCTGGACTGTCTCTGTCTGTGCATTAGTTTAGTGTATGTGTTTTCTCTGTAACATGTGGTTCCTGATCTAACCTGACTCACCGCGGCTCATTTCTACCGTGCTTCCCTCATTATTCGACTATTTCTAAAAGTTTGATAATAAATCTTGCAAATCGTCTGAGTGGATTCTCAGATCATGAGGTCCGTCTGTAATATACATTTACAGCACAGGCGTTTGTCACAACCTGAGATTTAAAAAAAAAATATACAATACTCAAAGACACAAATTGAAATTCCCTGTGTCAATGAATTATTTGATACGACACATATTCACCTTGACTGCACTCTGCACTGCTCATATTTACCACATCCCTTTGCATTTACCAGCTTTCCGTTTGACTGTTTCATTTGCTTTGAAAAGGGCCTAAGCTTGGAAAGGTACAGAAAAGGAAAGGTTGGGCTCTTTATTCAAAATTCCTTTTGTATTGCTATTTGAGTGATTTTTTTTTTTTTTTTTCATGGCACTTTATTAGCCTGACTTTTACTGTCTGCAACCACTAGCAGATTCAAAAGGAAAAGGAAAGAGGTAGGGTGGGGTAAGGTGGATCGAGACAGAGGAGAAGG
>NW_019525462.1:130476-156926 GCF_002814215.2 Seriola lalandi dorsalis
GTGGGGGGAAGGGGAGGAGGGTGGGGTGAGAGATGGATGTAAATGTGGAATAATGTAGCAGGAGTGAATTTGCATGGTCAAATGTCAAAAAAATGAAGCCTTCCCCTGAGCCTTGTCAAGGAAAATAACATAAGTGGCGCGCTCCAGCACTGGCATGCCATTAGCGGTTAGTTCTGCCTGTCATCAGTCACTGAGAAGAAGAAATGGCCGTCATTATCTCCAAAAAATGGACTGGGAAAGATGGATACACCCCCCTTCTCTGACAAAGAGGCATGTGCACATATAGCATGTGAATGTGCACACTCAGACACACAAAGACCGAGACACACCTGCATGTGTGTGTGTTGCTGTATGACTGTGCACATCAAGCACAGATAAAAAAAAAAGTATGTATACAGTATACTTTAATGCACCACAGACATGTAAAATGCAAGCAAAACATATGACTAGAAAACAAACAAACAAACAAACAAACAAACAAACAAACAAACAAAAAACTGATCTCTCAAGAGTAATATTGTCAGTGAGAGGAGATTGTGAAGCATATTTGTCGGTGAATTGTGCAGTATGTGTGCAATATGCGAAACTTGGTGTTAGAGCTAAATCATTGTTTGCAGCCCCTCTAACATTTCTTGTCCCAAGGCTGTTTGCAGCTGATGATATTAATGCCCATTCTGGAATAATAGCTTCACTTCCAGTAATGTCCATTAATATGCTACATACTGTATCCCAACAGCAGACCAACAGCAGACAGGCCACATAATTAAATATGCTACTAGTGGAGAAAGAGGAAATGATAGTGGATGAGGATTGAGTACGAATGCATATAAAAAGACTCGTACATTTCTTTTGATATGCACACACACACACACACAGCTCACTGCAGGAAGGAGGCTCTGGCAAGCAATTATATAATAAGCTTAAAGACCATAAAATCTGCAGTAGCAAGGACAATTAGCCATTACATTCCATGGTACTGATAGCCACACATTGGTTTTTGAAGATAAAAAAATCCTCTCACTGTTACATTGTCTGGACACCATGTTGAATTGTCTTAACAAGCGTCGACAATTCAATTATTCTTATTTTTTATTTATTTGTTTTTTTTTTCCAAAGAGAAAAAAGGATATCTCTGTATTTGCATATTGTTACAATCTCTGGCATACATTCAAATAAATCTGAGACAAGTTTACTTTGTTATGCAGCAGCTTTGTGCCATCACTTAATTTGTCCTTGAAAATATTGCTCTTGACATTCAAGAATGCAATTTCCATGTGGCGATGAGACAGGGTGGGTAACAATAGCAGAAAACTGAATATAGGTATGCATTGAGGAGAAGTCCATGAATTTTAAGACAGGGAATATATTGAGAAGCCTGGCACCAGACAATGAACGAGAGATAGAAAGAGAGAGAGAGAGAGAGAGAGAGAGAGAGAGAGAGAGAGAGAGAGATCAGCATGGCAGCTAATGTAATGAATAATATCTCAAGTGTAAATCCAGCCAATTGAACCCAGGGCTGCCTTCTCCCTCTAGCAAGGCTAAATGAGTTTCCATGGGAATGTGGATGAAAGGAGCGCAGACGTCTAGGTCAGGCATATTGGAGAGGAAGAGGCAGAAAGGCGCTGGGAGTATGAAATAGAGTCCTCAGGGTCTGGTTTGCAGAGATTTGCACTTGTGCTAAGCCACTTCAGATGTGAGTGGAGGGTCTAACAGCCTTAGACTTGAGCATCAAGGTATGTGTGTAGGTCTGTTGTTGAGCTGTGTAAGCACTGAGGGCAGAATATGCCCCAGAAGGGGTGAGAGAATTTCATACAAGTTATGCCTTCTGTGTTCAATTCAACATATTGTTGGTGGAGGGCAGCTGTGCTGAGCATAGAATATGGTTGCTGTCAAATCAAGAAAGAGAGGCAAGCCTCTGTGCATACACAATGCACACAGAAATGCACCAGCACAGATGTTTCACCACACAATAAAAGGCTTTTTGCTCTTCCTCTTGCATGTCTTCCCTCTCAATATTGTCCCTCACGCTTGATTTAATTGAAAGTCTGCACTGTCTCCCCTGCTAGGAACCTGTCTGCGGTACTTTAGAAGCTGTAGTGACCAAGTTCAAAGTGACACATCTAGGACATGTGAGCCGCACATTACCTTGACACAGTTGGGCTGTAGAAATTAGCCGCTGTCTGAAATATTAAAATAACAAGGGACATTTCATGTGATTGGGTGGGGAGATATGCCCCCACCACCCGCAATTCTAATTGTCCACTTTAACTAGTTTCTTTGAGCCTTCAGCATCAGTCAATGTAAAGTACTGGTTTGCAGATTTCTTCCCTCCCATTAGGGAAGAGGAACAAGGCATGGCTGTCCACTGAGTCCACCTCATTTATTATAATGACCTGCCAGGCCCAGACATGAACATATTAAAGTTATAGGAGAGTGGGACATGACAGGTGCACACAACCTTGTCAGATCTGTGTTGGTCTAGTTAGAGCATACAGATCCTCCACTCTGAAATGACTGACAGGCAGATGGGTTGTGAGGATGTATATTACTGCAAAAAGAAGGAAATGGCTGACTAATTGTCAGATTCCTAATAATGTAAATATTAATGTGTATGCATAGGTACACAAAAATATATGTAGATTAGATTTTCGTAGACGGTTGAGTTTATAAAATTATTAATATTTTAAAATGCTCGATATACTAAAAACCAGCTGGTATACTTTTCAGCTGTCAGTGAACATGAATTATATTTAATGTTGACATTATTTTATAGGAAGCAAATGTTTATGACTGAGTAACTTTACTAAAGGTAACTATTTTATTAAAGCACAGCAGCACTCTTTACTTGGGAGTTAAATGTTCATCAACAAGAACGCATATTCTGATGGACTTCAAAAAATACTCCAGGTCACATATGAAAATGATGTTCTTTATTTTCACTTTTTAATAAAAGCATGAAACTTTACAGTTTGAAGCCCTGAACATTTTCAGAAATGGGGCCATTGCAAAAATGCCTTGTGGTGGCCATGATGGCCATTTTACTTTCTGTCATGATCAAATGATGTATTTTACATCATATCTCACACAGAAAAGGTGATGTCAATATCATGCACTAACAACTCATTATATATAATGACAAAGACAATATAGGTGGCATTTTAAATTTGTGATTCAATTGTAATTCAACTGAATCAGACAATGGGAAAACGTGAGTGGTAATGTGAATCCAGTAATCTGAAATCATTGCTGTGGTATAGAGGCAACTATCTTTATTAGTAAATATGACTTAACATGTCAGATGTCTTTATGTGTCAGACTAATAAATGTCTGTTTCAAATAAATAACGTCAATATACAGTATGACTGAAGCTGTTCAATGTCCCACGAATACCGTTAAAATACCGGTCAAATACCGGTACCATAATCCACTTATCAGAGGTGCAGGGCAGACAGTTATTATGTAGAGACAGCACTTCAGTAAAGACAAACATACTTTAGCTTTCATCAAGACTCACACTAGAACACAAGGCCTTGGTGTTTAATGGAGTCATAGCAAACAGTTCTGTAATCCCTATAGGATCTAAGTAAACAAATGTAGGTCTTCTAAGTCTGCATAATGGAGCATTGCCTTTACATTCACCCTTGGTCCCAGACTACTCTTATCTGCTAGGGCCTTAATGCCATGTAAAAGACACACACAAATACAGGAACACTTTGAGTTTCTTTTTTTTCCCTCCCAGAACTAACATCCAAACTGGACTCTATAATCCTCTGCCATTCTTTTAATCATCTGACACCCAGAGAGGGCAATATCTATTTTCATCTGGTCCTGATAGGATCTCTTTAGGATTTAAAGAGGGGCCTCAGCATGCTGCGCCCAGCAGCTCAGCTGTGATCTCGGGCTTTGGGGAGTTCTCATTAGGCGTTAGCGGCCCCAAGATCGAAGAAACCCAGTTCTGGCTAGTGGATTTTTAATCCTCCTATGGCCTGTGTTGGGAGATGGAGTTATTTAGGGCCTTTGATTAGCCTTGCAGCTGCACTTTGATTAAGAGAACTTCTAAAGATCAAGCTGCCAGGCTGTGATTTGGAGGTGGTGGAGGACGTGTGTGGAGGTGGCGAAGTGTTTATTTATGTTGTGTGAAGATGGCTCAGCGTGAGTATTTTTGTGAAGGTACATACCGTGTTATATGTGAGTGTATTTATAGTATCAGAGTGAATAAGTACCTTTCAATGTTAATGTGTGAGTGTGTTTGTGTATATACAATGTATATACAGTGGATGTATATATAAACTATAGTCATAGAGTATATGCAAGCTTGAGAGGAAGTGGGAACATGGGAGATGTGTTCGCAAATTAAAGAAAAACTGTCCATTTATGTGCTTCTGCGAAGACCTTCTTGAAGTGGATGGCCATGACAGACACTGACAGAGATAGAATGACAGAACAACAAAGAGAAAGAGACGGAAGATGAGACAGAGTTGGGGCACGGACAAGGCCAAAAAGTTTTAATGCCCATGGCAAATTGATATTTGGTGTCTCCTCTGTTCTGCCCAGGTTCAAACCATCAGGTAATAAAGCCAGGCTGGCCTGTCAGTATCAGGTTGAGAGTGGTACCATCCAGGGCCAGTTGGATGCAGTTGGATGTCCTTCAGATGTAAAGTGGGGATTGAACCCTGCTTTGTACTCCTCTGGGCCCTTTGAGGTGACTGTACTAAGATCAATGGAAATATGGAAATCCGGATAAAGGAAAACTCATGTTTGATACACTGATACATCTTTGTCTGAAGCCTCCCAAAAAAGACAAAAATACACATGTGCACAAAGGTGTGCACACCCATGCCTACACACCTACATACCCGCACACATGTATCCACTTAACCTAAAAGTAGCATAGTGGTAAATTGTGGAGATGGGTTTGCTATTTCTATTTCTATTTCTTAAAATGGGAAAAGGGCCTGCTCTACTGCTTTGTGAAAATATTGTGTTGTTGGGTAAAAGGAGAATCAGTCAAAAGAAAAGAAGGACCACTGGGACCTCCAGTGACTTGGAATGTCTCCTTTGGTATACTGCAGTGAGCGGATTTAAGCTGCATGAGGAATTTGCATGGCTCGCTATGTGAGAGAGAGAATCTCATGAAAACCTTATGAAGCCTAATGACTCGTAATGAAGGCTCTGGTTTGTTGTGGGGAAAATTCATGGCAGTTAAGTACCACCAAAAGCTCATGGGAGAAGATGCATATTCATTATATACAGTCTCTTTTTATACAAAGAAAGCGCTTCAGCAGCTTAGCACGAGGAAATTAAACATCTGGGGAGAGTGAGTATACAGATGCAACAGATTAATGCTATAGGCTATGTTAATAAACTGACACTGCCGAAGTTTCAAGTGATTCGTGTATTGAGAATAGCAACTTAAATGATCGCCACTGCCACTAGATGTCACACTAGACCACCAGCATCAAAGACACATGCAAAACAAATGCTTCGTTGCTCACACCTCCGAACGTAGTTTCTACAGTAGAGAAAATTCTGAAAACTGCATACGGCACTGTGCCATCCCGCGTGTAGATGGTTCCTGTGTGTTTATAAATGTGAGGAGGGACCCACACGCACATGAACTAACATGTGCGCGCTTTCAGACAAGCGGCAAACTGTGGGGCTGAAAAATGAAGCCAACGTAAAGTGTCAAAAACTGCAGTTCCTCAAAGGGCCACTCGAGGCTGTCTCCAAAAGTGACTCCCATGTTAAAATGCACAACTGTACAGCAGAAATAAACATGTTAACAACCGGTTTTAGTCCGTATAAATAATTTCAACCCTTCCTGGCAACTGTATGGGAGGTGATTTTTGCTCATTTGTTTAAGTTTTGTTAAGTTTTAAAGTTATGCATATTTGAGGGTCAGCTGGTTAGGGTGACAGATGGGTGATCGTTTGCTTCCCACTAGTCTCGGCTCCTTACACGCCCCACATCTTTGCCCATTTTTGGACTAGGCAGAGTCAGGCACTACGGAGATGGTGACGGCCCACCCTGAGCTTCAAAACCGCTCTTTAGAAATCAGTAGGTGACATCACAGAGGCTATGTCTATCTTTATATACAGTATAGGATTACAACACATGCAGAGGGGGTGTGACTTCGTTCTCTGCTCAGAAAGCCATTAATCCAATATATATTTGCATAGAAACTAACTAGCTCTATTATTGTTTAAAACCTTATTTAAAGAACTTTTAATCATTGATTGTTTAAAACCTGGAAATGCTTATTGCGATTAAACAAAATGTATGTACATGTGGCAAAATGCATGATTCAATGCAAATATATTTATATATACCCTACCACACACCTGCAAAGTAGTTCAGACTACACAGCACATTCAGTTACTTTATACATTAAGTTTACACTATACTACGCGCATGCAGTTTATTGCTGGACAGTTATATTGCATGCAGTTTTGTCTTTCTTTATCAAATACCTTTGAGGGAGGCCGTAAAAGTTGAGAAACAATTACCCCACTCATCTTTATCCAGTTAGAAAGTAGGACAAAAATAATGTGAACATGCAGTAATATGAAAAAATACAAAACACTGAATAGTTTGAAAAACTGGGCTGCATAAATATAAAGAAATTATGATTTGTAATAAAATGGGCACTGGTACAGTAATTTAAAGAGAGGGATTATGGAAGAAGTCTTTCGGTTTGGATTTCTCCCAGTGCACAATCCTTTTTGTCTTTGTTAAATGTTCCCTTTATTCTGTAAGTGGATATAAAGTTCAAGGTTTTTCCTGATCTTTTCCCTTGTGAGGCACTTCAGTAAGCAAACTATGCATAATTAAACAACTAATTATGCAAAGTATTTATGTTTCTTTCAAGCTCAGTGTAAGTATAAAACATCCTGTTTTTTGTGTCACTAGATTCTGGCCACAACAAAAACCAAATAGAATAACAAGGTCACGGAGTAAGAAAAGAACAACAAGACAAAAGCCCAATCACTCTGGACACGTCATTTAAGTGTGAATTTACGAAAACAGCAATAAATGATGAAATTTTGTGGGGAAACAAAACCCTTATCTCTGTCAAATTTTTTAAATGAATGTGAATTCATTGTGTCTCAGAAACAACTCAGTTGTGTGGATGGTACTCACTGCCTTCCCAGGGTTCAAAGTCAAGAGTCACTTTGGTTTGTAGCGCAGGGATGTCACTGTTGTGGAGATATGAGGCTAAGCAGTGAGCAGGCACTGCCACCTTAGCTTTGATTCCAGGGCTAAGTATGTACAGATATCTAAGGTGTTGACACTTCGCCCTCTAAGCCCTATTTCTTTTCCCTGGGATCAGAGAGGCTCACTGATAGCAGATTATCTCTGCGGCATTTTGTGGCCCAGTTGGCACCCTCATTTGTTATCTGCTCACAGATACACCGAGGTACAGTCTGTGTAGGTAGAGAGAAATGTCAGAATAAAACATCTTAGACATATTCACTCTTCGCTTTGTTATTCGTTGTATTGTGTGGTTGTCGGTGAAGTAATAAAGTCTAACAAAACCACCGTTTGCACTTCTGTGGAACTTGAACAGAGATACGAGTGGTAGCCTGTCTGCTGTTAGAATAGGTTGCACATATGTGAAGATGTATAAAGACGATGTTCCATATACCGTGACATTTTAACACATGTGATAAAACCTTCATTGTTTAAAGTTGCATTGCCATTATGATGTACATAATGCATCATGCACTGTAAGATTCAGATTCTGAAATGTCAGAGTGCACATTGTTTTTTAGTTTGGCTATTGTTTTTTTGTAATAACCTTCCACTGCTGACAAAAAAGATTTTGAAAATGATTCAGATTGTAGATCTGGATGTGTACTGTTTAAATCATGATGAGAAATGGCAAGTTGCTATGATATAATTGTTTTTATAACTTCTCTCAGATATAATATAATATACACCTACTGTGGCCACTAATCCTTGTTCATACTATGACTGAGTGGTTAACAAACTGACTTGGTGCATCTAAATGATGTGTTGTGCATGACTGAGTTGAGGCAGTGTGCCATGACAATAATAAGTTCATACTTTTCATGTTTTTTGTTCAACACTAAAACTGCTGCCACTTAAGGATTTGTCTAATGTTTTTCCATCCATCCATCCATCCATCCATCCATCCATCCATCCATCCATCCATCCATATCAACAGCCAGAGTAGCTACAGCAGCTCAAATGTAATTTTCCCTACCAGCTTCCCAAAGTATTTCTGGGGGCTTGCTGAGTAACGATGATCTCTTCGGTGTTTCCTGGATCTGCTCTGGTGACGCCTCCAAGTCAGTTCTTTTGAGACACCTCCACAGTGAGGCACAAAGGGGACAAGCTTACCAGGTGCTTGAATCACCTCAAGTGACACCTTTGGATTGCAAGGGAACAGTGGGTCTGATCCTTTGTTACTTTGGGATGACTGAACTAACTACACATCACATTCTATTGCCTTTTTACCCATATAGTAGCATGTGATTATATGAAGATATTATGGCTGAGCTCTTTCTTTCTGCTTCTACTTATACAATTCCTCACAATCATGACAAGACTGTGAGAAAATGGCACAGATGTCCTCCAAATATCGCTGAAATAGTCACTCTGCAGACCTCAGCTGCACTTTGATATCCTCTTCATAAATATCACAAACTGGAGATGTACCCATATGAAATTCCATCACCCGCCTTGAACATACAGTATTTGACTAAATGCTATTAATGTGAACACACATCATGCAACACCAACCCCTGTGTCCAAATCACTAGCCTCCTCTGCAGTATACCCCAAGGGTCTCAGTTTTAAACCTTTTTTTTAATCAACAAAACACTTGTAGATGGAATCATCATTGAGAGGCTGAAAATCTAATCCATTGTTCCCTGCCAAGGAGGAAAGCTGCACTGTAATACGTTTCCAAAGGATTTATAATGCTATGGCTTTTTGTTAGATATACCTGTACTCAGGAGTTATAGCTCCCAGCACAACCACACTTTATCAAATGCACCCAAATGCATCGTACCACTTCACTATGTCTGAACATTTTGTAACCTTTGATTCAGTCGCTCTCTGGAGTTTGTACTCTATATTTTTCACAACTTCCTCTGTGAAGGGTGAACAGCATGTTTGTACATCGGTAAAGTTAGTCTAAGATGAGAAACATGTCAGACCCAATTAAAAGGCAGCCCGGGTGTCGCCTGACACAAAGTGACAGAATTCAGATTCAGTAAACAAAAATAAGAGCATCCAAACATCCCAAAGTAGTTCATGCTAAATGTGTTATCTTTTTTTTTTTTTTTTCCATTCGCACTCTCTTCAATGTGTCCTCTTGCTCCTGTGTTACTTTGATATATGTGGTTGACTCTCTGGAGTGCTGACGAGCCTTTGATACTAGAAGGGCACAAAATAAAATCTTCCCTTTGAAAAACAATTTCAGGGAGAGGGGATCAGTATAAATAGGCCTTTTTATGTGCACCAGGGGCCGATGTGAATCTGATGGGGAACTTGTGATAGGCTTTTTTAAATGGCAATGCAAAATTGATGAGTGGAGGGGCTTGGGCTGTTGTCGCGTGGATGGAGATGTGACTGCATAAGGACATCAAGGCTTGACTCGCACACACACACACGCACACACACACACACACACAGACGACTGTGCAGATGCATGCAAATGTGGACAGTACAGAAAAACACACACAGAGAAACCCGCATGTGCGTGCACACGTACACAGCCACACACACAAACACACGTGCACGACGACAAACACACACATGCTCTCTATTGGCTTCACACTCACACTCCAGTCAGGGTTGAAGGCTTAATCGAGATATAGAGAGAACGCTCTGGAGGAGAGGTGAAGATGGTCTGACCAGTCGTCTCCCTTTCTCTCTCCACTTCATCCCTCCATCCCTCCTTCTACAAGAGCCCACTATCCCCGCTATCTGTTATCTCCACACAGCTGCAGACTGCGCTGCTCCCCACCTTGTCCCCTCCCCACCCACCACCACCACCACCACCACCACCTCTTCCAATCTTGATGGGTATTGGGGAATGTAAGAGAAGAGTTTCCTGATAAAGCTGTCTAATGAACATACAGGAACTTTAGTAAGTTAAGCATCAAAACATCGAAGGCGGTTTGAACTTTGACTCCCCCTGCATTAGTGCAGAGTCCTTATCAGGCTTCTCGAGTGGAGAGATTAGCCACTTCCTAATGAAGCGGTGAAATCGTAAAGGTCTTACTCCAAGGCAGAGTGGATTGCTTCCAACATTTTTCACTCCGTTATCTCCCATACCCAGATTGCCATTGCAAAAAAAAAAAAGAAAAAAAAGAAAAAAAAAAAAAGGTAAAGGTCCACCCTCCTCCTCCCACTTCTTGGGTTTCAGGTCACACACACAAAAATATGACATCAGATCATGCACATACCAAACAGAAGTAAACAATTAAATCAAACATGGAAGCAGAGAGAAAATACGTTATGTTGTGCACTTTTTTGGGAAACTGTATCTACCTTGCCTTGTCAATGCAGACTTCTTTTACTTTTTGACCCGAAGCAGTTGTTCGGAGTGGGGATGCATTATCTAAATGATCCCCTGTGTTTTAGTCAATCAGGGGGCTGCAGACAACTTATAAATCTTACATGCCTCCTCTTCCGTACCCAGTGAGGTCAGACACACATTGCATATTCAAAACCTGCATTAAGTTAAGACACCCACCCTTTTTCTCCCATTCCCTGTTCCCTTTTGCAAGCCCTGATCAAAACATACACAGTTTTCATCAACCATTAGATTATCATACAAATAGATGAGATTGTGATATATGCAAATGAACAGAATACGGAGCGATGATCTGTCTGCATAATGAATGTGGTCTTTGTTTAACGGTCATCAGGTTTACCACTGCTTACATTGGTGCCATTGTTGATGGACATGAGGATGCGATGATGATATTCTTGACTGACTTGCATGCCTTATTAATATTCTTGGGAGGCCATCCAGTTTTAACCTTAATCAGGGGATGTAGTTGAATACATTATGTTTGAGTGCTGAATTGATGTAATTGAAGAATTTAAACCTCTAACCTTGAGCTGTTTATGTTGTTTACTCTTTAGAATAGTGTTTATATTATTTGTTGTGTTTTAATCATCATGACAGGCACAGAACTTTGAACCTTTATCACTTAAACAACAGAATAATTACTGTCCATATCTATCAAATCTAATTATATCCCAGCAAATGATAGCAAAAAGCAAGCGTGTAGAGTGAGAAACCTTTCTAATGTTCCATCCCACTTACTCGTACTTTTGCATATTCTGGCCGATGCATTATTCACAAATTAAGAGCCGGAAATTTCGGTTTCCACCTTAAAAATCAAGCTTTTCAAACAGACAGGAGAGCGAGAGTACAAGAAGTGTTGTCAGTTCTGGCCAGTGTACAACATGCATCTCAATCCCTGTAATAGCAGTCCTTATTCTGACACATGTTAATAATTGATTGTTAAGTGATAAGCCTCGCTCAAGCATGAGAAATAGCCGGGGCCCAGAAATAAATATGAAAACCCATCACAGTATAATTCATAAGGTTGTGTTCGATCAGTGTAGGCGTCTCTCAAGGTTCTCCATTATTCATAACATAGCCTAATATGCTTCGTACTTCCTCTTTCTGACAGAAATCATTAATGGTCTACTCTCTTATGGTTAGATTCAGAGACAATGATTGACCATATGATTGGAAAATATGAAGACTAATGCCACATTATGATTGTTCAAATCAAAATATAATGTTATTAATTGTTTTATTTTGGAAAAGAAGCCTAATTTGTTCATCCCTCCACTTAGTAGTCTATTTCAACTCTACTGATCTTCCCTCATGTCATCTGTGTCATTCCTCATTTACTCGTTGTTGCTTTAATGTGGCACTGGGACTCTTTGTTTTACTGTCCTTTTTAACATAACATGAACCAAACATCCTGCTAGCACATGTCTTGAAATGGCAGGGTTTTTCCAAAGACGCACTACTTATCACTACTCATTACACCAATCCTCAGGAGAGCTTCTAAGTTTGATTTGTATCCAATATCAGGAGGTGAACCCCTAATGAGATTTTTATGGACTTTTCCTTCTAACTTCATTAGGTTTTTATGAGTGACAGGCGGGTTGGGTGGTGGTGGTGGCGGTGGTGGGGGGGCTCCTCATGAAATCCCCACATGCATCGGAGAGCAAAAGGAAGAAGGGTCCGGATGGAGGGTAGGGAGGGATAGATGCTGTAAGAGAGAAAACAGGAATTTTTCGTGGCAGGAGCAAAGTCTCTCTAGAGACTCTCACAGATAGCCCTGCGAGAGGCTCCCATCAGGCAGAAGCCGAGGAGCCTTAAGTGTTTTATACGAATTCAATACGGCGGTTAAAAATACCAGAGGGAATATCACATTCATATCTCTGTCGCTCGCCTCACTTAATACCGGGATGGTTGGCTGGGTGGATGGAAAGGAGAGGAGAGGAACAGGCAGGAAAGGGGGTTCATTTGGCCCCCTCTCAGACTCTGCAGACGACGTGACAGTTAATTCTTGATGTCGCAGCTGCTGGGGAACTCTCTACTTTCTACACGGGCTCTTTATATAATGAAAGCGTCCCTCCAATGCAATTACATTAGGAGTAGTTTGAGTCAGTAACTGAGACGATATAGCTATTTTTCACAGTAGTTAGCTTAATTATCACATCCATCATCATTCACGCAAGTGAAATCTTTTTTTTTTTGTTTTCTGTTACTTCAGTGTTTCCTTTTGCCCTTTCAGTTGAGATTGTTTGTATAAGGGCCACAAACTATATTCTTGAAGGAATACAGCCACAGGCTTGCATACAGTGGAGAAAGACAATTAAATTCACTGTTGAAACAAACATTTAAATCTTAATACCCTCTGTACTATATTTCTTTAGAGAAATAAACACCTTTAGAGACAAAAATATCTGTGGGAGTTTGAAAGATTGTTGATCAATGACAGTGACTCAGCTGTTATCTTATCTGGCGCTGAGATTTGTGGCTTTTAACCCTGCATTTGGCTTGTGTTCTGTTGGGCTTCGTTCCCTGGAACACATCCTTCCTGCTCATCACCTATTTGCATTTTTCAACTGATCAGTAATGGAGCACAAGGTTTCGAGTAAGTGATTAGCTTTTTTTTTTTTTTTTTTTTTTTTTTTTTTTTACACATGATGCTCCCAAAGGAAATTGTCAAATAAACTGGGTTGTACATTACATTGCATGAACTCATTCTGTTACTGTTTTTTCTTTATTGCTGCTAGATCTTTGCTCTGATTAGCTTACTGACTCATCTGTGTTGAAAAATAAACTTGCAAGAGGTTATCTTGTGTATTCTTTTTCTTATTCTTCTTATTATTCTTATTATTACTACTACTATTATATAATGTATGATGAACCTGTTGTACTATGTCAGCCATAATGTGTAAATTTATACAGCATATCTTTGGCACACTTCCTGTATAGCTATTACATGCAGGCTAAATAATATCAAAATTACATGCAGATATCGATAAAAGATCTTTTGCAAAGTTAAAGTAATACTTTCATATTTTTTATAAAGACAATTATTGCTTTTAAACTAAATTGTCATTATTATTGCTTAGAAGTGCTGAGTTTTTCGATTTTAAACTATAACTGAAAAGTCATAAAACACTTCTGCTGTTGGTGGAAATAACAGGGCTGTGTGGTTTGACAGAATCCTGGTGGGAGACAAGGAGATGGGAGATACATCCTGCATTTCTACTGATGTACTAAGTGGCCACGTTGTTCTAAGTACAGATCTGTGCTTGTGTGTGTGCGTATTTATTTATGAGCGAGAGTGATATAATACGCTCAGTATCAGTGCAGATTGCCTGGAAGCCACACTTTGCTTTATTTAACTCCCTCTATGGTGATTACACAAAAAGAAATGTAATCGGTCTCCGAGCATTGTGCCATTGTTTGGCTTTATCAATTAAATTAACCACCATTCCAAATCCTCCCATTGTGCATGCAGAGCGACTCTTATCAGCAACTGAATCATGGCAGTCAGGAGAAAATGAGCATCCTCGTTCTGTTCTCCAACAATCTAATAATGAAACAATGCAAAAGACACTCTGCATTTCTCTCTTTCCTCTACGCACTCTCTTCTCTTTCTTCCAGCCCATGCACACAGTCATGTCTTTTTCTTCTTCCCCTTCTTCTTCTCCTCCCTCTTCTCCTCTTTAGCTCCTCTTGGCTGCTCTCCAGTCTCACTTAAACCCATTAGCTCTATTACTGAAATTATTTCCCTCCCCAGCCATGTCTTTGTGCAGACAGAGTGAATTTCACACTTATCAGAAGCTGTGGAGAATAGAAGGGAATAGCTGTGAGTCACTGCAGTGTGTGTGTGTGTGTGTGTGTGTGTGTGTGTGTGTGTGTGTGTGTGTGCGTGTGTGTGTGTGTGTGTCTGTGTGTGTGTGTGTGAGAGTGTATTTGGTCTGTGTGCATTATGCTCCTTGGCTGCTCATGGTTGCTTCTTAATTAATGCTTCTTTGTCCTGAAGGAGCTATAAGGAGAGAGGCAGGGACGTATGCATTGACCTCATTGTGCCATTTGAGGGCAGTGCAGTCTCAGGGTTTTGGGTAAACACACAGGCCCTGTGCATTCTCTGCGTAACAAAGGGGTCGATGTAAAAGTTTTGCCTCACCTCTCCCTTAGATTCTACAGTTTAAAGAGGGATGTGTTGTAGTAAAAGAGGACAGGACAGTTCTTATAAACTTAGACTGCTGTAGTGTTGCTGCACCAAAGTATCTTGACCCCAGGCTCGTGTGATTGTTTTAAAAGTATTAATTATGAATTGTTCTGTCTTTCGTACTATACAGAAATACCTTGAATGTCAGTAGTGTAAATCACTTGTCATAAATGCATAATAAAGATGGTGGTGAAGAAATGACAGAGTTATCAAAATAATTATAGAAATAATTATACAAAATCATTTTCAACATAAAATAAACAAAGTAAAAGATTGCAGCTTCCGAAAAAAAAAAGATGTTCGTACTGGTTTAAAACTGTGTACAGCGCTACTGATGTTCTAACGCAGTAGTGACATGAAAACATGTTGTGAGAAGAAATAATTTATTAAAAACGTTTTTATTCTAAACAAATTACTTTATTAAGCAATCATTTTTTAGTAATCCATAGTATTTCATGGTGTCAACCCATCACAACTTTTATGAGCATGCCTAAAACTATCCTATACAGGCTGTCCTGCACAACATATTATTCTTGGCCTCCTTTTTGTTCCTGGTTTTCTCATAGAGATTTCAAAGGATGTAATTTATTGAAATGTTGTGCGCACATGTGGATGCTGGGCACATGTTCTCTTGACAAGACATTCTTTCTTTTAAATTTGAAACACTCAGACATGTGGCCAAACATTTTGACTTGACTTGTAAACCTGCACACACACTTTTTTATATCTCTTCATATCCATGCTGCTTTGGCCTTAGCATGGGGTCCCTCGCCGTTTCCTCAGTATAAAACGAAGGAATAAGCTTGTCGGGGTGGATGGGGGTGGGTGGGGGGTATGGGGGGCGAGGAGAGGAGAGGAGAGGAGCATGGGCCATGCACTGACATCAAACATAATGACAGGCCGGCCTTCCAAATAACTAGTTGCACAGCATTTTAAAGAACTTTTATAACTGCGCTCACATATGTATGTGTCAGCTTATGGTCTCATAAAGGACCATTTTATGCTGTGGCAGCCTGCACATGCGGAAGCTTCTTGATGATAGTTATTTTCATTTCACGGAACCGCGCTTAGGCTCTTTTACGAATAAAGAGATAACAGTTTCGCCACTTTAAGTAGTGTTTTGGTACGCACTTAGACCATCAGTGGTTCTGCGGGTATAGCCGTTGCACCAGGTTTAAGGTTTTTTTTTTATTTTTTTATATGGTAACTGCCCTGCTGTTGCACTGTTGCACCACAGCACAAAGAGGACATTTCTGCTTTTATTGAGTCTGTGGAAAGGGCAACAAGATTTTACACTGTTTTCACAGCAGTTATATTTTTTAATAATTACAACGGAAACGGACGACAATATTAACACACAATTTATACTCTGTAATTACTTTACCGTGAGTCCTCATGCAGTGTTCATGGGTCTACTCAGGGGTTCACTGGAAGATACACTGTGCTATAAAAACAAAACAAAAAAAACACATCTTAAGATAAGAGAAAAAGAAGAGAACCCACTGAAAAACACACACACACACACACACACACACACACACACACACACACACACACACACAAACACACGCACACGGAGTATATACTGCGTGTGAGATTGTACAGCGCTGTATGATTGATAATGTGATCTAGTGATCCCTCCTGAGTAGCGGCGCTGGGCTCAACAGCAGCAGTGGCTCCATGCTTACTCAACCATAACACACCCTGCTCTCACTGGGGCCCTCCTATATGTGTGTGAAGGAGTGTGTGTATTTCCAAGGGAGGTAGTTGTGTATATTATTGTGTTTTGTGGAAATGTGACTACACCTTATACAGGCAAAATATTGGTAAAAACTGTAATTTTTCTTAAGACCCTGAAATTTTAAACCTGCGTGGTGAATGCCTTTTTGTAACCATTTTCCTGTCACTGTTATTATCCACCACTTAAACCACTGCCCTACTGAGAGTGTGTGCGCCTGCATGTGTGTGTGTGTAGGAGACAGAAAGAGAGCGCTAATTTCAAGCACCTCCTTGTCAGTGTTGTGTTTTGAATATCACCTCCCTCTTTCTTCTCCACCTCTCCCTCCCTCCCTCCCTCCCTCCTCTCCACTCTTTCTCCTTTCGCCTTCCTGCTGCTTGTTTCCTGTGACAGGGGAAGTGGCAGCTCCTGGTGACCCTTGACCCTTGGCGGGTCACCTAGGCAGATATGTGGGACGTTGAGGACTTTGTTGGAGGGCGACAAGGACTCTGCGAAAGGAAGGCCAGTCCTAATCAGATGAAGGAGGAAAACAGAGGAGGAAGAAGTTATTGTTTGTTATTGTGACTTCAGATGGTGCAGGGGAATGGCTTAGATAATTCCAACCACTCTCATATTCAGTAGTCAGGAGGGTTACTAATGCAAACCGTGAGCTGAATTCTGTCAATTCAATTCAGCTGCAGACTAAGATCTACTGTTTAGAAAAATCCTCAAGTTACTTTCGCTTTTTACTTTATAAGGCAGTTTTAATTATATCATGTTTTTTATACTTCAGAATGTCATACTGAGACCGGAGTAAGCAAAGGCAGAAATAATACATAAGAAATAAGTTCTACCAGTGCAGATAATAAGTTAAGTAACTTTTAAGTGTAATAAAGCCATTTTTATATATAACAGACATTCTTTGCCCCTGGAGCAGGGTTTATTATTTTGCAAACTTGTGGACATTACAATTTATAGAGAAAACTAAATTTTGTGAGTTTATTGAAATTATTATGACTCAATTAGACTCTATTAATATAATAAATATATATTTTAATCTATTCAAACTAACAATCCTGAAACTAGAGCATTAATTCCCTTGGTCATGTATTTGTTGATACAGAGCAATTCGTCATTCACATTTAAAATATATCACAATTAACAGATCTGCTTTAGCACCGTGTTTGTCATTAATTACTACGGTGAAAATGTTTTCTGCAGAGCTTTACCACTGTCACTCACGGATTTTATTCACAAGGACAGTCCCAGAGTACCCTCGTCATTTGCTGGATCCGCTGGAACGTCACCGACAGGATGCAAAACAACGGTTCACAATATACACAACACACCCCACAACATCATCAAAAACCCTCCTTTGCCTTTTTCTCTCCTATTGTTGTGCTGTTTTCCATGGGACCACGTCGTCTCAAAGGCTCAGCTAATGAATTCCGGACAATTAGTGGAATTGAAATTTATTGACAGAACAGCAACGAGCCAGCCTGCCTTCCTGCCTGGCTGCGTGGCTCTCATTGTCCAGAGTGTTCAGAGCATATGCTATTGAGCTGCGCTGCTTGCTTGACAGCAAAGGGCTGGTTCAATTACATCAATTGCTTGATGACTGAGGAGAGAGCAGCGGGGCCATGCATGCTAGTTTGTGATAAGAGGGGAACTCTGCAGCGCCGTGGCCCTCATTATGCAAGTCTGACAGTAACCTAGAAAACCTAGGAAACTGTACACAATACAAAGCATATGTTTCTTGTTTCTTTCTTCTTGTTTTAGAAAATTGATTCCAAGAAAGTAATGACACAGACAATGTAGGGCTGACCAAAGCACTCTGACAAAAACTGCTATACTGTTTTGGGGTGGGTGGTGTATTCACGCCAATGGATATTTCTTTTCAAGTCAGCCACAAATTCATACTCTGTCCAGGGTGGATAAAGAATGGAAGCATATGCAGCAAGTCACCCACATAATGACTACTGTGGGGTTTTACTGTTTTCAGTCATGGATGATTTTAAATAAACTCGTTGACATAATGTCACAACCTACTACTAAGCTTTCAACAGACTTTCTCCCTGCTGTTCTCACTTATGATCAAATCATTTTATAACATTCAAAAAGAAATTAATCTGATAACGCAGCTAAATATCCAGAGCCATTCTTTCTAATTCTTCTTTGTATATAATTTGGGGATTGTATATGTTTCATATATATATATGTGCTTGTATATATGTATATTTTATGGATTATTTCCCCCCAGAACAACTTGTCTTTGTCTCCTATCCTTTGATCCCAAACAAAGACACAACACTGTGACATTCAGTATTATTTATGGCAGGCTGTGAATTGACTCCTCAGCCCAACGAACTGCAGTTAGCTAGTTAGCTAGGAGCATTCTGTTTGTGTCAACAGCCCCCTTTGTGTGTCTTGAGTGATTTATTATGTAAAAGAGGGTTGGTTGGGGGGAGCAAGGAGGGTGACACTGACCTTCCTTTAATTAACACTGATGGAGACCAAGGTGAGAGGCAAGATGATGAAGATGGATCTTCCCACATAAATCATCCTTCCTCCAGGCTGGCGTGTGTGTCTAAGTGTATGTCTGTGTGTGTGTGGTGTATGTGTGTGTGTGTGTGTGTGTGTGTGTGTGTGTGTGAGTGAGTGTGTGAGTGTGTGAGTGTAGTGTGTGTTAACGTCATTTCTAACAGAAATAACCTTGTGGTTCACAGGTTAAATGAATGTTTGCGTAGGTGCAGAACCTCCATTATTTACCCCCGATGGGCTCCCCTTTGTGGTTATTTACTCAAAGGTTTAATTGATTAATCCCTCCACTCCATTCAATATATTTTTGTGATATTTCCAATGTTCTTTTTCTGTGCGCCTTTGGGATAGAAAAAAAATTAGTCAGGCATTTTAAATGATGATCAAACTGCTCCAAGCAGCATGGGTTTGTATAGCACTGAGACAGTAATATGTCTTCTACAGGGGGAATAAGGACTGCTTCTGCACCACCCGAGGTTTACTTATTGTAGAACCAATCACACTTGTTTTCAAAGAGCATATATATAAAAAAGAAATCACAGAGAGTGTTGCAAAAATGCTCAAAAACAAGCTTCCATATGCAGCTGTAAGACCCTGATACATCATTTTGTTAATGCAAAAAATTTCCAATAAATCTTATATGGTGTCAATCTAGACAGAACATCTTCTCATCTGGAAATCTAATAACGGCCCATCTTTTGTGGAAACGCACTCAATCTGATTCCGATAAGCCAAGGTGTGATCATTCTGTCTAGCTCTACTCACCACTGTGAATCCTGTAGAACTCCAGAGGTGAATACAGGCCTTGTATGGCCCTGCCATGCTTATTCTTTCCTCAGACAGGTTAGTAATGCGGCCTGACTAGGTGTCCCGCCCCCAGTCCCACCTCAACCCCTCGACCTGCTGCTACGTAAACTCTCACCCCTGACACATCCTAAAGGTCCATATTTCAACATACTGGGCGCTTTTGCTGCGGCGCTGCTGCTTCTCTGTCAAAATAAATTGTTATAAAAAAAACACAACAAGATTCATGCATACACTTTCCAAACCTCTTTCAGCGCCTTTCCTGCAACTAGCATCTTATTTTTGCATATTTACAAATTCAATTCATGTTAAAAGATATTAAATTATGTGAGAATATTATTATGACAGTGTGTCAACATACAAAAATGTGAGAACTGGTGCTGCAGTTGGTCAACATGTTGGTTTGTTTTTATTTATTTGCCATTTCCATAAATTTCCTGAGGGCAATTAGTCACCATGCGGCATGCTGGTTGTTGAGGTTGTCACACTGTCAGTGTAATTGTCAGAAATTAAATAATTGAAATGTCTCCATCTTCATCATTCCCATCAACATATTTCTAGACTTTTATGACATACGTCGAGTGTGGTGTATTATTCTGATTGAGACTTTGTGTAAGCAAATGAGCACAACATATGCTCCAATGTGCATATGCTAATCAGTTTGTTTATCAGTCAGGCAGTTGGTCGGCACGCGCCACTCTGTGTGTCATTTTGCGTCTCTTGACATTTCCACGGCGTAAAATGTTTTATGCATTTTTATCGTTGTTTTCATTTTTTTTTTCTTTTCCCTGTTCTTCTTGGTCTTCTTCTTGGTCTTCTTCTACCATCACTACCCCACAATTCATAAATAATGTATTTATTTATCATGAAAATCTGTTTTGGAATTAGAGACTACCCCCACTTCAAAGACAGGAAACCTTTGATATGTTTGATTCTCGCAGAGTATCCGTTGGATTTATTCAATTTATGCAAAGCACCTCCAGGGTAATAAAGGTGGCATTTGAATACATTTGACTGGACTAAATCATATAATGAGGACAGTTTCTGCCCTATATCAAAACAGAAAAAAGACCCTAATCCCTCAATATTAATAGATCATTTGGCTAAAGAAAAATGTTTCGCCTGGTGAACTGACAACAGCGGACAGCAGTGATTAGCTTACGTCTACATGGGTAATGATCTATTGCTTAAATTGACTGGGAAGGAAAAGAGTATAGTCGTTGTGACCCTTTTGTTCTGCTAGCTAAGTACAGAAACGGGGTGTCTTAGGGGAATAAAATAATTCTTTTCAACTTCTCTCTTCAAAACAGCTCATGAAAAATTAGACATGACCACACACACCACATATGGTGCCTGAGTGACTGAGCTTTGGAAGTGTGTGTTTCTGCATGTGTACTCTTGTGTCTGTTTGAGTGCTGCAGAAGGTATTTGTATTTATACGTGTGTTCGCATGGAGGTGGTTGCTGATGATCATTAATCAGCAACCTGGGAAAGTTGAAAATAGGACTTCATTAGAAGAATCTTATTTACTGCCTTAGGTTTCTATCATGTGCCACCTTTAAAACACGGTGCACGCCACACAGAGCGCTCACCTGAATAAGGATAGGCTTCCTCTTTATTGCTGTTTATTGTTATTGTCAGTGTCAGACAGAAAGCTTGGATCTCGAATCATTAAAATGGGCTTGTTAATCTTTTTAAATTTGGTACACTTGTTTATATCAAACTTCATCTTGTGTCAGGATCATATGTTGGTTTATACTCAGACGTAATATTTGAAAATGAAATAAATAAATGAAATAAAACACGATAAAATGACACTTTTGCACGCACTAAAGGATTTTAAATGTAATTTTGAATTGAAGTCTTCCATTTTACAAAAAGAAAAATTCCTACAGGATATATTTACATTTAAGATACTTCCCCCATTGCTTCCTGTCTAGCCACTGTGAAAAGGTGAAGTTTCTACTGGACAGCTAATTATCTGGTCTCGTTTATGGTTTACGTAAATGCATCAAGTTTACACGACACACTGTCATTTTTCTGTATAATTAAGACAAAAAATGTTATGTCCAGCCTCAGTGTCCGGTCCCTGTCAACCTAAAACATAGAGCATCAACACACTGTAGCATTTAGCCTAGTCAGGACAAAATAATCTAATGTCGATTACCTGACACATTCTGGACTTTCTTTGGGATTCACAGCATTAAGGCCACCTTTCAGGGTCCCCCTCCTGTCCACTCCCTGTGGAAGAGTGATGTTTCCTCTGTGGACAACTAATTATCCAGGTCTGACCCTCAGCTGTCTCCAAGCAGGATCCTATTAGGCAGCCAGCAGGTTGAAATCACCACCACCGACCCCCTCCAATCCCCTTCCATCGTATATATTTATTTCCCTTCACTTCCTGCTTCTGAATATTAAGAATAGATTTTTACATGTATATGTGTGCGCTGGGGATGGGATTGATGGTGGTGGTGGCGAAAGGAGGAGGGCGCAGGAGGGGGAGGGGGAGGGGGGGTACTCCGCTGATGGGTGAATGGCGGGCCTGGAAATGACGAGCGGGGCTGACTGAATGCTTGTCCATCACTCCCCATTCTCTTGGTTACAGGTGGTCTCTCATTTTCTCGACTGGCGCATATCTGCCTGCCTTTATATGACAGCCTGGGCTTGCCAATTTGCATGTTCGACAGACAACAAACGGGCCTGTGCATGTCAAAATAGGTGGCGGTGCGTGACAGTTTCTACACAATGCTGTCTCCTTTTGGCTTGACCCTCGACCTCGCGCCATGTCTCCTTTCATAATCAGGGAAAGGGGAAGACGGGGCGAAGAAATCATCCAGCCTTCCTTCCTGCCTCCTTCTGCTGCTGCCTCTTTGGAATAAATCTGATACCAATGCCATTAGCTATGCTTTCCCCCTCTCACTACTCTTATTCTTAGTCTGTTTTGTTCTGTCTTGCCGACTGTCTCCTCACTTGTCTCTCCACCCTGTTTGTGTTTTGGCATAAAAGCACTCAGATTTATAAAGTCTCTGTTTGTCTGTTGTTTCAAGATAACATTTCAGTTATTTTTTTATTTTATTTTTTTTACCCCAAACAGAGATAATGAGATCTGTCTTCCCTTGTTGTGACCAAATAAGTGCCAAAAAGTGAGATTATTATTTTTGGATGTGTGCTTGTTTATTTTTCATAATTTGAACTGACTGACTTGAAAAAGCTACGAAAAAAAAATGTTTATCCAGCAATTAAAACTCAGCACTTTAAAGCAGACCTGTAGGAACATATCATTGGTTTCATCTTATCAAAAATCATCAAATGTTCAACAAAATTGCTCTGCAGCAAGGCAGTCACAGGTTTTCTCATTATTCATGTTGTGTCTCATCTTTCATGAAAGCAATATCTACTATTGAATACATGATAATGAGCTTCATATCTTCATTTTCATCAGTCTGATTAACACTGTGATAGCACAGGAAGACTAATTGCCTTTTAACACCTGTGACATTTCCCTCTTTCACCTTTATTCTAATGAGTGTTTGATATCTCAACATAAAATTTGAGAAACTGCGAGCTGGAGCACTCTTTTATTGGAAAACTTCCACTGCACTGACTTCAGTAATTTACACATGAACTTTCCTCCCCTTGTTCTAGTGGATAAGAGGCTGATTTAAAATGGATCACCATGTAGAACTGCATATCCAGAAGTGGGGTTTTAGACTTAAGACATAATCACACTGCTGGGTTTTATTAAGTCTTATACTTTACATATTTAAGGAGACCGTTACATCATTAGCTGGTGTTGAACGGGCCAGTGTTAAAAGTCAGAGTGGTATCAGAGAGAGGTTAACAGAGAAGGGGGCAATGGGTATTGAAGAGTATTCTGCCATCAGCATACAGTAAAATAATCCTGAATTATATGCTAATCAGCAGAACTGAAATGCCATATCTCAGGCTAGGAACTTGTGTTAAAGTACTTTCCTTGATCAGAGCATGCTGGTACTTGGTGTAGGCCTTTGTTAAGTTTCTTGCAGTTCTTTTCTTGCTGTACATGGCTTTGCTGCCCCATATGGTTGGGATATTTGTAATGTATTTCAATCTTCGCATGTAATGGTTATCACTGTCCTTGTGTGTATCTTATCATTGTTTGAGAGAAACTGGGAGACTTTTCATACTATGTTAGTAAAATGCCCAGTTATAAATCGAAAATTGAATTTACAACTCAGGAATCACGAGCTATAGTGTATATATGTACATTTTATCATAATCCCAGGGTTAAAGTATTTATTTTTCTTGAACGACAAAAAAAAAAAAAAAAAAACATATTCATGAGGAGACTTCTCCCATAGGTAGTATCTTACTTCCAACATGCTGATGAACTTGGACTGACCTCCTGATAAAAGACATGTTAATAAGCCATTACCACTGACATTTTTGAAGTGGCTGTTTCTTATTTGAAGTGTTGAACAAAAAGAAAGGGCTATAGTTGCAAAGGCACACAAGCATGAAACAGGCAGTGATCTTTGCTTAATCTCTTGTTCAGTTTTGAGGTGGCTGGCAGTCATGTATGTAATGATAATTATTACTCTTGTCGTCACTAGTGTCAACCTATTTAATATTAGCAGTGTAAACATTACATACAGGAAGACTTTCCTGCTCCTGATCTGCATGGGAACTATCAGCCCTCCGATAAAGACATCCACTGCCGTTGTCTCTTTGTTTCCTTCTTTTGGTTGAGAGGCAGTGTCTGACTCCGGGGATTACTTTTAATGTTGCCTTAATCCGTCCCACGGAGTCGTGCGTGTTCTGCCATTGCAGGGATCATTCTTTGATATCAAATGGTGAAGAGAGAAACTCTAAAACCACTTCAGATCCCTCTTGTGAAATGTGTTGTCAAAACACAGGTGGAATGTGAATGTTGAAACCGCAAGTGTGTTTCAACCAGTCTCCGTCTCCGCCTCTACAGAATCAGGGAGTGGATTCACAAAGCAGTGAGCCTCAGAGAGACACAGGGTGGGGGGGACACAGACAGGTACAAGAGATGAAAAAGGAAAAGACGCACACAGAGATAGAAAGCGATGCATATCGAGAGAAGCAGTCCTTCTTTTTTTTTTCCAGGCCTCAAAATTTCTGCTGAAACCAAACCAAAGGAAACCCAAAATGCATGCTTTTAATTTAACAGTCAGCAAAAAGGAAAGACAACCACCACTGATTGAAAGTGTCATGAAAACCAGATTGACTTGCAAAAAATAGAAGCTTTGCCCTCAAGTGCAGTGGTGTACTGTACAGTTACACTGTGAATGGCTGTGAGTGTTAAAAGCAGAGTCACAGAAAGCTCTGGTTACATGGTGCTTTCAAGAAAATTCAATATCGTTCACATAGGGAAGGTAGCTGTTGTGTAGAGGCACTGAAATGTCACTATTGCTCATCCCATACTTGTGAAAGTGACATTTGCTCCTCTGGCCCAAAGGACACAACAGCAGACAGGGACAGCATAACTACTTTTACCTCACTCACCTCAAAGGAAAGTAAAGGAAATGAAAGTTACACACTTACTCTTGCACACCCACACACTCTAATCTGTTCTGTCCTATTTTTGATCTACCGATGGGTAAATTTCATCTAATGTGACGCAAATATTCTTATATTATGCATTACAAATTACAGCCTTGGACCAGGTAAAACAAAAAAAAGATGGAAGATAGAAAGGTTCTGTTGTTTTAGCATATTAATCACTGTGTTGAAACAAAGACAAAAAAAGGAAGAAACAGAAGCAAACAATGAACAATGAGAGAGAAGATAATGTTATTCATTTGTCTGTCTGAATCTCCATCAGCAAGCTCCTGTCCTTACATCACAGACACACTCTCTCATTAGCAATGACAGCAAAACATCATTGGGTGTGTGTGTGTGTCTGTGTATCTGCTGTATTTGCCTGTGCTTATGACCATCATTCAAATTTAACTTTACTCCGTTTGTTCTCTCTCTCTCTCTCTCTGCCCCCCCCCACTCAGTTTTATGAGCCTGTTATTTATTTCCCTCATTAGCGATTGTTTCTATCCATTAGAGAGCGCCTCTTCATGCCAGCACTTTCCTCAGGGAGAGCAGAGAGACCTGTGCTCTTCTTGGCAAGAGCAGCTCCCATTCTAACCCTCTTAAGCAGAGTTGAAACAATCCCCTCAACGAAACCCCTTCCCATTGCCATCCCCACCCTTTTCTAGGATCCAAAGAGAGGTGTTGGCAGGGGTGTGTGTCAGCATGTGTGTGTGTGTGTGTGTCTGTGCCTGAGAGGAACAGTAGTATAAAAATAATGAAGTGAAGATTTGATCATACGCTCCTGCCATTACCTGTGTACTGACATTCTTGTGAGTCGGGTGCCACCTCTTCGTTACCACCCCCCTCCACCCCATGCGCGCGCACGCTCACACAAAACCCCCACCGGTACACACAGGAATTTCCAGAGCCCAAAGACAACACAGAGGGCCCTCCGACATATTTGCCGTCATCCTCTTATTAACTCTCCCCGTTTGAACAGAGGCACATCAAAAGTAAGCAAAACACATAATTACTGGCATTAATATAACGAGCTCTTGGAGATAAGCCACTCTCCTAAGCCCACACCCGCACCCCCCCCCACCCCC
>NW_019525462.1:156946-188502 GCF_002814215.2 Seriola lalandi dorsalis
CCTTCCCACCCACCTCCCATACTTGGAGGGCATGAAGGAGGGGAACAGCAGAGGGAAGGTAGAGCACCCCTTCAATTAAGTGAGCTGTTCAACCAACATGAACAAACATATTTAGTAGATAATTAGTAGATAATTTTGCAGGTATGTCTGGCACAGGCCACAAAAGGCAGTGTTAAGGAAAATAGCAGGGAGGCAGTCAAAGGAGGGAGGCTTGTGGGATGTGCGAGATGCCCTGTGGCTCTGATAGACTCTTAACCGTCATTAACAATGTAGAAAGAACACACACGCACATACACACGTGCATACACCTTCTTTCCACCTTTATACAAGCCACTCATCTTCCCTCCATCTCTCCCTCGTCTGCCCACCTCCTTTGCCCCCTCTCACTCGTTCTTCTCTTTCTCTGAGGAGCCCTAGTTTTCTGTATGATGAGCTCCTTGGGGGCTTCAGTGTTTGGCAGGAGGCTTTGTCTCTTATACGAGATGAAAAAAAAAGAAAAAGAAAAAAAAGAAAAAGAAAGACAGAGAGAAAGGAAGACGCAGAAGGAGGGTGAAAACTTTAGACCCCCGGGGGCACTTCTCCTCACATTGTGAGGATTTGCCTAACAGCTTCACAAGAGGGTTTACATCCTCCTCTGAACACGAGGGGTATAATCACAGATCAAAACAAATTACCTATCTGTAGTCAGCAGAGGTGTCTGCCTGTCAAAAGCCCAGAGTTACATAAGATTTAAGTCAGTGCTAACTGAGCCTCTGATTTGGGGCACGGGGTGAATTCTTACTTTGAAACGCTAACATTACGAGGGCCTCGTGATAAGACGCCGATGGTGCGTACCACACAACTGACTGCGAAGAACAAAGATTTGCTTTGATAATTACTTGGACTCCTCCGAAGTGACATTGTCATGACTTCTGATTAAGTTGGAGACGTGGAATGAATGATTTTTGTGCGCTCACGTTTGTGCATGAAGACCATGTCAATATATCCCACAACAGAAACAGAGAACTGTCTAGTTTGTGATGACAAAAGTGACGGCTGAATTGTCTTCTTATAGACCGGCATGACAACATCATCACAGGGAAGGACTGTCACGCTGGCGGTCTGATTTTCAGACTTGTGCACACCAACATCTGAGGCCAAGCGGGCATAATTGAGTTCCCAGAAATATCTTCGAAGATATCACCAGCCCTATTTACTTTAAGATGTGTGTGAGACAGTGTTACTGGCAACTTGCTGATGCAGCCACAACTGTGTGAAAGTTCTGCGCACTATGTTGAAGTGCGGGTGAGGGAAACATGCAGAAAAAAAAAAAAAAAAAAAAAAAAAGCTGAGTTACCACAACATCAACTGCAGTTTCACAAATCTGTATGGTAGAAGCTGTACGGGGGCATCCAGACCCGGGAAACACATTAGGGGAAATGATGGACTCTGTCACAGTACCTGTAAAAGAATACATGGCTGATTATCCTATTAGGGGGAGTTTTTGTTTTGCCAGGTGGGTGTTATATACCATATTTTTTTTTTGCTCTATCTAGCCCATCTAAGCCCCTGCCACCACTTGGGAGCAGCTCTACTATCTGTTATTTATGTTTACTGGTGACCCTGTGGCCAAGAGGTGCACTCTTAGTTCACACAAGTTATTAGGCCTCTGGATAGAAGCAAGGTGGGAGGAAAACACATTTCTTTTCTGAATGGTGTCACAGCTTTTTTTGGCCAAACTTTCCCACACATTTGTTACATCTTAGAACTAGTTATTTTCTTTTGGAACCGTTTACCTTACATCCTGTTGTCATTGAGGAAAGATAGCATCAGTATAGCCACGGGGGCCATACTGTTTGAGCAAAACCTGTATAATGGCAAAACTATCATCGCTCACAACAAGTTCACACAGACACCTGATAAACTCAGCTAGACTCTGTTACATGATCAGAGTCAGTAATTATTAAAACACAGCAGTAATCTTATTAAATTTCGATTTCCAGGTGGGAATTTGAGAATACTGGCAGAACCATAATTGACTGAGTTGAGGTGTATTTTTGATGGCCTCCGCTGCTTGCAGATTAATGCCCTTAGCAAGAAAGGAAGGGATTTCTCTGACAGAGAACTCTTTGAGAAGTATAAAGCTCTGGTCTCAGGAATGCTGCTGACGACACAGAGCCACCTCGAGGCGCCTAGTGGAAGGTTAGATGAGGTGTCCGACCTGAGATGTCTATATAAACAATGTCTTTGTAGGGACATCCAGGGTTATTGTTAAAGGATTACGGTCTCGTCTTTGATGTTTTAGTCAGCTGCTAATGCCGGTGTCATCTCCTGCTTGAAACGCAAAAGCAAGGGTTTGTGGGAGTAGTTGGAACAGATAGCTACAATGGGCATGTCCACGGGCCTGTCAGACGTCAGGTAGGTATCAAGGCATAGTCAGCTAGCTGATCCCTATAATTATCCTATTACCATACAATTAGCTGCAAGTGAACTAATTAATGACACCTGACACCTCATACTGAACATTGTTAGCAAGGGTGTGTTGTGACAGAAGTTCTTTCAGGTGTCAGATACAAATTGAATTGTTAATGTAACTTAAGGTAATGTGAAGTAATGTAATTAGAAAAATTTAAACCATGAATATCTCAATATAATGTAAATAAATGAAGAGGAAGCGTGTTTTCCTCGTTCTTGCCGCACCTCTGTACAATTTGTCATAAAGCATTTATAAGTAATGAAAGAAAGAGGAAGTAACAACTGCATTTGATATGCAGTACAGCCTTACACCTTCAGAAATCTAACTCCCCCAAATCCTAGATTAGTGGATCATAGAATCTCAGGCACTAGTGAAAACAGCCACGTCTGGCGATGACTCAGTTATTGTTATAAAACGGACTTGAATGAAAACCTCATTAGTTTTATCTTTGAGCTGGAATCAGGGGTGCTGTCTGGCATGGATTCCCAGCAGTCAAAACAGAAAACAAGAGCTCACTGTGTGCTCTTTGAGACATCAAGGTGTCTGATCTGAATTGCTTTAGCTTGGAGGGAGAATGGCTTTACCGTCTCTGTGAAACTGATCCGTGAAGTGGATTAGGGACGGTTCTTCTTTCACTCAAAACAACACAGCTTGAGGAGTTAGACGAGGAGGTGGATGAAGCTCTCTGTGTTTGTGTGTGTGTATGTGTGTGTGTGTGTGTGTGTGTGTGTGTGTGTGTGTTTGTGAGGGCAGCCCTTATACCATACTCACAAATATATGTTTACCTTGCTCTTTGCAATACTTTCCAAAATGGCTGAATGGTACTGTGGCTGTCTGACCAAGCTGGAAACTATCTGTAACTTTATAAATGTGACACATTGCCTTGGAAAACTAATAGGCCTCTCATGCAGATTTACACTCCATCTTCCTCTAAGTAGGTTACACATCCCACTTTAGTTTAAACTGTTGGACATCTAGGAGGTCTATCATCCAAATATAGAGAAGTTGGACATGCTCAGTGAATTCATTTGGCCACTAGCTATAAACAGACTAGTAAAATGGATAAAAACAGATTAAACCCGATTCATTCCATTACCATGTTTCAACTAATAAAAGAATAGTAACTAGAGTTCTGTCTGTCTTTGAGAACAAACACAAGTGCCTTGCCTGTTTCCACTTTATAGCTCCATTAGAATATTTTTAGATGCCAATATGGCTTGTCACCAAGGTTTTAGTCCTGGGATGAGGGTCAGACTGCACACACACACACACACACAGACACACACACACACACACACACACACACAGTTCGTCCTTGGCCTGGCACCTTTTTTGGCAAGGTGGTGGTATGGATCCATAACAAATGAGGGACACTCTAGCTGTGCCAATAGTCCCGGTCCCTTGGCAGACTCCACAAAATCATCTTTTCTTCCCAGGAGTTATGACTCTGGAGAGTTGATCATTAGTCAGGAATCACAGAAACACAGACACACACTCATCAAATGTGACTCAGGTCACAACTAACCTGACCGTAGTGACCTAGGACAACAAATCCAAGTCAACTTTTCAGACATCAAGTATTTGAGGTTACTCCACCATTCAGTAAGCTAGTTGTCCTTAATTTGAATGCATATTTTAACATACTGTGAGTTTTGTGAGCCTTTCTGTTAGATACAGTTGATTTTATTAAAAATGAATAAAGAAACAAAACACTCAGCCCAGGGATAGATCAATAAGACCCTTACTTTTTTAGCAAAAATCTCACAAAAGTCTAGTGCCCTATCCCTATCTGATAACTCCATGTCTTGCCATAACATTGTTCTGAGATTGCAAACAATGCAAAGAGATATAACCCAGCTGGCATCCAACGTCATGCAAAGAAGTTGGACTCTTAAATTTTAGATTGGAAATGAAAATCGGGTTGACGTCAAAGCCCAACGTTGGCTTATGACATTTAGCAGATGTTGGGTTGGGTTGGGATGTTTCGGTCACCATATCCCACAACTAGAATGTCTGTATTTATATTTATAGTTCCATAGGTATTCTTTGCTATGACATTGATATGAGGTGTTTGGAAGACTTTGGATTTGTTGGAAACCAACCAAATATCAATGTCAGTAATTGTTCTTATTCTATGTCTATGGCATTAGGCGTTGTGCTGACATTCAATTTTGGTCACTTTACATCACAAACTGCATTCAACCTAATATCAAAGTCTAACGACGTTGATGGCCAGATGCATGCCTGGAGGAAGGCGTCCTAAAGCATATTTGTACAGGTGCTGAGTTTTCTTTAGGGAATGAAGGCACACCCTATTTGAAACTCAAACATGTTTGTGCATTTAATGTCTTTAATGCTACATGATATGTTATCACTCATTCAGTTACTCTTATAATTAGTCCTAATTTATGAATCTGAACAATGCCATAGAAATGCAACAAGTATGTAAAGTTTGTACATTGTGTTTTCACTGCCTTTGTATATCACAGAGGCGTTCCCTTTGATTTGTGTATGTCCCTACAGCCATCTAAAGATTGTTGGAATGGCACGTTCCTTCCATCAACCCTACAATGATGTACACCGATCAGCCACGACATAAAAAAAACGGTGACTGGTTTTAAAGTTGTGGCTGATCTGGGAATGTGGCCTCACCCACTAAGGATGTTGTATTACACAAAGAGCACAAGACTCATACGCAAACACTGATCAGCTCTGATGTGGTAAGGTTTAGCTTGAAAGTGGCATCCAGTGCAAAATGTGACGAGTGCAAGGGTCAGGAATCGCGACGTCCTGATGAACCACTGGTGTAAATTTTGTCACCATTCAAAATTTTTTCTCCACATTCTTCACCACTGAGACCCTGGAGGTTCACAAATACTGTACTCTGCGACCAAAAACAACTGGGTTGCATCAGTTTCATGAGTCAGCAATTCCAATGACTCCCAAAAGTAGCACCTAAGACATTTGCAGAGAATGAAGTAAGCAACTTGGTTCGATTGAGCTACAATTTATTGTGATTGAAGTTGTTTTGGTTAAATTTTATAGGGACAGGAAGTTTTACTGTTCAATCACCAAAAGAATAAAAAGCCTGACGCTCACAATTCAAGTATTTGTTTTCCGTTAGTCATGTAAATGATTATAGTGTGAGGGATCATCATATATGTATGCACCTTACAATGCTGAAACCCATGTAAAGTAAGTAATCCATAATCCAATCCAAACTATTTGATGGAGATGGGTGTAATTTGAGGTGGTGATTTTATTGGTCAAGATCGATACCAGTTCCTAACAATCCAATTATCATTATTTGGGCTAATTCAACCCTTTTTTTTACAACTGTGAGACTGCATGACTTGGTCACACAAAGTGGTAACCATGTGATGTGAGTATGTGAACTAGTGCCATCAGCTTACAGCATCAATACATTTCTTCCTTAATTTGTGAAAATAAGGCCCTAAAATCTATATGGATCAGACATATGGTTAAAAATGGCCAAATTAATCATTCTTAACTCAGGCGTGATAAATGTGTGTCCATATTTGCATGCACAGTCAAGTAAAAACAATCAGCAAGGCAATCACAAATATTGGCTTGGCAGTATAATCAGAAAAGCAGCCTGGATTCTAACTTTACGGCTGGAACTGTGCAATTATTCATGCAGAAATACTTGCGGGTGAATGTAATGTGTAAGCTGGTACACCTGGGGTAGAATTTCACTGCTCAGAGGTGAATTGAAACACACACAGCAATGACACGATTGGGGTGCTGACACGTTCATTAGCACATAGGCAGATTTGACACAGCTGGAAGATGTAGCGAGGAGCTGCTGTCAAGGTCTTGGAATGCTGCAAGACTGGCACAAACTAAGGGTTGGATGCTCATCGCTGTGTCATAAGAGACCTGGCGCTGTCTCGTCTCCTTTTTTTAAAATATTTTATTTATTTTCCTCCCTCGTTGAGTCGTTGCAACACACTGAGTGTCATCATTTGCATGAGTTTGACACCCCAATGTCTGGCTTCTTTGTCCTCTCTCCAACTTGTTTCCTCTCTGTCCGTCCCCCCCGCTTCCTCTGTTCATCTCAGCCGTCTCTCTCCCCCTTTCTCTCGCTCTCTCTCCCTCTTTTTCTCATTCTGTGCCTCTCCTCTTTCTGCTGATGGTGGCGGTACCATCCATGCCAATTATGGCAGTCGAGCAGGTGGCTCCTCGCAGGTGGTAGAGGATTAATCCCTGTAAAGACTTCACTTCATTAGGAAATCCGTTTAATGTGGCCAGTTGATTGATAAATCTCCCGGACCTCTCTCAGAGTCCCAAGATTACTGCCAAGTTTGTCTATTATATGCTAGGTTGACCCTGATGTCAGCAACAGAGAGAGGGAGGGATAGGGACAGAAACAGAGGGAAAGTGTTTGTTGTGTCTTTCCAGCTGAAGTTAGTTTATAGGACTGTTATGCTATTTGCTGACTGGATCGGATCATCTCAGCATTTTTTGGAAAAAGGTTGGAAAATGTGCTATTTTTCTTTTTAAAGGAGTGACTGCTAAGTCTCCAAATCCCATACCGGGATAACCTGAAATGTTAAGATGGTTGATGTTTAAAGTTATTATGAAATAAGTGACAGGTTTAACAATACAGATTTAATAATGCAGAACCTAATTTGAAAGCACAAGCAATTTTCACCATCTCTGTAGTTTTGCACAAAGAAAGAAGAAATAAAAAGGTTTGGCCTATTAGATTTAATACCAGAGTACATGTAAGCGCTACAACTATCACAGCATTTAAGAATGAACTGTAACAACTTGCCCTCACCGTCTCAGACCACCCACACTCTCCTCACTGTGTCAAGCCTCTGCATTTAACTCAAGTATCTTCTTAACTCACCCCTCTATAATTTTCCATCCCAGCATTATCACAATTATCCTGTGAGCCAGGAGGGGAGGGAACTCCCCCCCGCCGCTGCTCGTGACTGTCTATGTGCCACCCGCGGGCTTGTGGTCTGGTCGGATTTGTGAAACACTGACAGACAACCCCTTCATCAAGCCTGTCAAACAATGATGACAAATGTGTCTCCACATCCCCAAGATGCCTACAATATTTAAAGCTATGGGAGAATGGTGAAACCGACAGAGAATAGCCCCTCCTGGCAGACGCAAAGTTCAAGCCGCGTCAGGCTGTATCATTCTCAAAGAGCTTCTGAGTTGAACCTGATGGCATGTTGACTTAATGATTCTGACAGAGCATATATGGTGTCTGTCTCAGGTTTCTACAAGGCAGTGAAGTGAAGTCAAAATATATTTACTGAAATGCTCATCAGCTTAAAGAGGGATTTGGTTACAATGCTGAATATCAAATATGGATATGATTATCTTACACCTGGAATGTAGCTCATCATAAAACGCTCTTTATTTAATCCTTCCTTTTGTAAAATGCAAAACAAATACAAAAATTTTAAAAGGTGCTTGTCAAGGCTACAGAGGTATTGATACATTTTCACATAAAATGGAAGTTCACTCGCACACACACACACACACACACACACACGCACACACACACACACACATAATATGCACAGCGCTCTCGCTATCTCTCGCCATCACCAAAAAACAATAGCTTGGAGATACAGTCTGGCTATCAGGCAATCAAACATACAGTCATTCTTCTTCCAGCTGCTACCAAGCATGTAACTATATTGCTTTGCCCAGTGCTTGGAGCCTTGTCAAAATATGACAGAAGATCGCACCTTTTTTCCCAGGGTGAGTGTTTTAATTACAGGGTTGCTTCTAGCCTTACCACATCTGTACAAATGTCAGTCCAAAGTTCACCGCTCTTTGACGAAGAGAGTTCCTTGAAAAAAAAAAAATATATATATATTGTGCTGATTGTTAGGCAACAGAATATTGTAATACAGAATCTTTGCATTTGAGGTCACCCCCACCCTTCTTCTTCTTCTTCTTTTTCTTTTTTCTATTTACGACAAGTCATGTGTTCCGTCATTACTCATGCTCACTATCACATTTCTTTAACAGTCCCTGGCATTGCCACTTTGATATCTAATATTTTAATTGCTGCAGAGCCATACATCTTGCTGTCCTTTACAACAATAAATGCGTTGTGTAAGAATAAGCAGGCGTTTGGGATGGGATAATTCTCTGCATGCAAGTTCACCCATAAGGTCCACAGTAGACCTAAGACACACTGCATGAATCCCAACAGGTAGGAATATAAGATTGTGTTTTCCTCATATGGATTAATTTTAATTATTTACTTGGATATTTAATCTAAATGGATATTTATTATGAATGTGTTACATTGCTTTGCTTGTATTTTAATATGTAATTTCTCACTTAAAATATTGTCTTGTTATGAACTATGTAGTTATCATCGTGATCACAGAAATATTTAGTCCGGTATAGCAATATCATTTTAATATCTGTTCAGTTTTTTTTAAGTATCTGGTGTCGTATGAGCAATTAATGTAGAGTATTAGTCCCCATTTTACCACACTGCACAACAGCCTTGTTTCAGTCAGTTGTCTGTGGAACTGCCACTGTCACTTTAATGAGTTTGTTGCCTCAGATTAGGTTGATATTTTAACAGTAATTGAGCATGACTTTTAGAGTAGCTGACTTTTTACCCTGCCCGTTATTCCCTTCAGAAGGACCCCTGTGTCTTTGTTCGTGCCCAGAGCTGCAGGTGGCAGCATAGTCTTAGAGGACATGAGAGGCTAGATTCCTACAAAGATACACATACAGGCACAGACACACACCACTTAGCCCATTGAGCTTTTCCCTATTCCCCTGAAGTACACACTTTGACCTTTGGATATTTGTTACCCAGAGAATGTGACATTGGGAGTCAGCCAGTGGCTTGCTGCTTAGCTTGACTGTCTCTGTTTGTAAGGGGGTGTAATAATTAGCAAGTTCTCAGCCTGTGATTTTTAATGTCCCTAATTTGGCTCAGACAGAATCCGTGTTTGTGCTACGTGATACCTCCTGCATTTCTGAAGTGTTTTCGATGAAGGGGCGCAAAGCTGAGGCAGGTTTTGATATTTTCTTACACACCGTTTTGCATTTCATTACCATTGGTGAGGGACGGTGGGCTGTTTATGATTTCAAAACAGGGACAGGAGGTTGAAGTATTTTGGCTGCAGGGAAGACTGTTTTTTTTTTACACTGATTTACCAGACTTGGAGGCTTGCATCTTATTATTTGGACTATTCTTTAACCGCGGCTGTTCAATTGTGTGCGACTGGGGTGTTTACGACCGGCTAAGGCAAGGTTCCCAGGGGTTTGAGGGTTAGGAGGATAGGACTGATAAAAAAAATCTATCTTCGTGAGTCATTTATTTTATTTCCAGTATTTATGGAAGAATTTATTGATCGAGCTTTTGATTGTATTTATGATTTTTTAATGGAATTACTGTTTTTACAATCCAGCCACTTATAAAGGAAAACACATTTTACTCTTAGAACTGAATTGGATACAAAAATAACAAATTAAAAATAACAATTATTTTAATGTTCTGAAGATTTAACAGAGAATGTACACTTTTCAAAGAAAACACCATTAAAATATTGGTGACAGTGCTATGCTGTAATTGTTCTTACCCAAAATGCCTCGTGATATATTGTCATTCATTTTTCATAAATGCAAATTACTTAAAAGTGTCTCAGCCCTGTTGTTGCATATCTCAACAATTCACCGGGAAATGTCTTGAGTGCCACATTCTGTCAGCTCTACTGAATAAATATGAAATAGTCCAAATGTCTCAAGGCTGTACATTGTCATTCATATAGAAATAATATGATTCTTTTAGTGGTGGTGACCCCACATCTGGCAGAACTGTTAACCTTTTGGTTATGTGGCTTTGAGGTGAGTGTAGCTCAGCCAACCGCCCCCCACCCACCCACCATCCATGGCTTTCACCTCTCTGGAGCTGGAGCAGTGTTAGGGTGCAGAGTGGGAGCCCTCATACTACTGAAAGGTGTGTGTTTGTGTGTGTGTGTGTGTGTGTGTGTGTGTGTGTATCAAGCAGGGGGTGTTTGAGGCTGCCCATCTGGGAACAGACCCTGGGTGTTAAACACCGAAGAGCTGGAGGAGAGGACTCTGTCAGCTTGGAGTACACAGCACAGTCAGCGCAGAGGTCACTGGAGCACACGCACACACACACACACACACACACACACACACACACACACACACACACACACACACACACACACGGACAAATGCACTCATGCATCCATGCATACACACTGTCACTGTCCCTCTCTCTCCTCACACGCACACACTGTCTTTTCTGTCTCTTCTCTCTCTCTCCCTCTCTATTTCGCTCACACCGGCAGACGCACACGCACAATGAGCACTTGGGCAGCATTGCTTTGCTCGTCTCCCCTCTCCTCCCTTATTCTGTCAAAACTCCACTGTGGGGTCAGAAAAGCAGCGGTCAGGAGGATAATAGGAAAACAGCTCATACAGGGAACTGTTGACACATTATGAGGTGGTAAAAGAGAGACACAGGAACAGAGAGAGTGAAGGTCTGTTAACTATCTACAGCCTTTCAATTTCAGCCATTCAATTCTCAGAATAAATACATACAGAGGAATGTTTGACAAACATTTCACTGTTGCACTTATTTCAAAATAAAAAGGAAATGGAAATCCCTGAGAGTTTTTACCTTAACAAATAACTGTGAATGAGCATCAAAACAGTTTTTCTTTGTTCTTTGTGTAAAACAGTTTGTTCCACTCCGATACAACCAAAAGACACTCATTAACTATTTTTAACTACTCTGATTTGCATCGTGTGAACTAGTCAATCAGTATAGCACATAAAATGTACAATGTAACACCACCAAATTTCAGCAGTAAAAGTGTATCTGTGCTGGAGGCAAAGAGTAATGATTGTGCTAAAACAAAACTACTCTAGTCCAGTAGATTTTCTTTTTTTTTTTTTTACATCTGAACACACAAATACATTCGAGACGCACACACAGGTACGCACACACTTCCGCACTGTATAGATGCACGTCGAACTTGTCAGCTTGAGATGGCTTCATCTACCATCCATTACTTTTATGTCCTGCCTTTCACCTTAATGGCCTCTGCATATTCACCACGGGACCTACTAGTGCATCCTAGGGGAGGGGACACACATATACACAGGAACACACACACGTGCACCGTCAAAGGTTAGCCAAGTTAGATTTACAGCCTGGGACCATCACCTGTGACTTAGCGCCTCTGAAATTAGTCACAAATAGCATATTAGGGCAGCTAATCAGGCACGCCTGAGTACTTGGCTTTCTTTATGTGGTCATAAAGGGGAGAGTATATGGACGCCCTCAGGCCTTGGGGTGAATGATCGTCCTGACCTCCAGTGAACCAAAAGCCGCACATGGCTGGGGAGGGATGGGATGTGTTGGCAGGGGTACTCCCACAAAAAAACATACTTTGATACACAGAGGAAGATGACTGTGCTGCATCAGGAAGTGATTTCTTTTGGTTTTACTGCTGCCCTGTTTCACTCCAAAAAACCACATGAGTAAAGCACACAAAGAAAGATGACGGCAATTACAGAATTAAGGACACACACTGTATTGTAATGCTCTCCATTTAGTGTAAGATTATGTCCAAACCCACTCTGTAATTTTGTAATATATCAGAGGATGTTATTTTATGTGTGTGTGTGTGTGTGTGTGTGTATGAGTATTTTAAAAAGAAGACACAAATCATTGAGCTATCTAACCACATGCAAGAGAGTGTATATCACTGTAGATGAACCTGATAATGCATCTCATAACGTCACGGTAATTTCAAAGTTTATATTTCAAAAATCGAAATTCCACTTATGTAAATAATAGAAGGATTTTAAAGGTAGTTATTTTTGGCCTCAGATTTGAATTACACAAGTAGGTACTATTTAGAACGTGTGACTTGAGTCTCTCGGTACGGTCTCACAAGCGAATGGACTTTGTCGGACATGGAAAACTCTGGCACCACCAAGAAACCTCAGACCTTCATAAAATAGTAAAGCTATCTCTTGCTCTCTGACTCAAGTCTGTCGAATGAACAGGAGAGGGCACAAGGGTTGAGGAATGCATAAAAGAAAAGCAGAATGCAGGAATCAAGGATGAGGAGCAGAGGGATGGAGGGAAAGGGGGAAGAATGAGATCAAGAATTGTAAAAAGACGAAGGAAGGGAATCACTCTTGTATCTCACACACGCTCTCACACATTCTTTCCCCACCGGTGGAATAGTATGTTTTCATATCAGAGTGATTGTTAGACAGTCAGATCCAATATGGTGATTCAGTAACTACTTAAACAGAGCTCGGATATTCTGCCCCTAATTGACTTGGTGTGGCCTCACTAAATCACAGTCTTTATTTAAAATAGCTCTCTGATAAAAAAAATGAGTCGCTCTCATTCTCTGCCTCTGTCCTCTCTCTCTCTCCCCTCTTTTTCCCTTGCTCCCATCTCCCTCTCCTTTATGATTTACCATTGAGGAGATGAATTTGAAATTTCAATCATAGAGTTGTTAAATATTGATGGGTCTTCTAAGTCGTTAACGAGGTCTCGGCAAGGACGGGGGAATCAGCCCCTGCGTTTCGCTGGCCCCTGCTTCGTCGCGGCTCAGCCATCTAGAGGGATCCAGCCAGGTCAGGAGGTCACTGTAACCAACCATAATCTTCTAACTTCTATGAGATCTTTTAATGTTCCGCCAAGGCTATTCTCTCTAACATCAGCTCTTATCATACATTACCATATGCAAAAAAATGTCAAAAAACTTTCTAATTATGCATTATGTAGAGCAGCCTTTATTCACTGTTCAAGATGTGTCAATTATAATGAGAGCACTGGTGTGTGATTTGATATGATAATAGAAATCTTTAACTGGGTCTCAGCAGACCTCTTGTGTGTCAGGACTGATCACTGCTGAAAAGAATAAGCGCCTCCAGGCCACCGTAGAGCAAGGCAGCACTCAGATGGTTCAATATTCTACACCATAAAATCAAGATGAGACTTCTTTTATTATTGCTGCCGCCAGAGCAAACTCCTGCCAGCCAATCAAACGTTATGTACTTTGAGATGTGATCATTACATCTTACAAACGATGTCCCACCAAATAACATTTGTCTGTGCAGAGGGGTCACATTAATGGCTTGTTTTCTTGTTGGGTTTGACTTCAAACATCTTAACACTGACTGATAGCAGAAGTAGTAGGTACAGTTTCACTGATTAGAATCCCTCAGTCTTTGTATTTGGTGTATGTGTATTTCATAATATGAATGTAAACTTAGCTATGGTTAAACTGTAACATTAAATCCTACTTATCATACACCACAAGAAATTTAAAATAAATGGACACTCCTTGTTAAAACAACAAACTAATTGCAGGTGATTTTTTTTAGAGGCTATTGCCATTTTTTGGGGGTCCTGTGTTGCATTACAGCTTAAAAAATATATATTTATATCCACTACTAAAGCTGTGAACTGGGAGTGTCGTAGATGTCAATGATGATAATGCAATAAAAAGCATTTTGGGGGTATCTCCACTTCTGCACTTAGCCTCTTGGCAGTGGTTTGATCAAGACGGAATAAGCTTGTGACTTTTCAATTCCAGCCATAATTTGTTTCGATATTACATCTCCTGGATAGAGCAAGTGATGGAATTTTTCCTATCCGAGGCCGAGGCAGTGGGGAAGCTGACGATGTCCCATAATAGGTTATCACCAACCATATCTTTTGCAAAATAGAAACCCAACACATGTACATCTGTGGCCTAGTGTCAGAGCCTTAAATATACATCAGAAATGCATTAAATTTGCTGATTGCCATTCTTTTCCAACAGCGTGTCAAGCCCCAAATTTATTTTTGTTACGTTGCTTCCCGATTACTTTGAATTGCCAGTGGTCTCTCTTGACATTGACGGCTTTGAAGGAAGTGACAACATTAAATTTATTTTCTGTGTGCATACATGTGTGTATGTGTGAGTGTGTGTATGCGACTGGACGATGTACCAGTGTTTTCTCTTAGATTGTTTGAGGTCCATCAGTGAAAGCCAAGCCCTTTCATATTGTATGTAATTTACTGGAACCACATATAGCACAACACAGGTACTGCTGAAACACTGATCGGTTCTCTGGCGCACCGTTACTTCTCACAGGAAATGTAGCTGACACAAAGTAAAAGCTCTATTTGAGTGTGTTTCCAAAAGAATATCCTTGTTGAATCCAGCACCCTGCTAACCCCAAATCCTACTTCTCAATCACCTGCAGCAGTGTGTGTCTCTTCCAAATTTTAGACAAGTGGGATTTCCATGCAGAGCTGAACCAAGAGTCTTTCAAGTGTAGCAAATGAGTCCCATGTTTTTTTTTTTTTAGCTTGGTTTTCACACAGTCCAAACACTCTGATAATATCTGACATGTTCCTAAAAAGATATATAGTAAGGTATAATGCAGATGGCACAGTGCAGACAGCATAATTAAAAGGAAAGCAGATAAAAAAAGGAAAGGGAGCATGAAACAAAGTGTTTCAAGGCATGTGCATCAATTCCTATTAGACATAAAGCTTTTGTAAGAGGGAGGCCAGCAAAGGTAATTTGGTTTGAAACAACAAACAAAGCAGTTATCCTTGTATTCTTTCCTGTTGTGCAAAAGAAAAAAAGAAAACTCACTGAATGAGCTGGCTTAATGAGAACCCCATTTGGACTGACGCATCAGGCTATTGACCTCTCCCGGGGCTGTGAGGAGTGAGCACTTTCACATGTTACTGTCTATAAATTTCAGCCGTCGACACAGCGCCCTATTTCATCAGGGGCCAGGCTGACGTGCCCTTCGGATTGATGTCCCTCCTGCCCATTTGTCTGTTTTACACTCCTTAGTGTCTTTGTGCTCCGCTAGACCTGCACCTCTTCGCTGTGATTGGGTATTGACAACAAATCAAAGGGGATAATATATGGTGATGTTTGCCAGTATCCCAACAAGACAAGATAGTCGTACGGCCGGGCCGGCTGGTTTACATGTGTTCTCTGTGCATGTCAGTAAGACTGCATATCGATTCCCCAGCGGACAAAGAGCCATTCTTCTTCTAGTGGCCAATACCTAGTTTAGTTAAAAGTGTGACAATGAAAAGGGCTGCGGGCAGCGAGTTTAGAATTAAACCATACTTGACATGCAATGAAAGACCCCCTTCTGTGGAGGGGCTCTTCATGACTTAAGTAATAGACTGGGAATGCAGTTATTGCTTAGCCTTCAGAATTCCTTTGCTTGCGAGGTAATGTGTATATCAGAAAAGTTTGTTTTCTGCCCCTCAGGCCTACTCAATAAATGAACATAACAGCAGGTCCTTCTCTCTCTCCCTCTCTGTCTCACACACACAGTCTCACCCACACACACACGCTCGGCGAGCATCTTTGAAATGGGTTTTGTATTGATTTTTGTAACTACCCTGTTAGATGACGTTGTGCCTTAGCGTGTCATTTCTAGATGGCCCTGCCCCGAGCAGGTCATTGAGGTGCTAACTGTCATTTGGAGGGACAGAAAAGCAATCATAGCTTTTTCATTACTTACTGTTTTCCCTCCCACCCCCTCCCCGTTTTCACTCTCTTTTTACCCCCAGTCGTGGGATCGCCTGACATATTATGGCTTCTGTGATTTAACTGCACTCTTAAATTAAGTGCTGGAATATCAAGCTGTAGCTTTAGAAAAATAAACTCTGTGTCATGGGATCAAATACCCTGGAGGTCAAAGTCATGAACTTGTACTGGCGCACTCATCAATTTCAAACTTGTATGGGCTTGTTTTGTTTTAGGTGTACACAGGAGGAGGAGGAGGAGGTTGTGGCTTGATTGTGGTTGTGTGTATGGTGTTTTCATTTCATTTTGCAGTGCCTATATATAATCCAGTGCAATACAGACTCATGGAATTCTGGGAAATCAACACAAGCTCTTACACTGATTATGTTTCTCCACTGAGATTTGGATTATGTGACAATACTAATAAATACTGTTTTCTCCAGTCTGTCACATGAAAAGATTTGAAACAGTCGTGCTCAGCGGACTTCAGTAACACAACTTTAACTGCACAGCTGTGGCTATGGCTGGGGGTTTTTGATTATGGTAACAATCAAATCATAAATAACTTTGGTTAAGGTTAGGCAACTCAACTGAAACAATGTGTTGAGGTTTATTTCATACTTAGGTAATAGTAAAATTAGCAAAACCCCAATGACCAGTGGGAACTTCAAAGTAAGAGAGCGCAGAGTGAACCGAGGTCAGCGCGACCCCACCCAGCTGCATAATTAACTCATCATGTGTTTGCTTTTCATGACATTATGCTTGTTTTACTACATCTTGGGACTCATCCAGTGATATGTAACATGCAGCGAGCACTGCATCTTCTCAAAGGCTCCGTAGGTGGTCAAGCTATTTATTTTTAATTTTTAGTCTTGACTTCTCTTGGACTATAGAAATAACAGTTAGGAAACAAATTTAATGTTCTAGACCACCTATATCTCTCTTTATGAGATTGTTTTTTTGACCACAGACCGTGCGTGTAGTTTGCATATTTCATTGCTGAAAAATATCAAAAATCTGTGTTGATTGTAGTAAAAACAGGATCAAAATGACCTACAGTATATTTTGTATAATAAATCATGAACTAAAGATGAAACAGAGCTTCAGAGAATTGATATAAATCTTCAGTCCTATCATATAAAACGACCAGTCATGACACTTTAGCTTTTTTTTTTGTCATTATTGCTGAGGAATGCTGTGTTTGGAAAGCAGCTGCCACATAGAAGCGGTCTGATGGAGACAATAGTCAAAGGAGGACAAGATCAAAGACGAGTGATGTGCACCAGTTACTGTGAGTAGTGCTGCCGCCGCTGCAGTGCGCTGAGGGCTCTCGGTTTTAATCAATGAGCCTGCTCAATGTCGCGGCCTTGCACTGACTCCCATCTCTTTATAGGGAACTTAATCACCTGGGCCATTTTGAATTCAGTGGAAGAAGGAATGAGGGTGATGTCACTGCTTGCTTGGGTTACAGTAAGAGGTTGGGAAGCAGGCCAGGGGGAAATAGTCACAAATGACTCGTATGTGCCTCATTCATTTACTTCAGCAAGAAAGTTCATTTACTTTGAGTGTAAACTAAAAAGGACATTCACGTTATTGATAAGGTGCAGTTTCATGAGAATTTATTGCAAATACATGCACTTTGGGTTATGAATAAATATGTAACTTATGCACTTTGACAAATTCATCAATTGTTTTTGATTTACAAACAGAAAAGAGAGGAGTCTACAAAAACTCACTAACTTCATACTGACTTCACTCATTTGTTCTTGCGTGGGTCACCTTCAGCTCATGCACTAATGATGACTACAAGGAGAACGACAGAGTGTTAGAGAGGAGGAACAAAAAGACCATCCTCCACCCACCCCAGTCAAAATATTGTTCTTGTTATATACGTTAAGTGGGAAAGAAAAATTGCGCTGCCAGATTCATAATGTCATTAACGGTTAGGCATAAGGTTAGCCCTTACATCATATGCTCAATGTGACCCCATTACTCTCCATCAACTCATCCATCCAGACGTCCTGGGGACCTGGGCTGTGGCCCTGCACACCCCCTGTAAGCCTTGCAGAAGCTGGCAAAGCCCGCCTGCTTGCCCACCCGCCCCACCTCGCCACAGGTCCCTCAGGCATGCACGCGCACACACGCACACGCACACACACACACACACACACACACAAAACCAAAAGCACATGCAAACTCTCCTATACATACACTGACATGTATGTATCATGCACATATTCATACACAACAATGAGTGTATGCATGCACGCAGAGACTTGTAAGTTTACAGGTGTCTGTGCACACTTACGCAAACTCACCGACACACACATATATATGTAGACATGCACGCATCCGCTCGCCGCCCTGCTCGTCCATTGTGTCACTGGAAGATTGTGCTCCATTCCACTGAAGGTGTTATGGGCTGTTATCAGCAAGACCATTCCATGGATGGCTGCCCTAATTGAGAATAATGAGGGTCACATTGAACATATGGTCGCTGTTGTGTCCCCTTTCCCCCCTTCTTCTCTCCTTTCTCTCGCTCTCTCTCTCTCTCTGTCTCCCTCTCTCCAACTCCCCCAGACAAAAGGTTCAGTCAAACTTTACCAGAGCCAAGCAAAGATCTGTGTGGCAAGTGGAAAAAGAAAGGACATTGTCAAAGTTGTTCTCTTTTTCTTCTGACAAGTTAATGTCCACACAGTCGGTGAGAAGGGCAGTGACCGGGCCAATCAGTCGGAGGCAAAATGCTAACCCCGCTGAGACGAGCGGCGGCGGAAATACTGGCCTAAGCATTGTGCTGATATCAAGCTCCTTTGTTCTACATGCGAATACGGACATTTGCTCTTCGTTACCAAGGTCCCTTCTGTCATTGAGATTTGAAGAATAGAAGTGCCAGCATATTTCAGCATCATACACCTCACAGACAGACGGTCACCAGTGTGCTAACAATGATTAAGCTTGCATGTGTATAGTAATTAAAAAAAAAAAAAATTGAATGTTATTTGACCTGGTGTCAAAATGCATTCATTGCATTTTTGTGGTGTATGTGAGACAGAGCTGCAGGAAGGACATGATTCAGTGGTGGATTAAATGTGAATGTCAGTTGGAGTCAGGAACTAAGTTTACTGTTCTCAAAGCAGTTATGTGATATGGTTGGATTTCAGAATAAATCTTGGTAGCCTGCCACTATCATGTCATGTCTTTCGTCATTCAATATGTCTGCAGAGGAGATATCTAATGTACACAGTTAAAATCCACCCCAACTTGTGTTGCACGGGTAGATTCATGTCCCGGGCTCTGAGCACTTTATCAACGCAGTCTCATGGTGAAATAGAAATCCTGGAGCTGTTCCCAGTAATAACACCATTGCGACTACGACGAATTAATCTACTGAGACATCTCTCTTGCTTTCTTTCCACTGGTAAAATTGTCTGCCCTTTCCTCGCTCAAGGAAGAACTCTTCAAGCGCGTCATTAATTGCACCGACACTGTGAAGTTTTATGTTTTCCAAGAAGTTGTCGGATCTCCGCTGCTCCCCCAGATCTGTCAGTATTTGGTCAAAATAAAGTTAGCAACTGTCAAAACAGCAGACTAGCAAACCAGGGTCACAGAACACAATGAAATGATTAGATTAACATTTGCTAAAGTTAAACAATTGCCTGCTTGTTTATGAGACACATCCCTGTTGCGATGTCATCTCCAGGATGTCTCCTCGCATGAAATACCGTATGTATTTGTTTACATAGGAATCACGCTGATTGGATTTAGATGAGCTAGTAAAGATGCTTTATGAGCCCACTACCAAACTGTGAATTGATTTGCTGGCATCTCAGTTTCTTGTGTAATATCCTTAGGAGGTTGGATTTATGACTATCTGTGACCCAGTTGCATTGTCACTGCGCTGCATAGCCCCTGGATGCAGACGCGGGTCTCCAGTTTCATGTAGAGACAGGTGTAGTCTCGACGTCCGATGATATGTGTAACATATGTGTGTACAATGTAGACATATGCCTTAATGTACTGACATAGTAGAATGTTAAAGCACTGACATACACGATATGTGCAACATGTGTGTATGACATAGAAATATACTTTCATGCTCCGTGATGGAAGATATATCACTTACTGTATGGTCACACACATGATATGTGCAGCATATGTGTTTGATTTACACAATATCCCAAACTTGTCATGTGGTGTAAATTTTTAGAATGTAAACTGTATACATGGAAATAGATCAGTTGTTTAATGTTCACTTCTCATGTTTGCAGATATGGATTGGAACCTACTCAGGTGGTGATTTGCCAAATTTTACACTGCAATGATATTAAAAAATATGTACTGTATATCAGCATTGCTTTATTATGCTAATGACGTTTCATTTGATACACAGAACATATATGTACAATTAACCTCTTCACATTTTTAGCTACCATAGTGTTTTTTTTATTCGTAAGGGAGAATTTATAAGAATGGAGGACTCTCTATCATATAGATAAACACAAACCAAGCCATGAAGCCTCTGCGTCATAAGATAAATGCAGCCACTCAATCCATAAAATATTGCTACTGTACATTAGGGCTGTATTGAGAAAATTCTGTCTTCATTTGTTTGACCGTTGAAATATAAATGTCCATACAGGCCCCCCGACCACTGCAGGAGCCAGCCGTTGACATTTCTCCACTTTGAAAACACAATGAAATCTGAATATTGCCTCGACCGAGCCAATGCCCGTAGGGAAATAATCTGGGGTCTCTGAATAGTCCCTAATTGAATTGTCTTTTACTAAATAGAGTTTGCTCTAATGCATACTCTCATCGGAGAATATGACAGCCGGTGATGCTTCTCATATCTGCCTAAAAGAGCCCCCAGATCCAAGGACCTATTAACTGTATTACCCAAACCAATATCCCTGCCTAAACCCATTACCCTGAACCCATTGTGTATTTTTGTCACTACATCTTTGCTCAAAATCCGAATCAGCCCGTGATGGATGCTTAACAAGACTACACTTTTATCACATATTCTGCTGACCTTCAACAAATTGCTTTGCAAGTTTGCCTCCAAGATTAATGTGACAGAGCTGCTTTCTTTAAGGCAGGATTCAGGGTGCAGAGGGGGGCCATCTAGGTCCACTGTTTTAGTTTCTCCACGCTCGTAGGCCCTAACCTTCATTTGAACCCGCGCCATCCGTCAGATGCTGTTTCTGTGAGGTAGAATGTTCATTTCAGTCACGTACTTATAGTTCTGCAACTGGAAAATCGTAAAGATAGTTTGGTCAATTAGCCAAAGTTGAAAATAAACAAATGTCTACCTACTCCCCGAAGAAGAGTGGAGGTTTTCCAGACAAGGGTTGACAAGGAACAGGTTAAATACCTGTGTTGTTGTTTCTGGATAAGGCATGACACTTGTAAAAAGTTCATAGAAATTATAAATCTTTACATCCCACAACCCCTCCTCCCGTAGTTCTGCTCCACCCTCACATGAGCCAAACTCTCTCCATAGGTGTAAATCAGTTTGACCCGTAAACCTCTCCAACAATATGTTGCAAAACATAATTTATTGCAATTTCGTACCAAAGTAAACGCCACTGTTTCAGCAGACAGGGGGCTCATCTCTGCCTAATAAGTTTGAATCATGATGTCTGAGTTGTCCGTGTTAGTAGAAATTGCACAGCTGAGTTGGAAAGCAAGCTAAATATTCTCTTCCATTACTTAATGTTGACTTAGGAACAGATCTGTGATGATGTTTTACTTTAGGACATAATGTATTATATAGAACTGACTGCAGGCAAGGCACACTTTTTTTTTTTTGGCATTATGGGATTTAAAAAAATTGAGTGAAAGTGTTCAAACGCTGTTGTATTAGTGAGCAGATATATTTGAACCAGCACGCTGATGATTTTGTTGAGTGAAAACTGGCTAACAGTTAGTTTATAGCATCCTTTAAAGTATTTAAGACAATAGTCTTTTGTATGAATCCAGCAGGTTTCTCGCAGATACTGCATTCCATAAGTATCTCCTCCTTAGTTAGCTTTGGAGAGCTTTTCCTTCGCTTTATCAGTGAGGACCTGTGTCTTATCATGACTAATGCTGGAAATTCCTCCCTTAGATAAGTAAAGGAGCTTAGGATTACCCTCTTGACTGAACATTGGAAAAGAGAGAGAGAGAGAGAGAGAGAGAGAGAGAGAGAGATGGAGAATGCACTTCATGTTTGTCTGTATCTGTATGTGTGTTCGAGGGAGGGAAAGAGAGTGTGTCTAAAGACTAGAGAGGAAGAGAACTGAGGAGGGGGTTCAGCTGGCTCCTCTGTATATTTTCTCAGTCGTGAGGCAACCTCACCATTAGTGTCAGACACTCAGATTATCCAACCAACGGAACAGGGATAAGTGGATTGATGAGGTGCTTCCATAGTCCCCGGCTGCTACAATGGAAACGGGCCCTATACTCCTGAAGCAGCTATTTTCCTCAAGGAAGGGCAAAAATAATGAGCTACTTAACCAGACCGTTCACTGCATTTCTGTCATATTACAGCTGGCTTGTTTGTTTATCCCAGACAGATCTATATTTCACTTTTTTAATTGAATTACTTTGATACAGACTAAAAGCCCTCAGCCTAATAACATGCCAATTACAATGAAGACCTACTTAGAATAAATATGAATATAATTCAGCAATTTATTGTTTTAAATACAGGGGGGTCCTGGCTCCCTTGACACCCATTGATTAATAATTGGTGCTGCAGTCTTAAAGGGCAATTAAGAAGAGCAATTTCAGATGTTCACTTAGAGGTTAAAATGCCATTTGTCAGAGACAACGGGTATTCCTTACGTCTCTAGCTCTAGATCAACAACTAAATCAAATAGATATTCCCTGACATAATGTATGCCCACGTTTAAGATACTGGACATTATGATTTTTGAATTGATAGACCCGCATAGTCTAGTGGAAATGTTTGTGGTGGACCCTGAGATTACCTTGTGGCAATCTATTTTGAGCACTCTGCTTGATGATGCCCATGCATTTGCATTTCTTTGTCATTTGCATGGATATGCGCTCGAGATCCATACGGTAATGAATCCTCACATTTTCAATTTATTAATGGAGCTGGGCTTTGCAGCTTGTCCAAATCTAGTAACATATGTTCTCTAAATATGCATTGATTTATTTTGGTCTAAGATAAATTATTTTCAAAAAGCAAAGTGTGTGCATTGACTGCTTAAGTAATGACCTGTCTACAGCAAAGTATTCACTCACTCGCTACCCATAAACATAACATATAGGAAACCATATGGAAAGATTACTGTAACTCCGTTAGATAAATTGCAATTATTTTGCCAATACAGAAATTTTATTTAATGTGATATTTTGTGGAAAAGTATAATATCAGATAATAAATGTTTGTCACTTTAACTGTAAAAATGAGCATGGTTACAGTTAGCTCAATTGAATAAAAAAAAACAATGCTATAAAATAGTTTGTATGGATGTTTGTATGTATGAAGAGTATTGGCTCATTAATCCACTGGTTCTAAGCCACAGATCTTAGTATTCAACACCCTGCTAGTTTTCAGTCTGGCCATTAAATCTGGGACCTATTTACACTTGTGATTACAAGTGAATCTAGTTTTTTGGCAGTTTCTTGAGATCCGAGAACCTCTTTATTTACACACAACATCTGCAAAAATGGTGTTCTTCTAAGTATGGCTTCAGGGCTTTATTTTCTTAATAATCAAAATTATTCATTATTTAATTCTACTTGATGATAAAGTAATGTTTCACATGAAACCAGTTATTCTAGAAAAGAAAAGAACACATTTATATATCTCATCCTGTGGCTGACAGTGGATATATTGGCAAGGATTTAGGAAATTTATGTCTTATAAATAAAGTTCAACCATTTGGGAAAATATGGTTGGCTGCCTTACACAGTGAGCATTATAAATACAAGAGTTAATCATTCTTCCGCTGCAGTCTGTAGTTTGTTTAAGGCTCGCCTCATTCACAGCATGTTAAAGATGGCAGCAATAACACTTTTATTGGCTCTCAGCAGTTAACAGCTCCTTTGTCCTCGAGCCATGGAGGATGAAGGAGACGAACTGCGCAAAAACTACCAAAGTGCATATAAAAGTTAACCACTTACCTTCTATAAATAGTAAACTTCTGCTTTTTTTCACACCGGTAGTGAACTTGGAAACCTCTAAAGTGGGTAATGTATTCTTCATGAGTTAACGGAAAAGTAAACAACATTGCAAGCTCCATTTTGTCTTGGAAAAAATACCCCATATAAGAGAGGTTGGCCTTCATTATGTGACTCAAGTGTAGAGTTCATGACCAGATGATTGATCTAATCAGAAAAAGAGGATTTACGGTAAACACTGCACATTTTAAGTGAAGGTTTTATATCAGCAGTGAAAATTGCCTTTATAAATAAATGAAATGGAGATATCCGTTCACATTTTGAAATGCAAAATCATGGAGAACCCATGAGCAGACCTCACACTTGTAATCATAAATTACTCACAGTGTGTAGTAGGAGCTGTGCATAAGGTCATACTGTGCCGCTGAAGGATTTTTGCTTGATATGTTAGTGTTTTATAGTAAAAACTGACAGTGTTTTCTAGATCATTAACTGCAACATGGTAGAAGACTGGAGAATAATACTAAAGAAGAGCCAGTTCTGCAGTGCTGTTTCACACTTTCAAGTTTCAAGACCTCTTTTTATGAAGCAAAAAATGACAGCTTTACTTTCATTTGTCATTTTATCTTCCAATTTATCAGGGGAATTGTCTGTAACTTGATGTGTAGATTTCAGGAACCCAATGAATTTGTCAGTTTAAAGTTAGCTTCAGCGGTTTGGGCTCATCTTTGGGCAACACAGTCATGAAATTGACCAACATCTAACCACTTCCTTTGCGCCGACCCCAGTAGCAGTAAATGGATCTCTCTCTCTTTGTTCCTCTGACCTTGTGTTTTGACCCAGTAGGCTCAGCTGTTAAACCCAACACCTATTGGATATCACACAAGTCCTTAACAACCTTCCCAAGGCCGTGATAGGAGAATTATCATGCACATAACCATAATTCTGATTCCATCGTTTGGAGCAGTGTTGTGGTTTAGCAGGTGGGAGTGAGATGTTTGACCTTGTTTAAACCCATAAATCTAATCTCATCATCCATCATCCAGTCAATTATTTGTCATTTGTGTTGTGATCAACTGCTTCAGGGGATGAGTTGTGTCCCAGGTTTCCCAGCAGTCAATCTCAGCTTTTTCTTTGGGGACTTAGTTGTTGCCCTCAGCTCAGTCAGCTTACTGTCATGAAATACACTCTTTGTCCTATTAGAAAAGTGGACTGGGCAGTGCTGCCGTAATCCAGTGAGAACAGAAAATAAAGCATCATTTACCTTTTGTACAATGTCATCTTAAGTGCCTCTCCATGAGTAGATGCTTTTGTGTTTTATCTTTCACCAAACTCTGATGGTTTCATATTAGACCATGAAAACATCACCACCGGGAGCACTGAGCACGGTTTTGGTTTCAACTTAATACAACAACACTGCGTGTTTTGGGTGTTTCTAAAACCCCTGGATCTTTTTCCCACCCTCATTTCAGAGGTCTAATCAACCAAAAATATGTAAATATAATTTCTTCAAGCAATAAGTGACAATGCATCGCAGTCTCGTCTCAAAATTCATCCAAAAATGATCACTTTTGCTGTTTATTTAATAAGGGAGGAACTATAAAACAGTATCTGAATCAGCCTCCAGAGGGATTATTCCAATAAAGAATTGTTCTGTTCTCCAGTTTTACAAAAACTTTTTTGTCTACAGTCCCAGAATGATTTGCTGACATCTTAGTGATGGGCTTTAGTCCAACAGTTTGAAGGGTGATGGGAAACAAGGCATTAAGGAGGGAATACAAACTGAATTGTTCTAATGCTCAGGTGTAAGATAGAGTAAGTTATACAAATGCTGAAGTTGAGTTCGGTTTTCATCTTTAATTCCTCCTTTATCTGTGTTCTGCCCCGAACTGCCTCTCAGCTTCCAGTCTGTCACAGTGAAGGGGCATAATGGGTCTGAGAAGATCAACCCATCTAAAGAGGGATTTGGAACCTTTCACCTCAGAGAAATCCGGGCTGGGGGAAGCTCCAGGGTTCATAAATGTGCCGAAGTGCACATTTTCAAGAGGTGTTAATACCCCTTGCTGCTCTTGTCTTGAAAATCTCATGAAAATGTAAAGGAAGGAATGGATTCAGTTTCCTTTTTGGAATTTAAAGCTATGTCTGATTCAAATAAAATTAAGTCCAACAGCGACTAATACACAGTATGCAGACTCAACAATAAGCCTAGTTTGGATCCTTGGGTAACATTGCATGGCTTCTTATTAGATTACTTTTAACAAGCGTTTTATTGAATATTTTGTCAATCTAATCAGATGGGCTATGATAAACTCCTTTAGAACAGAACTGGTCTCCTATTCTTTTTCACTGCAGCAAAATCCATAAATCTGATAGAAAATCTAAAGGCATGAGAGCCTTAAAAACATTACCAGAATCAGATTGTAGCTGAGAACCTACATGGGGAATGATGTTATGTTATGAAGGATTGATCAGTGTGTTGCTTGAAATAATTAGCAATGATTTTTGTGCTCATGCATTGTGTGTGTTTGTGAGTGCCTATTCTATTTGGCTAGCATGGATCTGTTTACCTGTTCTTATTTGCCTCGTGCGGCTTGATTGAAAGTCTTTGAAAAATATGTCTAAACCAAGGCGCCACTAGGCAGATAACATTGTTAATGACAATTTTAATTTGTATGAAAAATAAACATTCACTGAATCACAGCAGCGTACTGTAAGCTTTATTTCATTTGCTATTTTCATTGATACAGTTTGACCAAACACAGCATTCCTTTGTATGATTCCAAATCTAGTCACACGTGGCTGTGAGGAGAGCATGTGGCTTCACTATCACACTTTCCTGCTTTAGATCAAGGGTAAATATGCACCATGTACTCATTAATTTAGCAAAATCTCGTTGTGCTTTAGGATTCCATCCACATACAAATTTCAGAATCTACAAAACCATGCCCAAGTGGGAACAGCACTCTGGATATACACAGGGTATATTTTTGTCTGTGTGTTTGTTTGATTAAGGCAGAGGAAGCTATGATACTGACAATCATTAATCACTATATACTAATTACCAGAGGGTTCTTTCATGTTCAGCTCAAAGATGTTTGAAAATGAACTCCCTTGTCATTTGCTGGGATTTCCAAGGCAAGGGACAAACAAACGCTAATAAGACGTGTCCCTTTCAAAGAGGACGAGCCATGTAAACACACTTCCTACTAGGTCTAAGTGTCAGTGGCTTATATTGCGCTATATAGGCTATATAAGAGGAAATATGCCTAATTATTAGCTTGCCTATTCAAAGTCAACATGCTTTGATTGGTATCAATATGGTTTGAAAGTGAAAGGAAGAAATGTCTACAATTCTGGGACAAAATCATGTACCGTGACAAGTAGTATATGTTAGTGATAACATAAGTGATATTGTGTGACTGTTTGTAGCGGGTGAGCGGTACACATATACCTGAGTAAATCTGATCTTCCTCTGTCCGATGCAATAGGCTGGGCAAATGCATTTACGAAATAAGGCCTGATTTGTTGGGCTGCATTTGGCAGATAGCCAAAGGCAACAAACCAACATAAGCAAAGGTCGTAATGTTGTTTACTGAGACTCAATCAAATAAGAAATGACAAACCGCACTGTCTGATTCTAAAAATTACACTGAACATTACTGTTAAATTGTCTTTATTGTTTGTTGGAGTTCCTTCTTTGTGGTTTGGACATTTTTTTTTTTTTTTTGCACCAGGGATAAGTGGGGGCAGCAGAGTGGTTGTTAATAGCCCAAAGCATTTTTGTTTTTGTTGATAAGTTGAGGCAGATGAACGAAATGTTACTGGGTGAGAGGTTAATAGTGGTAGAAATACAGTAGTATAAAAAAACTGTTGTGTATTTGTAAAAAATGATTCACAAGTTGTTCATGTCATAATTTGATCATTTGAGCTTTTCCCTTGTCAAAATTGATACATGAGTCATTTCCCTTTGAGCGTTCTGAAAACATCTTGTGTTTTTGAAAAGCTAACTGAGTTATGAGATACAATGCGAGGAACATGAGATTTAGTCCCGGCGCTAACACAGTATCAGCCAGGCTTTGGTACGAGCAACAATAGCGGGGCCTCCACAATATCAAATTTTAGAATCAGGAGTTTATGAGCAAAGCTTTTGGTGGACAAGAGGACCTCGGGGCCTCATAGCCTGAAGAAAGGCAATTACTTGTATAGGTATTATTGTGTGATGGATCCTGTTTGTTGGTGACCTGAGAAACATGCAGTACAATACACAATGTCCACGGAAGCGAGTGCACGTACCGGTGAAGCAGTGCTATTTCTGGAGAATTTTTATGTGATCAGAGTGCAGTTTGGGGAAGAAAAAAAAGACAAAGATATGGAACAATGATCTATAATGTGAAGTGGCCAGACATAGTGGCAGTTGATGTAATTTTCTATTGTAGTGTAAAAATTTCCTGCACTAAACATTCAAATAACACATTAATAACTTACAAGTTTGTTGTTGTTGTTTTTTTCCCCCAAACACCGTCATGACTGTAAAAATCTGGGGTTGAAATAATATTTGTAGTTACTTACAATGTGGAATACTTAAATCTTTACACAGTCTGCTGTGCTGTGCTCACTCTATCAACATTATATGTAGTTTGAGGAGGAATTAAAGTCAAAGAACTTACACCAGTGGGAGCATTTCAGCCCTGAGTTAATCTGGAATATGGCCTCCTCGTTATTGCCGAAGACTGAATTATGGCTCGCAAATATTCATGACATAGATGATTCAGTTTCAGTGGACCTTTACTGCCTTTAATTAAAAGTAGCATTTTGGGCAATTAAATAATCAAAAGGGTGAATGCTAATACACAGGAGGTCATTTATGATCCGTGATACGACGGTATCAAATGACCCAGGAAATCAATGTCCACATTTGTTTAATAATATCGCAGGAAGTTTAAGGTGGAGACGCGGAGCAGATGGAAGAAATAAGAAGCCGAGCAACAGCTGAAACAAACGAGAGACATCTTGCCAGAGAGCTGCCGTCACTTTTCAACACACTGGATCAGGCAAGACAAGGGCAGCCCCACAGGGGGGCCTAATGCTCACTCCTCTCTTGAACCTTTCATTTCTCTTCATCACAAAGCAGGGAGTGCTGGTTTCTGTCATGCAGATGGCTGTTTATTCTACCGTAGCACGCTCCGGCAGTACAGCAGTTAGCAGCTAAATGCAAAGAACAATAGTAAGTTCTGAGAGTTTCTGCTTATAATATATTAAGAATATAATGAGTGAATATGGTATTTTTCTTTAGGCTAATGAGCTACCAGAAAACTTATTTTTGCACCTTATTTATATATTTGTTTTTCAGATTAGAGATAAAATTAATAAGGTACACCACACTCCACATATCAATGTTGACTATATTCCCATACGGTTTTCAAATGTAAAATGAACATATTCAGTCCTAAAATCACAGTAATAGCCATTGTAACACAATAATTTATTATCTACAAGCTGTCTGGAGATTTCTACTTTGAGCAGACAAGTACATCCTTCACTCTGTCACATGTTTTACATCACCTTTTCCCCCGACCAGTCCATCCAGTCTCATTCAGGGCCATCTCTGTCAGTGTACAGTATATGTAATATGTCCCAACAGAGCACCTGGGGAAGTGGCCATGCTAACACCTGGGACACGCACGCACGCGTACACTCAAACACACACACACACACACACACACACACACACACACCACACACACACACACACACACACGCGTGTGCACACAGAATCTCCCATCAGCTCTTGAGGTCCTGCTGGATAGATAGAATAACACCCTGTGGAGCTGCTCCGACACCACCTGGGTCCCCCCTCTCTCTCGCTCTCTCTCTCTTCCTGTACCATCCCTCCGCAACATGGTCGTGTCACTGCCAATCAGGCCTTCCTGTCACTGCACTGTGGTGCACGTGTATGTAAGGCAATTGCACTGCCTCACCCCTGGAGTGGACACGGAGAGGCAGAGAGTGATGGAGGCTGCCACCTAACAGCCTCTAATAGCACCTGACACAGCGTTACACACAGCTACGATCCCCGTGCCGCCCAGCTGAGTTTGGGTTAGGACAGGACAGGCAGGGTGGGGGTGGGTGCTGCGGAAGACGGGGGTTTGGGTGGGGTGTATGTGCCTGAGGAAAGGCAGCATTGGATTTGAGACCGGTAGATGTCAGGGAGCGTGTGTATTTTTGAGATTAATGCGGCTTTGTTGCTCTCTATTAGTTTTGTTTGGAAATACAGTGGCATGAAAAAGGAAATAAAATAAAAATTTCACAATCTCTAACACAGCAGGGTAGTAGAGTTTATGAAGCTTCAATGATACCTAATTGTTTCTTATATTCCACTGGATGTTGTGTGTCCTTCACTCTTGCTACAAGTCCACATTAGAGGATTAACCCTAATCCACCCCTAAACCCTAACCCTTACCCAAATAATTCAGCTCATCCTGTATGACTTTTTCTAACATATTCAAACTTTCTCTTTTTTGCTTGCTCCTCAGAATGAAACCATTCGTCCTGTACACTTCAAACGGGGGAGGGTGCAGGGCTTAAGTGAAGATGATCCACCCTGCCTATCTTTCTATGCCAACTGACACTGCTGGTGACCCCCGAGCAGATGTTCCTTGTAATAATCTGCAGTTGAGAGAGGCATGCACGCCAGGTGGAGATCCCGGGGTCCACTCCCAAACAATTTTCCCCTTATAAAACAAAAGGAGCTTTGAGGTATCGGCTTTCGGTGACACAAAGATCAGGGTGTAAGGGCCTGCAGAGGGGAGTACTTTTAATACAATTAGAGGTCTTTAGAGACAGACAGCAGGGCCAGGCAGGCAAACAGGGCACTGGCTTACTGACCGAATGCCTGGCTGACTTGGCAAGACAAAGACAAGGATGTTTAGACGGGCGCAAACAGGCTTTTAAAATGACACAAGGTGCACTGTCGCGGCGGGTGTTGAGGTAAGAAGAAATAAAGAGGAGGAAATGAGAGAGCCGCTGGAAGATATGCCATAATATCTGTAAAACTATCTGGATCTGGTTTTAGTTTGGGAGGGTGGGGAGAGACGGGCAGAGGGAGAGAGTCAGTAAGTCAAAGACAGGAGAGAGAGAGAGAGAGAGAGACTAGGGGACTGGAGCCGCCTGAGCCAAAGTCCCCTAAGCAAGGGCACAGCTCCTGTTACCGCCTGCTAATGGAGTGGGGCTATTTCAGTAGCATTGATTGACTGCTTTCTTCCTCTGAGCGAGCAACTTTCTCATATCTGGGGGAAAATGGATCATAAGCACCCCGGCAGACGAGAGCAGGCTGGTGGAGAGGAGAGGATGATGTTGGTGGCACGAACACCCCTCTGTCTTGGACGGGTGGAGGG
>NW_019525462.1:188522-197584 GCF_002814215.2 Seriola lalandi dorsalis
GGGGGAGGGGGGCGTTGGAGGTGAGGGGAGGCTGTGTGTGAAATTCCTCCTCAGACCTTTAGGGGGTGCAGTCATTCCACTTTGAAAACCGAAAAAGCCCCCCTCTGCTTTGTCATAACTGTCAAACGCAAATCCTTCCTGCTTGATTGTTTTCATTGTGGGGAGAAGGGGTAAGGCTGAGGTAACTTTGACAGATTTCCTGAATAAGAAATGGGACAGGATATGAGAATTTATCTGACAGGTACACATGGCTGATTTGATACCAATGCGGAGCTGGATTAGCAGGTCACAGCCAGTTTTGGTACCAAATTAATGATGGGTACTAATTAATTTGACAGGGTGAGTTGAGCAAGGGCAACATCACGCACTTTTTTTTTTTTTTTTTTGCTGCTGATGAAAGGATGGTCTCTGACTTGATTAGTTTCTCTCAAAATGAACAAGTAGCTGACATTCACAATTTGTAGTTTATCTTCCACTGGCTTTGAAGCCCATCAGCCAAATTCATCCGTCCTTCAAGTTTTTTTTCTCTGTTGAAAAACTGTATCCAAATAAAACATTTTCCTCCCCGTTTTTTTCTTTTTTTCTTTTTAATCTCATTTAATTTTAAATAAATTCCAGCTCTTAAAAATAATAAAAAAAAAAATAAAAAAAAAATCTAAATCAAACCTCAAATTGGTCATTACACAAAAATAAACACACAAGCCCCAGTGCTCACTACTGTCTTTAAACATCTGCTAATCTGCTTTCATTGGCTTCCCCTGCCCGAGGCATGCAACTGAGTGTGTGTGTGTGTGTTCGTGTGTGTGGAGATCTGTGGTGAATGCCTAATTATCTGATTATATATGTTTATTCTAATTCATCCCTCTGGAGGACTGTGCGAGGCACGGAGAAACCAGGCACCAGACACACCAGCTATAAATGGCATGAGGAACTCCCCTCACCTCTTCACTCACTGTTTAGTTCTCCACATAACATCCGCTCGCCCGTTCATAATCTGTCATTTAAGTCATAATACATATATCTATTTCATCTGCGCACCACTTCACAATCTTTACACACTGTTTGACCCTTGACGAAGCTAAGTATGGGAGTTCAGGATGCTTTTTATTGCAGTAAGTAAATACTATTCATTTACCTGTAAACATGTATTACAATATAATTTAATAAGATATGCATTTGATGTATATTTAAGGTGTTATCTATCTATTTAAGGTGCTATCTATTGAGAGAAAGTCAGAATATAGTAATTAACGTATTTGCAGAGTTCGTTTATTTAGTCTCTGTATTTTCTCACACCATCATGTGTAAGTTTTTATATTTGGACAAAATGAATTCAGGTTTTTTTTTTTTTTAACAGAGAAAAAACATGGAAATGTGATTAAGTTTCAACAATATGAAGTGGAGACCAGGAAAAATAAACTCTCAAAAGAAAGCAGCCTGCATCTGGTGGACTATATAAAAATGTGACTGAAAAGCCATCAAAAACATTTCCCTGAAGTTGAAATTGTATTTTTATAAGCTCAGACAACCACAGCAAATAGCTGTGGTGATTTTGATAAACCAGTTAGCAAGTGTGGATCAAGCCGTTCAAGATTTCAAAGGTGTGGCTTTGAATTCAGCCCTTTACCCCTTCAGAAAACTTTCCTCTTTATTTTTGCCTTCACTTTTTTTTACTATTAGGCATTAATGTTTTCAAAAAACTATACATTTCAGTTTCATTGGCTGTGGCTTTTAAATATGAGCCCCCTCTGAATATGTGGTGTTCTTATCCTGCACATTTGAGAGGGACGTGCTTTAATAGGCTTCAACTACTATTGCCTTTGATCAAGTTTAAAGAGGAGCAAAAAGGGCTCTGTAGCTAATGCTGATCCCCATGGCTTTCTTCACACCCTGTGTGCTCTTTCTCCTGTACATGCATGCACACAGACGCGTACACACATACACACACATATGCAACCCACCCCATCCCTCGCACAGGAGCACTCTCTCTCCCACACATACACACACACACACACACACACACACACACACACATATAACCCCACCAACCGTGAGGCTACAAATAGCTAACCAAGGTGACTCTATCGATCTCCAAACAACAGCGAGAGAGAGACACACAGAAAGAGAGAGGGAGAGAGAGACTCTGTGGAATAGGGAGAGAAGAGTGTTTCTAAATGTACACACAGACAGTGGGTTGAGGTTTTTATTTTTTGTTCACCACTGTTGTTAAATGCATTCCAGTAATAAAACACTACCTTATTTTTTCACATAAAGCCTCGGCCGCTGTAATCACTGATGCACACGCTGCCAATAGTGAAGCTGATTTGGTTTTCGTCTTTGCAACGTTTCCCACATGAAATAAAGTTTGTAAATTTTGGCATATTGTGATATTATGTATCATGCATAAGTATTAAAACACATAGTTCAGAATAATCAAATTCCCTGTACATCCAGCAAATTAACACATTTGTAAACAAAAAAAAACCACACATAACCTTAACATTTAATTTTGATCCCATGTTAGTTAAACAACAGTCCATTTAACATAATTGATAAAAAATATTCTTAAATTCTGCTAGACAGAGACAGTGAATGCTGCTGGTCCTTAGGTCACTGTCTACTTTATCTCTTCATTCATGTTTCATTGAGTTTAATGCACAATCAACATAATAAAGAAAGCAGTGTCCTCCCTGACTAAATGGCCATTTTGTCAATTTGAGTCCACATTATACACAACCCACAGAGAAAAATACAAGACATCATGCTCATCTGGGGGTAAATCAATAGTAACCTGCTCTTCCCTGGACATACTTTAGTTTAGGTCAGCACTTGATTCTTCAAACATGTAAATTGATTGTCTGTCGGACATTGAAAATTGCTTTAATGGTCCTCTTTACAAATGTGGTTTGTATTGATTGCATTAGATTTTGAATTGCAACCAAGCAAAATACTTCTACTTACTACTTTTCTGGTAGCCACAGATGATTGCTGGGAATATGTTGACCAAATGTGGAGCATAGGCAGTTTTATTTTGGCATTGTGTGTATATTCACAAAGATAAATAGAGTTTTGTTTAAATTTAATTTGTTGTAAAAAAAAAAAAAAGTGAAAAAAACTTTGCAATGACTGATTTTACAAAAATCTACTACATGGCTTTGACAGTTTCCTAATAATATTTTCAAATTAATTTTCCTTTTAATATACTTTATCAATTTTCCTTTACAAATCTTAAATTTGGATTTCTGAAAGTTGGTCAACATTGATTTATATCTTTTAATATTGTACTTGGACTTCCTGTCCTTGGATCTCCCTCTTATTAAAATTTCTATCCCAAGACAAATGAAACAATTGTACTCATGCGTCCAGTAAATGCTTCTTTCACTCTGTTGTCAAATCATTGGGATCACAGTTATTTCACTGTTGCATTTTTTCCTTTACACTAGTGATAAGTTTTATCATTATAAAAATAAATAGTCCTTCTCGGTATATGGTGTTTTAGTTAAGAAACAAATGATTTTTGCATTTCTGAAGGTTTCATAAATCAACATTCCTTTCATAAATAAAGAGAAAATAAAAGGACAGAGTTTTACCGCACTAGAATTTCATGGTCTGTGTCATGCCTCTGCTCTCCTCATAGTCTGCTCTCTTCCATCTTTCTCTGTTCTATTTAAAGTGCTTTGGTCTACTGTACTGGCTTCTACTGATCTTTGCTGCCGAGTTGTGTGCTGCTCTACTCTCAGTCAGTCTATGAGATGGAAACAGAGGAGGAGAGACGCAGGGCAAAAGAGAGAGCGAGTGACGGGGTGAGAGGGAGAGGGAGAGACAGGGGAAAAGAGAGTCTCCAGGGGAAGTGAATGGTTGGAATGCGCGTTGAGGCTCAGTGAATGAGCTGCACACTGGGCTGGGGGGTACTGGAGGTATTGTGTTGAGGCAGCAGGGGTCACAGTGGCTGTGACTGACACCAAAACAACATTTCATGGCAGACGACACTGGTTAAAGGCCGTGGCCAGGCGTCTACCCACCGACCACACCTTGAGTATCAACAACCATTTCTTTTTATGGTGAATTCTGTGTGATTGGCCTTGGTTTTCTTTTTTTTTTTTTGTGTTTTTTTCTTTTGCTTGGAACACACATGCACACACACACACACACACACACACACACACACACACACACACACACACACACACACACACACAAACTTGTGGGAGCAGTGCTATGCCACCACCAGGACCTCTACTAAAACTCCACCTTTATAATTCTGAAAATGCATGTTCTTTTATAAAAAAGCTATTGGGGGTGGGAGGTGGGAGGTGGGAGGTGGGGGGTGAGGGACATCGGGTGTTAGCCTTTTTATCCATGGTAATTTGTTGTAAAAATAGCTTACATAAACTGCAGATAGCTACCATCATGCATCTGTGCTATATCCAAGACCAAAAAGAAGGAAAAATATTTTAACTGTATTAAACTGGCAAATGCATGTTTTGTCTGTGCATGTGCAAACTGCCTGTGTGTATACAACATGTCTTGCAACATGCATGCCCAATACACATCCACTGACCTGCGTCTTCTTGTTGTTTACATGCAACTCTCTATTTAAGAGCTATCATAAAGTTACTCTCCTCCTGTAGAAAGATACTGTGGTTGTACTTTTTTTTTCACCAGCATCGTGTTGTCCTGTAATCCAGTTTTGCCCATGAGCTGACACTCACCATTAAAACACCGCACTGTGACATGCCTGTCATTTTAAGAAATAATCTATAACTGCATTATATTTTCCCTGAACAGCAGAAAGAGGACAGGGCTGTGAAACGGACGAGAATGTCCCTGAAAACTACAGCCCTGCTCTGCTTCAAGTTTTCATTGCTTCCTATCCACTTATCAATTCCCTTTAATAGTGAGCTAGCCGGCTGATAGCATAATTAGGCAGCTAACATCTCTTTTAGGAGTCTATTGAGCATTCTAATTAGCAGCAGATTAATGGGCAGCGAAGGCTCGGCTCCACACCACCAATACCAGCGACCCACTGTTACCTTCAGCTGTGCACCGCCCAGGGGCGAGGAAGAGGGGTGAAGTGGGGGTTGCAGTTAGGGAGTGCAGTGTGTGTGTGTGTGTGTGTGTGTGTGTGTGTGTGTGTGTGTATGGGTTGAGGCAGTGACTGTGTGCATTTGAGGGTTGAAGGTGAATGTGGTATGTGAGGGTTTTTGATATTGTTTTAGTAGCTGGCACTGAGAAAGAAAGGTTTGAGGGCCTGTGTGTGAGGTGCTGAGAGTGGGGTTAAGTCAAGGATTTTATGTGCGTGCGTGTATAAGTGTGTGTTTTGGAGGGAGTGTACCTCCAGGTCCTTTGCAGACATTGTGAGGGATTGAAAGTCTCGCCTTGGGGGTGCCCGAGCACTAATTCTAATTATCACCAGATTACAGAGATAATGGGAGACCCCGCTGTCAAGAATCTAACACCTCTCTCTCAGACTCTTTCTCCCTCATATGGCCATTTTACAGCCCAGCAATCACTAGGGTTGGCTGGTAAATGCTAGAGAGAGTGCTCAGGGAGAGAATGAGGTGCAGAGAGAGTAGTTTTCAGAGTATTAGAGAGGGAGAACGGGTGAGGAGATTGAAAGAGGACCAGAATTGACAGGAGGGTGAATGTGAGTGAAAAGGAGTTAAAGAGAGAGTTAGAAAGAGATAGAGAACGATTTAGTGATAAAGAGAGACTGCAAGGTGAGAGGGATAGGTAAGCACAGTGGAGACAGGAGAGGAGAAATCTCTCTCCCCTACCTTTCTAACCTACTGCAGACACACCAGAATGCCAGCCAGTCTGTCTGTTTGGTGCCATCCAGCAATTCACCTACTCAACCACCAGTTAGTCCCCTCTCTCTCTCTCTCGCTCTCTCTCTCTCTCTCTCTCACTCCCCTCTCTGGTCCGCTTAAGGTTTTTGTACTTTAAATAACCAATTTTTAGCCTTTCTCTGCACCGCTGACTGTGTGTGCAGCACAAAAAGGCAGGAATTCTGAGAAAAGAGAGACAGAAAGTGCATTCAAAAAAGTTTGGGAAAAATTCATTTCAAACCCACAAAGTGTTCGGCATGACCTTGAACACCAGGATGCCTCTTGGCTGTTCTTTGCTGATGACATCAGTGTGTCACCACTGAAACCCCCGCACACTCGCCAGCAACTGGCCAGGTTCATGTGAAAACATGCAAGTCGCCAAAGCTTTGGTGCACAACAGTATATGTTTAGATTATAATAAAAATGCCTTAGGACCAGTCAAAACCAGTTAAGGCCACATGAATGAGCCTAAACAGTCGACAGAAAATGTCATCTTGATAACTGATTTTAGGTTTAAAAAACTGACCGATGATTTATTCGAATCAGCAAACACTGTTGTTATGCGGTGCATTTTAGATTGTGATAGTTAAGGGCAAAAAAATGCTTATGTGACAGTGTAAAAGTGTGAGGATGTCTACACTGTAAGATAAAGAGGGGGCTGCATCTGTGTACAACCAGCAAATGGCCTTCCTTAACCAGCAAACCAGGCTTTTACACAGTCATAGCTGGTGTTCGGTGCCTTGTGGTACTGACTACCTCTTGTTTCTAGTGACCCTCTCTTTGATCCACAACCACTGAATCTAGCTATTTTTATTTTTTTTTACAAGTATGCATGATTTGTCCTTTTTGCAGTAGCGCAGCCTTGTTTATGAGTACATCCAGGCCTCTGTCAACACAAGTGCGTGGAATAACAAGACCAAAAAGAATACTCTACCACAAACATATGTTTTGTCTCCAAACACCCACTGCCCATGGCCTTTGAACAGTGGCGCAGAAACAATTTTGGGTGGCTCCTTTGTGGCCACCTACAGCTGACAAAAGAAGGGAAATATCTATAGAAACTTCAGTCCCCCAGAAAAATGTACTCCTCCTCTGTCCATCTAAAGCAAAGGAAATTACATGACCAAAAAATTACTTTTATTTAAAGTCATGAAACATTCATAGGAAGAATAGGGGATTGGTTAGGATGTAAGTGTTTTGCAATATATAGAGAGAGTGTGAGGGATAAGGTCAGGGAGTCTCTCCCTATGGAGTAGCATGTGAACTGTAGTCTGTGCCAAATGGCCTACACCATACTGTTCTGCCAATCTGTTGGAGCTTGGCTCTAAAATGCACCTGCGGACACCCTGAGGCCTGTGGTGGGGTGGTTTATCATTGCTAAGTACTGCACATCAGTGGGTTTCAGACTTTTCCTAGGGGAGCCACATTTTCATCATCCTCATTTGTATGACTCAGAGCTGATTTTCTAACACGCTCTGTATCCAAGTATAAATTTGAAAGTATATTGGCGACAGTTTGTGCCTTTTTGACTGTGATTTCACATGCACTTTTACTCTGTCTGCCAGAGTGGAATGAACTACTGTGTCCGGTCCTCTGGACACATTAGTTATCGGACTTACAGTGAGAGCCGTCTCAAATAGAATTACTGAACACATAAAGTCAAATGTCAAGAGTTGTGCACTCACTTTAAATGACTGTTCATCACCCTGATGGATTTACTGGGAGGGGGAATCCTGTTTTTATTCTCAAATGAATCTGTTCAGGACTCTGATGGGGGCCATAAAGAGTGACATATTTATCTTCAGGCTAGGTGGTTTGACAAGGACAGCCACAGTGAGTTATTACAGCTCACAGGATGGGGGCTTCAATGGAGACTTGGCTGCACTGTACATCGTAGCAGTACCCTGCTGCACTACATCCAAATGACCAGTATTTTAACAGGGCAATAATGTCTGTTTTGGTTTTATATTCTGGTTGTAGTAAAAAAAAACAAAACAAAACAAAAAAAACCCCACAGACATCAGTTTCACAAGCATTGTTCTTTCTTGTAACTGACACCGACATCATTACCAAACTGTACACACTGTGCCCTCTGTCCTCGGTGCCTTATTAATAACAAGCACCATTAAAATTTATCAACCACCATTTTATTGCAACCTATATCATAAATCCTATCAATGATGGTAATATATAACTGTTTGTAGTTTATTATGAATCTTATATCATTATTTTCCTTACTGGGCACAGTTCTGTTGTCTGACCTGCTATAAATCAGGTCTCCTTAATTAACTGAACCGCACAACAAGTACCAGTTGCATTTAGAGAATTAAATATTGACTATCTATGCATGCTATTGCAATTGTAGGTCCATTCAGTGTCCAGGAAATACACTCTACTTGGCTGTATTAATGCAGAGGAACACAGTTCTCAGTGGGATACAAAAATATACAAATACATGTACAGATAACAGCACTCAGACCTTGAGAAATTATTAAAATATAATGATGCTAATATTAATTCCCAGGTCAGACATTACATCATCTTAAACAAGCAAGGGTTTTGAGTATTTAATATAATATTATTAATGGATGTGTCTATGTATTTAATGTATAAATATAGTAACTGAAGTGTGAGACAAGCTTATGTGGTATCGCCTTAGGTAAATTATATTTGACAGATTCTAGTATTATTCAACCCTGCAATGCGAGATCTGTGCAAATCAATAATTTTATTCTATAAGAGTCAATGAGAATAACCTATTGCTATTCAAAATGCAAGATTACAGTGCGCTTGAAATAATAAAAAGTCCAGTTCCTAGGCTACAATACAGTGTCTGTGCTGCGCTGCAATCAGCATGCCTTCATTAACCATTGTACGGTCACTTGCTCTGCCATATTCCCTGTACAGTACATAAACCTATAATTGCTGCCACATAGCTACTCCCACGACAGAGAGAAGGAGATGGGGAAATGGACTTTCCCAATCTGCCCCATGCTTCAGAAGAATGGTACGTTTGTCATTTATGTATATATTTCAAAGGGCTACTCCTGTAAAGCAATCCACTAGCATTCTTTTCCCTCCTCAGTCTGGTCTGTGGGACCGCTGTGTTGTCTGCTGTGGCATGTGGAGCTGGAGCTGGGGAGTTAAATGGATTAATTACCTTTAAGGTCCTTTTGCGTCTTTTATTTCACAGACAGACTCACTGGGGGCTTTTGAAATGCACATACCCCCCCC
>NW_019525462.1:197604-261465 GCF_002814215.2 Seriola lalandi dorsalis
CCCCCCCCCCCCCCCCCCCCCCATTCCTAATGACATAATCACGTAATTAGGTGATTTTCAAATGGAATCGCCACATAAGTAGGGGGTTAATTTTCCTCCCGGTGCATTCATCTGATTTGCTGGTGTTTTAGGTCACTAGTTCCTACAGTGTGGGTTCAGACGGAGACTAAGGGAGGTTACATGACAAAACCTTCAAGGAAAACAGAGTAATTTGACATCAGTAGAAAGACTGTATACTGAGTACCCATGGAGTAGTGACTGGAGTATTGGATATAAAATGTGACGCATCAAACATTTCAGAGGTGACAGAAAACATTGTCACTTTGTCAGCGTGTTACACATTTAACTTGAAAATGGATACATGTTCAGCTTGATTAAATTTCTGCTCTGCTGATTGGATGTAGGGGCTATCTGGATATCCAATTTCATAGAGAACAGTATCATGGTTCACAGTCAACAAGCAACGGAGAGAAAGGAGGAGGTAAAGCCTGGTTTCCAGAGCAACAGATCTCAAATAAAGATTTCCCCCTTTCTTGGAAATTCTGTGGTGACACGGCTGAAATGCTCTCCTCATTGACTCCAAACACAGGTCCAGTGCACGCAAACACTTGGGCCTGTGCGGCGCGGTCTAATATGTGATGTGAAACAAGAAGGTGTCCTTTTATTCAGTCCACTGTGGGCTTTAGTGAGAACAATCAACAGCTCTCCACAGCAAGAAGGCGTGAGGAGCAATTCTTTTCTCCTCCCAGCCACAGGAGGAGAAGAAATCAGATAATTAAATGTGAGAAACGGCGTAGAAAGAGAGAAAGGGGACGGACCTTTCTGCACGGCTACCTTCCTGAGGCTACCTGCTCAGGCGTGGAGCTAGCGAGCGAGCTAGCCATGGTGGCATATAGCAAGGGCCCTGCAGTGTGGAAACGGTAACGGAGCAGACCGTGACAAAAAGGACGGCACGGCCCCTCAATGCTCCACCTGGCAAACACAGACGGTTGTCAGGGACTGGCAAGTCAGGCATGTCCTCTTCAAGTGGCACCATGTCCATCAGAGCCCATTCTAAATGGGCCCTCTTGCTGTTTGCATGGCCTGAGCTCCAATGATATGCCTCACTCCCCTCTGAAACTCCATAGACCGGTTTCACTGTCACAGCAACGGGAGGAGAGGTGTAGAGCTGAGGCTATTGTTGGGGACAGATAATGGGAGAGAGAGGAAAGTGTTAAAAATGATTGTGTCTCTGTCGGGGCTCTGTGTAGAGATCTGTGGACTGAATCACATCATAATAAGGAAGTGAAGCGGAGCAGGTCCCTTTTTTATTCTCCTTCAACAAGACATGACATGGCGGCCATGTTTGGTCTCCTGGTCAAATATGTTGCCACTGTTGGATTAAGGAAGCTATTGTTGAGTAGAAAAGAGCAGCTGAGAAAGTGAAGCCACTAAATAGGTTAGGAATGAAACAAATAAGTACATTTCCATCAAAAATTTCACACAAATTTATAATACAAATTTCTAATGACAAACTTGAAGGTCTAAAAGCAAAAAGGGAAAATAACAAAGGGAATAGTCTAACAATATTTTTTGGTAGCATTAAAGAGATTTTAAAAAACAAATGAATAATCTAACACATACGCTGTATTTTATCTTTGCTTCACTTCCAGTGGCCCTACTAGTCCTCTTTCAACATATTAGAGAATAAAGCATCACTCTGAGGTTCATGATCACCATTTACCATTGATTTTATTGGATTTAAATTACACACAATAGCTCTGTGGTCCCTTTTAAAACAATGTATTTCCACTCGTATTCTTCACTAAACAGGATCTTTAAAGATAAGTGATGTATCAGTTTTCCCTTTAGAATTGAATTGATTATTAGTAAATGAATGGGGGATGGAGAACTGCTATGTTAGCCTTTGTGTTGCAGGCATTATTACTTCAAATGAATTGTCTCACAGTGGCAATAAATATCCCAAATCTCTTCTATTTGTGTGTGTTGCATGTTTTTGTGTGCACTGTTGTGTATTTGCTCCTGGGTCTCACATGAATACAAATACCTCTGTTAAGGGCCAGTGAGAGCAGAGCTTTCTTCACTATATTGACTGGAAATCTAGTTGTCTCATCTCTCTAAGCAGATGTCTTTCCCCAAGCATCTGTTTGTATTAGTACTGTAATTGCTGGTGATAATAAGCCCATTGATTCAGTATCTAAGGAAATAGTCAATCAGGGCAGCTCATTCGTCTTACTTTTCCTGACAGTTTTCCCCTCTAGCTAAACAGACAGTGCCAGGGCCTGGGCTTTGTTGACTGGATTGGAAAAGCAGACTGCGGTGGGTTGGGAATGGCCGGCCTGTCGACTCTGAGTGAGTGATGGGATCGGTGCAAACACACCAGTGACCCAATGGCCCTTACAGGAGGCCCAGGGTGATAGATGTGTTGATTTGTTTATAGACACCTAAGCCCATTCTCTGTTCTTTCTCTCTGTTCTCTCTCTCTCTTAGAATCTATCTATTTTCCGCTTCTCTATATTTTCTGTTTTTTGGTACTCTGTGTTTCTTCCTACGCGTTCCTACTCTCTCCACCTCCTTAACACCCACTCTGCACTTAAAATGGTTTTCATGTTACCTGAACTATGCAGCCAACCCGTTAAAGCGTGAATAGGCTTTGATAGCTTGTTCAACAGCTAATGTTGAGACCATTACTTTTAACAAGACAGCTTCTGCTATTTTTGCAGCCATCTGAAATCAATGAAATGCACCACTAGTACTTATCACTATCTGAATTGCACTCAAGATGCATCATGAAATATTCTAAAATAAAAGTGATGCACAAAAAATGCAGATGTTGTACCATTTGGGAAATAGCAGAAATTATTCAATTCGCAGTGACTGCAAAAGCACTGGCTTCCTCCACTTCTCAACAAAGACAGTTGTTGATATTCTCTCTAAGAAGCATAGTTTTTTTCCCTCTTGTTGGAGGAACTTTTCATGATAGAGGCAGAGTTACTTCTCTATCAAGAAATGAATGTTTACATATATACAACGGCAAAAACATCTTGGAACAAGCTGATGTTTAAGTAATAAATTCAAAAATCCCTTAACATCAGCTTCAGAGTGAGAACACATTATTTGGACCACAGTCAATGTATTCCCATTAGTTTCTCTCCATAAACCAGTAGCAATCTGAAAGGTGAGTGAAATCTAAATACCTTCACAGAATGGAATGAGAGTAAAAGTGAACCGTGTCTTGCCTAGTTAATGATTGTCCCATTGAATGTCCAATGTGTCCAGCTCTACGACTTCAGAAGCCGTAATATTGTCAGAAATAAATCACTGAGCGCTGGCCTAAACTAAATGTGTTCATTGGCTGGGGTTAAAGGGCAGAGCCACCCATTACTCTGTACTGTCAAAGGGTCATTATTGCCATGTCAGTGATGTTACAAATGAGACTTTGTGATGAATCTTTTCCCACCACTTCAAACATGTTGGGGTGAATTGAGGCTTACAAATGGGTGCATGCTAAAGATGTAGAGATTGTCCCATTTGATGATTTGATGCCACTCAGGAGTTACTTGTTGAAAAGTAAATAAAAGTGTGGGAATAAGTTGTTAACAAAAGAAAAAAGATGACAAAATACCCAAACTTTGGTTCATTTTTAAATATATGAACAAACTCTGTACATTGAATGACATGGGATCAACAATGTGAAGAAAAAAAAAGTGTGTTTACTAAAATTTGATGAAAATGATGGAAATACAAAAATAAAACTATCCACGAAAAGGGTTGAAAAAATACTCCAACACACATCCACACATTCAAACACCTCCACACACACACACACACACACACACACACACACACACACACACACACACACACACACACACACACAATCACAGGAGAGGCAAGAGGAGAGAGTAGAATTCTTTACGGCCTGTCACAGTGTCAGAAGCAAGTTCACGGTGAGCGTGTCTTATTATGCACGGCATCCGAAAACTGCGGTAAATTAGCAAAACATATGGCAACTTAATGATATCAATGAAGTGGCCATGAGGGCTGCCTAGGAGCAACAAATCTGTTAGATGCGGAGTGGTGTTGCTCACCATGCCCCACTGTTTCCCTCTGACTGATAGAACAAGCCAACGCTACGTCCATTAAGATCAATACGCCAGCCATTATGATAGTAAAAAGCACATTTACCAGGGTTGTCAGGCTCATTATTGCAAGCAGATGGCAGCCCTTGCACTTACAATTCTAGACAAGGGAAGCAGTGACAAGACTTCAAATTAGAATCTATAATGCTAATCTATGGCCTACTGGTTCAGTGGAGATAAAAATGCATTATACAACACAAGTCAGTGAGTACTGGACTGTGCTCCTCTGAATACACATATAGTGCAGCTGTGGAGTGCAAATGTAGCCTTACTTTGTGATTGTAGCCTTTTGTATTAGAAAGTCGTTTTTTTGGGAATATAGACAGCTTACACTATGTGAGAGTACACTATATCTTTAAAAGCTGGTAAATGGTAAATACCTGTCTTATGAGGACTGACCTCAGACTAGAGCTTGTTTTGGAAGTCTGGTGACCTAAGCACTTCTACTGATTGTGCCCAGTGCTGAAGGCCGCGTGCTGCGTTGCAGTGGTTGCAGCAGTAAAAAAAAAAAAGAGCTGTTAAAAACTGAACTTAATATCACTTTTTCCTCAAGGTATACACAAATTCAGATCTGTATAGCAACATGGGTACAGTTAGAGCATGATGGAAAAAGTAAGAGTAGCGTATACACTGTTACTATCAGGGTGATTGTTTTCTTCTTTACTGTATTTATCTAAGGGAGACTAGCACTAGTAGTAAAAACCCAAATAAAATTGTTTGTTTTTTATCTTTGTCATATTTAGCTAACACTGTCTTCATTTGCTTTAAATAAAGATCAATAAGTTGCTGCTGCCAATAAAAATCTTAAAATTCTTGAAAATTAGTCATTAGACATATTTGGAGTAAAATAACAGGCACACTAATAACATAATTAATAGAATTTACAAATGACCCTAAACACAATGTTTATACTGTATACTGTATTGAGTCTGAGTATAAAATGAATAAATACAAAAAATTACAAATTTTCAGACAAAAAACAAAAAACAAAACAAGCAACAATTGTAGAAAATGATGAACCACCAGAGGACTGATGTCGGAGCAGAAGGGAGGAGTCAGCTGCTCACGGTAAACAGTTTGGTAATCGTAGGACCAGCTGGAAGCATCCATAAAGACATTAACACTTCATTCACTCTGGACTTTAACAGACACCTAGAGAAGCCTCACCAGGACAATAACGCTGTGACAAATTCAGCAACAAGAGATCAGTGTTTAGGAGCACCACAGGGGCCTGGGATAGACTGTCACAGGGAAGCCACACTGTAGCAACCAGTAGCTTTAGCTGTTTTGGAAAAGCAATACAAATCAATGTACTTACTATTTACAGATTGATTGTATAACTATTTCACAATATCCCAAAACTAATGACAGCATGGATTGGATTCTGGATTATGTTTATTGAGATACAAAACATAAAGTTTTCACATGAAAATTGTTGCTGGAACAATACAGAGAAAAACTCTTTGAAGGCTCAGATCTGGGAACCCGGGTTCTGACTTTCAAGGAAAGTTCACTCCAGCATCGTAGCCTTAGTTTCCCTTTCAGGAGGTAGCCTGCTCTGCTCTTGTTCATCCTGCTCTCTCTCTCTCTCCCTCTGGGCACTCCAAATGAATGGCTAAAAAGAGATCTACTTAAAGCTGTCAGAGATTGTCAGAGCCAACAGCCGGGCCATTCCGCACGACCTACTCCCTGACCTCCTCTTTTCAGGGGTCACTTGTAGGATGCCTCTGGTGGGAGTGCGGGGTAGTCATGCACTGAATGACAATGTATAAACATATGAATCGCTCCCTCTCAGTAGCTCACTTTCAATAGCTGTTGAAGAGCAGCTTTACAAGACTGCAGACTTTATCTTAATTTGTAGAGAATAAGTACTTTGCTGTAGGATATAATATAATCTTTGTGCTATCATGAAAATAAAATAATACTAGAGCCTTTGTTTGAAACCAAAACCTTGAATAAAAAAAGATGGTTTAATTATATGCTGTAATATGTCGAAATAAACTTTTATTCTCTGTGGTGGTATGTATTAAAGATGACATGTGGACGAGTTTGCTTTTTACCACTCTGAAGTTTTCCAGTGACTTGAGTGTCCCCAAGATCTTGAATCCATAATAGAAACACAAAAGAGCAACAACCCTGCAAGACTAATGATTTGATGTGACCTGCGGTGATCTGACAAGATGTTTAAAATGCATGTTTTCTATATCAATACAATACCGATTTTACCCATCATTAAGCCAGACACTCAAAATCCATAATTGGCAGAGATATTAGCCCATAATTACTGACCTCCTCTCATAAGAGATTTTGAAAATTCACTCAGTTAATATGGCGCAAATGATAAATTATTCCATTGCTTTGTGTTAATCACTACAGTGGAGTCATAAGGGCTCGGCCCCAAAGCTCAATTTTAACATTAATGCCCTACCTCTCATCAATATTAATACGTGCCTTTAGTAAGAGATTGGTGTGTGTGTGTGTGTGTGTGTGTGTGTGTGTGTGTGTGTGGGTGGGTGGGGTCTTTAGAGGGGGAAAGGAAGAAGTGAGAGAGATGTGATTTTGGCTCTGACACTGCAGGTACATGGCAGCAAAGTATTGCTTATACTTTATAGTTACAGTACTGTCTATTATTATTCGACCTGTGCCGTTTCTACTGTTTTAAAATTTAACCTTGTGTCTTTCCTCTCTCTTTATTTTTTTTTCCCCCTTTTGTGTGTGTGTTTGTGTGTGTGTGTGTGTGTATGTATGTTCTCTAAGCAGGAGCTGTTAATTACTAACTGTGACAGATGTGAGTCAGCAGTGCATAATTTCATGTAAATCTGGCATGAACATGAACCTGAGCAAAACAACAGGGAAAAGAGCAGTGACAGAGGGAACTCTGGAAAAGCAGAAAATTAAATCTAAGATGTAATAAGATAATAAATAATTAAAATGATAAAGAAAAGGAGGGAGAAGACAAGAGAGGAGGTGCAGAGAGGAGAAGAGGGGAGAAGAAAGGAGAAAGAAGGGACGAGAAGATGCCGGTTGGCCAGTAGTGAGGGGGCCTGAGTTTGACAGATGCTTTCAGTGATGACCATCTGCCCTGAACAGCAGAGGTGCTGAACTGCAGGTTTTAAAGCTGCTCCTTCCAACCGCTCCAAATGAAGCAGAGAAGAGGACCTCTGGACAAAAGGTTGTGCTGAGAGAGGAGCGAGGGCCACGCCATTGCTGTACAACTTTAATTTATGATGGATGAGATCTGAGGAAAGGTCAGGTGGTGATAAATAGGAGAGCGTTTGTCCCGGGAGGTCATCAATTATGCCGCGGCTTCTAACTTTCGATCTTGCGGGCGAAATGGATCTCCTCTTTGTAAGAAAAGTATCTCTCAGAAAATTGGAGTGTATTAATCAAATTGGTGTAGGGGTGGTGTGGGGGGGTGGGGGAGTGTGAGGGGAAGCATATCAACTTCAATCTGAGCCATGATCCATATCCGAGTAGGTGCTGCGATGCTGTGTTTAGATGCATAACTGCGTCCTCAAACAGCATTACAAAGTACAGGGCTACGTCCCTTGAACCAAAACTGAGTACACCATTGATTTACACAACCTTTCTCAATGGCAATAATAGAACATATTAGCCCCTTTCCTGTAATTTACAGTATGGCAAGAGTTCACCTATAACACGCTTGAGGCACTCAATACAAGAAAATTAACATTCAGGATATCATGACCTCCTGTGTGACCACCCCAGTCATACAACATGTCTGGTATGCAATCATGTCATTGCATTATGCATCAAGGAACATGTTATGGGACTCCACTGTAAATACAAAGGTGAAGAACAGAAAACAAACAAAGAGTTTATTCCTTTTTATTTAGTTTGGTTTATTATAACATATTTTTTCTTTGCCAGAGCCATAAAGTCAAAATTGTGATAAAGATTATACTGTATATCACATAATTATGTTTGCCTTAAAGTAAAATAACTTAAAGAAATGGACCATTTTCGGTAAATATCACAAAACTGTGGGAAATATATGTAATATATATATATATATGTTTATTATAGCTGTGCAAAACACATGCTTTATAACAGTGAGAAGCTAAGTGGATGAAGAATGTACTGTCTTCCTTTAAATAGAATTAATTCAGTCAACTGAGGTCACAACTAAAAAATGTTGGAAATATTTTAATTTAATAAATGTTTTATCTCATGATTTATTGTTAACCACAAAATTAAACCGAAATGCACATTTCACGAATAAGGTTTGAGCGTTTATACATCACTCCATGTCTTCACAGCTCTTAACATCCTTTATTTTTTTGAAAACTTTCTGAGAAATAGGTTAAATTCCATCCCGAAGTAATGAAATACAGAAGTCTCTTCTTGAAAGGGCCGAAAGGAATGACAATAAGATCACAGTGGCTGACCTTTGACCGAGGCCACCGTCCTTTTATCATCACCGTCCTTCCCCTTTTCTTCCCCTTGGTGAAAAACTGCCGCTCCAAGAAAAGTTATTAGCCTCCCTCTATTGTTTCACAAACTCACCCCGGTAATGTAGAAAAGATTGCGATGATTATGGGACAAACTGAAGGGGAAGAGACAAAAAAGAAAGGAAAGGGGGAAAAAAAGGAGATATGGGTTGATGGGACAGGAAGTAAAAGTCCTAATTCTTTCTTCCTTGGTGGTGTATATCAAACCAGAGCTGAAGGGGTAATGGTCTTTTTATTCAGCTGACAAGAAGCCAGGATGTCGAGCCCCCTTCCAATCGATGGGTCTCCATTGTCTCCCTGCTAGCCCACATAGACAAAAAACCTTTACTTGAATTATCTACTACAGCCCCAAACAGCTGTTTTTAACACAGTTGAAAAGATAAAGAAATATATTAGTGGGGCCTCTGTAGCAGTGCTGACCCCAATGAAAATGTATTACCCTTGTGCCACCTCTAATTTCAGCCCCCAGCAGCTTTTACTAGTACTATGGGTTTTTAATTGTAGCCCCCCATTGTGTTTTCTGCTTTAAATGAGTCATTCATTCTATTTAAATGACCCAGCATGTGCACCATAGTGGCTATCAAAGATGTTACGCTATACTGTGTTATAGCAGTGCTAAGCAAAATTGTCACATTCAGCCAACAACTTTTTTTTTTTCTTTTTAAACAACATATTCATTTTGACAGATGAAGAACTATTGTGCTGTTACTAATGACTAATTCAATAATATTTTTCTTTTATTTTTAAGTGTTTCAAACCCTACAGTATAAATATAATATATATAAAAAACAATAATAATAAAAAAGTTAAGCCAGCTATTTATGTAGTAGTGTATCACAGGCAGTTTGCTCTACTCCTCTGTTTTTCCAAAATAATATTGAGTGATGGATCTTGAACCATGACAGTATATTTCCACTGCCACTTTTAATTGTGTTTATCTCACCTCCCCACCTGCTCATAAGTCTTTGTTTGCAGGGGGACATCTTGATTGTTAGAAGCCCTGCAAGAAAACTAACAAAAACAGCCATTAAACCCTGGGTCAACAGTCATATTTTGTATCTGACTTACTACAGCAATAAACATCCTCTGTGAAAACCTGAGAGACAAGTGCCACATAGAAATACCAAATAAAAGATTCACAATCAAAAAATCCTCTCGGTTGGTCATGCACTTGAACAAGGGTATGGAGTATCAGCCCGGCTATTATTGTCACCATCCCAACCCCCTTCCAATCAGCAAAAGAAAGGGGTGGAGGTGGAGGTAGTTGTGATGGTGCGGTGAGGGGCCCCACTCCTGCCTCTCTAGTCCCAGGGTATGGTGTAGGGGTCTCCTAAATGTGCCATGTCGTATTGATCCATATGATCCTTCTAAAAAAAAAAAACAGCCAGACTAGCACTTACACACTGCCCCAGCTGAGTAAGGGCTATCGCTGCGCTACGAAGCTAATCAATTGTCTCTGTATGGAACGGCTTGTCTTCCGCATGACAATGTGAGTTTTCTCTTACTGGCTTATTTTCCTTTGCCGAGTCTTAGTGTGGCAAAATGAAACAAATTAAAGATACACAGGGATGGGCTGGCTGACTTGCATTTGAGATGATGTCAAACATTCATTCACTGTATGTGTGCAGAACAATATGTTTATCCTGAAATTTGCAAAGAGGATTTCGCTTGTGATGTCCATATGTACACGAGAGTGCTGTCTTGTTTTTAACTAAAACAAAAATAAAACACAGAGCAAACATTCAGCAGTGACAATTTCCATGTTTTTAGGATAATATGTATGACTGAGAGGGATTTGTGAATGATTAGAACTTGATTCCCTGCCAGCAGTGCCTCATGAAATCAATTTACTTGACATTTTGAACTTTAACCAAAGCCATGTATGCCCAAATTAGCCAATCCAAAATCCTCCCTTTTTCTGCAAGCTTTCTTTGCTTCTACAGGAATCTGGGTTTGGTTTTTACAAAAATGCCACGCCTTAGCTCCCGCAGCTTGCAAAATGACATGGATTTACTTCAGCTGACTAAAACAATTTCTCAATCAAAACAACTTCTGTTCTGAAATGTGTTGTTTCACATCGTCAAACAGATGCAGAAAATCCCAACAGAAAACCAAACAGACCCTGAAGGAGAATTTGCTTGACCTCAAAACTTCTTACACTGTGTTTGTAATGTTTTGGCCCGACACATAGGAGATACTGCCAGGGGTCTGGTCACTGTGTTATCTAACAAGTTTATTTCAAGTGGGGAAACATGGTGATAGAAAATAATGGGAAAAAAAAGTATAAGAAGACCAGTTTTCAAAACTACATGTCTGCTTTGGAATTGTAAGAACTCAGGTTCACGACGTCGTCCTCATACTTGGACTGTGCAATGCAAGCAAAAGGGGGGGAGGGAAAAAAAAATGAAACTCGCAGTTCTCCATTTTTCTGAAAGCTTATATGTGACCCACTGATGAAAAGTTCTTCCTTCGGAATTAAGTTGAATGTCCAGCGTTATCTCTCTGTTGGAATTTCTCTTATCGCCCCGAGGGAAGCGAGTGACAGATTGATGCAAGTTCTTACCTGAGCCTCCCCACGTACCCTCTATATGTATCCTGCAATGGACAGATACTGTTAGTGCGCCCGGCTATTTTATACTTAGACGTCTCAAAAGCTGTTGAGAGACGGGGGTAAGGGAGATGGTCCCGGGCATCCGTGTGCTTGGGTGGGAGGGGGATTTGGTTTCAAGAGATGTGGGGCTTTGTCAGCAGACCATAATATTGTTGCACAACATACAGCCATATTAAAAAGAATTATAGTAACATATTTCACATATTATTAGGATTTGTTTTCAGTGCGATTTCCTTCCACTGGTTTCATGATACCTGTTTAAATAAATCAGAACAGAATACACTTACATAAAAGAATTCAAGAGTAAACCACAGTGCATGTATCTGGCCAATGAAAGTTTGGGTTGATTATCATATACTGGATTACAGCAATTGGGATTTTGTTAATTAGTTCTGGTTCAAAATTCAGGTTCTGAAACTAAGTAGTTATCGTCAAGCAACAATTATTTACAAACAAAGTTTCCCTATCTTGCTTTGAATGTTTTACTGTTCTGATACTTGAGTTAGACATGTTACAGTATCATTACTGATCATTTTTCACCATTATTTTAAACATCACATGAGCCATGCATGAGTCATGTGCTTTGAAACATGCATAACCACCAATGTAGAACAGGTCCAAACTTTTGTGATAAGCTAATTAAAAATGTGTTTTTCTAGAAATACCTGCCTCAAATAAAATAGTAACTAATTCCAATTTTGAACTTGGTATTGATGCAAACTGTACTGAGAGCAACTCTTCCCTGAGGTTGACATTTTGATATCCTTAAATGACCTTAAAGGCAGGAAGCGCTGCAGACAGCCACATGGTGAACACATTTAAACACCCATCGTTTCTAACAGGGAGAAAAAATCTGCAAATGCTTAGTGCCTGGCAAGAATGTCAGATTACATTAACACATTATGTTAGCATATGCTGCATCTTGTGATATTCTTAGGCCTGTATTACCTATATTAAATCTATCACCTCAGTCACTTTAAGTTAGATTTAAAGTTTCATATTTGGCAGCTTTTCATTGGGTAAATAACACAAAACTCAAGGGTAAAATAGCCGTTGATTATTGCCATTGTGATAGTGAATGAAAGCTCCAGATTTTTCATTTATGTCCAGATAAATTCATGACAGCTGTAAATGTAGTCACTGGAGACCTTGGTAAACCATTAAGGAAAGCATTTAGGTCTTAATAGCAGAAGCTATTTTACTCGCTTAATGAACTAAACCCAAAATGCTACATTAAAGCCAACATACAGGTATAGATTTACTAGCTATAATGAAAGGTTTAAATTGATTGCTTTTTTCCTCAGGTTGCAGAAACTTAAGACGCCTCTGTCATCCACTTTAAGATGCACTTTTGTAACGCCTGATTAGTCGGCCTGCCAGAACAGCTTCAGACAGCTTTATTCGCTTATGGGTGTGCTACTGCATGCCCCTGAACCACGACCACCAATTACTGTATGAAAGGTTATGATCCGAGATCAGTACTTCTGTTTAAAGATGCTTTGGCAGTGTGGATTGCGGCAGTTAAGGTCTCTACATCCACAAGTAACTTTATAACCTTTGTTGAGCTGTGAGTAGAGTCAAACTTCTGACTTGTACCTTGTGTGATCCATCCTCTTTTAATGGTGCAATAACAAGGAAGCTTGTATTCTGTGAGCTGGGTGCAAAGGTTTTACTTTTTTTTTTTTTTTTGTAATTACAGAGTTTTAGAGTGCACAGACATTTGTGATATTTGAGAAAACTGCATTAACAGTGATCAAAACTTGACATCCTGACAGTATATCTCGAACTGAAGTGCAGGGAGCGCTCATGACGACCTCTGACCTTACACTAGTCTAAGGAGATCAGAACAGCGGAATACATCTAAAGCTGGGGTGCTGAAGTTGAATCCCTTTTGCAGAGCTATCGGAAGGATCTGCCTCCTTCTGCATACCAAGACGGGGCTTTAACTTCGCCAGTAATCTGCACCTGGACAGTGTTGTTCTACTTGTGGGCTTATCGGAGAAGTCATACTTTTTATCATTCGTCAGGTGCAGCCAGGACGCGGTTTAAGGCAGACAGGGTCTCTGTTATCAAGAGAATATATCTCAGTGTCTGATGCCAGGGATTCAGAAGGGAAATGACGGCGTTGGGACCTGGTGCAATGGATAATGTACAGTCTGGTATTTTGGTTGAGAATCAAGTCAGCGAGAACACACACTGTGCAGTTTATCCAAAGCACTGAAAGGTTTATAGTTTTATAGTAGGGTTTTTAGAAGCATTTTGAGCAGCAGTGTAATCTAGAAAGAGTGATATAGAGGTAATCTTACATAGTTGAATGGGTCAGTTCTTTACCCACACCTTTAAGCACATGGAGACTGAGGCGATTAATTAAACATTAGTGTACAGACTCGAAGCTACAACAAAATAAGTGACTTTAGTTTGATATACATCGGGGCTAAATGGAGAATTTCTATTATGTTTTTTTTTTTTTTTACAACATTTGCTTCAAAAGTCTCTCATAATAGTGCATTTTTAATCCAAGCCCTGAATCTCAGAAAACTGTGTGTATAACTAAAGCTGAGCTGAAAGTAATATTAGATCTCTAAATACTGCTTTACAATTTAGTCCCATTTGACAGATCATCCATCTTGATCATATTCTGAGAACACAGTACCTGTAACCTATATTAGAGTGAATCTACCAGGTCTCTCATGGGCAGAAAAGGAGAAGGAGAGGAGACAGAAAAGCAGAAGGAGATCCATCAGGTGATGTATTACCCTGTAGGCATTGTAATTTGTTATATAAGCTTCATGTAAGCTCAGCAGCAAGATTAAAGACCTCCAGCTCAATGTATCAGTCACCCGTCAACTGCTGGGTCAATTTCCCTTTAACCCTTGTTTTGTGGTTCATAACCCTCTTACAAATATGACACTGTCAATCAAAATGTAGTGGCCGAGCATTCACTGACTGCCCCGGTGTCCTCTTTTGCCATGTTTGAAATCAGCGTATCCAGAAGAAAAGAGAAAGACGAGAAAATGCTTCGCTGTCTACATTTATCAGTTTTGTTTTTTCGTTCCTCTTTATTTTCAGAATAGCATTTAAAAAGCTCAACTGTTCTCAATAACACAATTAAATGCAATTCTAAATCCCATGAATTAATATCGGTTTTGACATGCTGTGTGGTCTGTGTGTTGATGGTTTGCCTCCCAGTCAGTTTTTCCTGGATTTGGGAAACAGGCATCTTGAGAGGCTCACTAGTCATTAGCAGCCAACAGACATTGGACGCATTACACACTGTGACATAAATGACTAAATGAATCAGCACATCTATTAAAGGGTGTGTTCCCTCCATGGTGCCTTGATACGATAAGCCCATATTTTGTTTTGAATCCTAATGACTGGCGTAGGTGTGCATTCATCATGGATTATTGGGGACTTAATTTAATTGAGCTGAAGCGATTGCCTGTAAATCACATTACACTGTCATTTCTCTTTACAGCAAGGAGACAAAAGCCCCCGCTGGCTGTGACTTGACAAGACACCAAGGTGGGTGTTCCAGCAGGCAGCTATATTCCACCGACGGAAAGATGGAGTAATGAGGATTAGAGCTGTGTATTTATAATTCAAAAATAACGCCTTTGAATATCAATAATGGAAATGACTGTGCACACAATGAGAGCTGTTATAATGTTTGATTGTTGTCATCGGATATCTGCTCAAGCTGCCGTTGTAGCTCTTTGTCTAAATCCAGTTAGCATGGTGATAAACTGGGGTCTGATGGTGTTTACTCTGCAGCAGCAGCAGCGGCGGCGGCGGCGTGGCGGCTGAAGGAATGCTCTTATCGCTGTTATTGTACAGTTGGTTAACAAAATGGCCCGGAAAAATAAGAGCTGACAGTGTTCAGCCCCCCCCAGGTACCTGCAGCCTCATTCCCTCAGCTAATGTCCATCAATATCGCTCATTATTCAAATGAGATGAATGGGATATTGTCAGACAGCGAGAGTCGGGTGCCAGTGTTATTTTGACCTATTGTAAATGTCGCAACCTTGCCCTGGTACCTTCGCTGAAAGCGGCTGAGGCTGAAGGAGAGCTGCTTGGTGTAAATAATGGCCCTTGGGTGTCAGGTTTTTACGAGATGCTTCTCTATAAATCAGCTAGGCTTGGTCACGACATCAATTTTAACATGGAAAATTGACACCTGGCTAATTTACAAGGAGTTTGTGAAATAGAAAAGTGACAAAAGACTCATGTAGATCTGTTGAAGCTAATGTGGTAAATATTATACTTCCTGTTAAGCCACAAAGCCACCACCTATGAAGGCGATTATTCTGTCACTCTGTGCGAACGCTAAATAGTGACATTCCACTCATTGAAAATAATCCACACTGCGAAATTTGGAGAAAAAAAAACGTTGAACTCACCCAAAATAGAACGCTTTACGAAGTGAAGGCGTTGTTGTGAACTGCACAAAGCGACACTAAAGAAACTGCGAAGAGGCGACAGTGTACTGCATAGGCCCTCTGTATTGAGAGGAGGAGGCCAAGTGTATTGTATCCCATAACCTCCTGTTATTGCCACACAACACAAGCAGCGGTGGCGGCCCCAGCCACTATGATGGAGCACCCTTCTCCTCCTGAGAAAGAATGTTTGCTTACTATTTCATCATCCCCCGGGGCCACAGGAAAATAAGCCCATCAGTTGTCATTGTGACAGGATAAAAATGGAGCCGTCATATTTCAGTAACACAATGCATGCGAAGGGAAAGAGAGCGAGGGACAGTGAGAGAGAGCGCCATCCAGCACCATCACCCTATCCAGCAAATGAATTATGGACCAGCTTCTTTCTCACGCAAAGACTATAAGTTAATATTATCTCCTCAGGATAATTATAGCAAAGTTCAATTACTGACCCAACATTACCGTGTGGCCCTGCACTGCGGGTTCTGACACACACCCCTTTTTACACATTTATCTTTTCACTCCAACACAGTAAATCTGCATGATGGCAGTGATTTATCTACTGGTGCTCAGTCCCCAGCTCCACCACCATTCTTCTTCGCATACAACGATTGGCCTGGGTCCCTTGAGTCCCCTTGAGCTTAATGTAAGCTTTTCTTTTTACACTGTGTTTTCGGACCAATTTGTGTCCCCCCTTTTGTCTTCAATGAATGGGGCAGAGGTCTGGGATTTTGAATTTACTCCACAAGATGTATGACCTGGTGATTGCTATAAGAGGGGGCACATGAACTCCACTGCAAATCCTCTGGGTGCACCGTAACAACTGCATTGTGTAGGACTACCCCGAGCTCTTAACAATACTGCTCTCAAGCACGCATCTCGGATGTTCTGTGTGAAAACCTTGACATTGACTGCAATTGAAAGCAACACGTTGTCTTGTCAGCGTGGAAGGCATCTTGTTGGCTCTGTTAGCGCTGGGCTGTGTTGGTGTTCTTCAGAACAACGCTGATGGCTCCAGAGGAGCGGGGCAGAGCAGCAAGCTACCCCAGAGACATGTCCTCAAGTTCACAGGGATAAATAGTGGGACAAGTTAAGGTTCCCCTTCCAAGGGACTGCAGCTGCAAATGCAAGATTTCAGTTGGTTATAGTTTTAATTTACTCTCCCTTGAATGCAGTAAGTTATGTAAATCATTATTCCACATTACTTTTTTTTTTTTTTACAAGATTGAAAATCTTTTTTTGTCTTCATACACATTTCATCCTGATCTGCAAATGAACAACGAGATAAACCAGCTTTAGGGATGAAAGATCAGGACGACACCAGATACATACGTCAGTAGTATGGAGCTCTGACATGTTTCAACATAATCACTTCCATCAAACATTAACTGTACAAAGGTGTCACAAACAACTCCGAGGATATCTTGTGAGTCACCAGCGTTCCTAAGCAACTGTTCATTTGTGGGTATTACATCTAAAAGATTAAATAGGAATATCAAATTAGGAAGCATATATTACAAAACAATATGTAAGTCAGCCATTTTTATATCACACAGACTCTTACTCCTAGTGTGACATTTGATCTACAGCATATTATATCCTGTACTCTGTACCAGGCTATTTGCATAAGAATTGACTGTCTGCCTACTAAGCAATGGCCCGCTTAAAGACTCAGCTGAAAATGTGTGCGTGTCACGAATATGAACATCTAAATCAAGTCAGAGCCTCACCCTCATATTCTGCAACAATTATTTGGCAACACCGTGATAGTCACATTCAAACAAATCAAATTTCATTCTTATGAGACACATGTTAAAGAGGTGTACACTTTCAGTAATTATTCTGTAAACTCAGCCCCATATTTTCATGCAAATGTATTAGATAGTGACACGTCAAATATGAAATCCAATTTGTTGGTTATGAAACACATGTAGGGAAGAAATGTGTACACTAATTATTTCTGGGGCATCCAGATGTGTATAAGAGACAGCCCCTCCTCCACCCATTTCATACACAAACTGAACTGGATATTACATTTGCTTAAAACTCAATCATGAAAAATGAAGACTCGATTTGAAAAAATTTTAATAAAGATAAGTTGCTTCTATCATTGAATCAGGGAATGCTAATCGGCGCTTTCATTCGGGTGGCGGCAGATAATGTCACCCTAGCTTGAGGCTCTTATTTTGCAATAAAGCATTTACATTCTAATGATTTTATTATAGCCTATACAGGCTGTCAGCGACAGACCAACTGAGCCGCGGCCCCTTCCTCCCAGCCTCTCCCATTCAAATCGGCTGGCAAATTGTATCAGCTATCAGCTCAGAGTGCTTTTATCAAGCTGGCCCAGTGGCAAGCCAGGGCCCACCACAATGAGATGTCTATTGCGTGAAGAGTCTGTATTTAATCATTTCTGCTCGCCGGTATTGTTCTGCTTACAGTGCATAAATAAGTGCTTCAAATAACCCTGGAGTGCCACTGACAATGAAACAAAGTATCTGTCTTATTTATCTTCCTTGCATTCTTCACTGCGCCCCCTTATATTTATATTTATTTATATATATATATATATATATATATATATATATATATATATATATATATTTTATTTTATTTTTTTTTTCTATTTTCTCTTCCACCACTTTCTTTATTTGCTGCAGGCAATGTTTCTTATTCACTCACCTATCATCTTGGAACAGTCTGAAATTACTCACTGATGAGTAGAAAGCTTTTGAGATACAGATAACCAAAAAGCCCTTTTGAATGGCAAAAACCTCCAGTCTCCAGACAACTCTGTTAGAGAATCATGAGAAAGAAAAAATGGGAATGGACTAGGGCCAGTTCCTCTGGAAGTGAGGAATTGTTTAATCTTTCTGTTATGGAGAGATGAGAGCACAATAGCCATATATTAGCTTACATCACTATACACCAAAGTCCTCATACATAAAAAAACAAATAGGGTGTTTGTCAGCATATTCCAAAATGACCCATACGCATTTTCTGATCTGCCGCCCATATGGTTAAGGCACCAATAAATTTAGTTAACAAAGTTTCTTTAATGTTTGGGGATTATGGTTAAAGTTATATCAAGACTGCCATTATCATTAAAGGAAGCCATAATTGGTTGGATCTAGGACACAAACACCTGTCTACAATGTTGAAGTCAACCATTTTGCAAGCACCTGCATCCACCACAACATACTGTATACACAACTGCTTCTCACTGCACTTCAGAAAGGTCACACTTTAGCCTGCCGTGAAAATAAACATGACCGGTTATAATATAAAATACTGATGCTGTTGCATTTTGATTAGCATGGTGTGTAAAAGCTGGACATGAATTAATGAGAGAGACTACAGTTGTCCATTTTCAGGTGTAACAATCTCAACTTATGTGTCACACTGTTAAAAAATAAAAAGAAGCTGTTTGCCATATTCAACATAGCTCAAAATGTTAAATATAAATTACTAAAATATGATACCCCCATGATGAATTAACACTGTGCTTTAATGGAGCAAATTTTATACTCTACTTGTGGGTTCGAAGACCAAGAGGGAAACAAGATCTGTGGCTCTCTAGAGTCCGGGCATGTTACAGTGAAACTGTTTTGGCCATGTGTGTACGCAGCCTGGTGTTACATGAAGCTTAGGTAATGTGGACTATTAACAGTGGGTCCTATTTAAAATCCAGCCAAGATATGGGCATATAGTCTAAGAGTCCTTTAGTTAGAAGAAGACTTAAGGTCTTAAATATTGTCAGCTGTACATTATTAAAAGGTGAAACAGTGTATTATTGCACTTTCCATAAACTAGCATCATGGACTAGTAATTATTAATTAATTAGTCTTATTTCAATTCTGTAATGTAAATTTTTTGCCAAAATTAACTCATGACATGTAAAAGCAACTAAAAATTCTTCTTTTTTAAAAATGGGTTCTTGTTTCTCTGCTGTTAACGTGTTAACTCGGCTTGGGATTTACCTCTCATGTCTAATCATTGTCATACAGTCACTGGTGTCAGTGAAACACTGAGGACAGCAATGACGTGATGCTCTCATCCATGTCCTTCTATAGTTTTCAGGTGTTCTAATACAGCGTCTGGCCATCGCTGCCTGTTCAGGGTGTACCTATACCCTCGGCAGCGAGGTATTGTGTTCCAAGTTTAACAAGAGTGCTTTGAACTCACTTTGGAGTTGAATCACCTAACCCCGGGGCAGGTTTGTCACCGTAGCCTCATGTATCAACACGAGACAGAGAGTGCCTCAGAGGGACTTTGACTAATTGGGGGGGGGGTTAAACCGCTGTTCATGAATCTCTGGCCTGATCCCCTCAAAATATAATGAATCTGGGCAGGTTTTGAAAAGCCAGGAAACATTTCTTGTGACCCTAGTTGTGAGGCGTTATTCTGGGAGGCATGACCGTAAACCCATCCCTCTTCTCCTAGGGCAGTTAAATACCTGCCATTGTGCACCATTGTTCCGTTATTGCTGTTGTCCCTTTTTCTTTCAAGCTCAATTCTTTATTTTGGTGTATATTGTTACTCCAGAGGAGCTCTTTTTATCCTGAAGGCAAACATCCAACTAAGAGACAATATCAGCTCCACAAAAGACCTCCAAACTCCATTATATATCTTTTTTCTTCTTTTTCTGTCTCAGCCTCTTTCTCCCTCCTTCGCTCCCTCTCGTCCAATCTTTAGGAGAGTATCACAATTCTCTCTTGTGTTTAAGAAAAGGTAATTTCAACGTGTTGGAATCTTGTGGTTAAATGATCCCACTGAGCTCATGTTTATATGGTGGAGGTATAAATTCAACCAAGAACAGAGTGCAGTCACAATTTCACTACAAAGTCTGAGGTTGATTAATAAAATGTAGCATAATATGCATTCATGAATTAGTTCAACACTCTTATTCATTTGTTTTTTACTACAACTCTGGTAAACCGCCATTCAAATACAATAAAACATATGTTTCACTGCCACAGAAAACACCAGCAGGTTTCAATGGCCGCCCCATGAAACCTACTACTAAATGCAGATGGTTCACGGTGTACAGCTTCAACATTCTGTTAACATTAAAACATTTTAACAACCTTAATAAAACCCTTTATGGGTGGTAAATTTGTAAATATAAATGGTGCTTTGTAGTCGACATTAAAATAATCATATTGTGTATGCAGGGGATTTTATGTTGAGAAATTGTATTTGCTAAAACGTTTAAGCTGATGAAATCTGATATAATTATTAATTATACCTTAGTGTGTGTCAAAAACTTGTTTTGGCATCAGAAAAACGACGAGGTCATTGTATCATTACACTTGCAAATAGCTGGCCTTCCATACACCCGTACCTGTGTTAACCTAAATGTTTGCATGCATTTAGGTTCAGAATCATTATGCAGTTTCAATTTATCTGTCAGCTCACTGAGGTAACAGGTAATAAATATAGTCAGAGAGTCACAATGATAAGCCAACATTTCAGAGGAAGATGAGAGCTTTTTATGCTTTTAAGAAAAAAAAAAAAAAAAACGTGGGGGGAAATTTTCATTTAACAGACTAATCCACTGTCCTTTCAGTCATTGCATTATTCACTGTGTGTTCATTTCCTGTTGATCAGATTGACTGTTTGATGTATTCCCCTAACTTGACACACTGATGCTGATAAAACAGTGGCAAATTTACTTATTCTGCTGACAGACAGCAATTTAGTGGGAAATTAAGTTGTCTTGACGACGATGCCATATTACATACACACCCTGGCAAATAACCCAGTTTGAATAATCACCGCCACTGTCTGTTTAAATGATTTTTATACCCATTTTAAAGGAAGCCTTTGATGTGATTTGATATGTGAATACTAATTCCCAGCCTGTGAGAGGGAGGTGGTGAGCAAGTGGAAATTATTTCAGTATTATGATGTCAGTCAATCCTCTACCACACCTACCGCCTTATTAACTGGTAATGATTGAGCTACTACATCCACTACACTGCCGTCAGTGCTTTAGAGCGCAATGCATTTGATTTCAAAAAGGTTGCTGATGCTTTAATCTTATTGTTTACTTACTCGGTGCAGAATATGCAGTTTTGGGGGAAAACGTGAAAGAGTGTTGTTGTTGTTTTCCCTGGAAGAAGACAGGGTTATGTTCCAGCTATAAAGCACATCCCAACATACCAGGGCTACAATTCAAGACATGCAGATGTGTATAAGAGACAGGCTTTTCACCTAAAGTGGTGGCACATGAGAGTGGAAATATTCATTATGACTGTAGTTAGAAGTCTTAAGGAAAAACAGTAATGCATCAAATCTATTTTGTTCTATTGATAATGTATCTTGACTGTGAACTTTGTTCCGATATTAGGGATAAGATCTCTGACACTGATAGATTTTAAAATACATTTTCAATTTAGAATTTTATTAGGAAACAGACTCTGGAAGCTGGATTTAAACCACTATTTCACAAAAAATGACCCATACCAGGACAGATTATTATGAATGATTATTTATTTTGTACTACTGTGAATATGTGGGCAACAGAGGGTGCGGTCAGTGATTGGAAAGTTTATTTTTGAAACGTAACATAAATGCTAATCTATGACTTAACAGGAAGTCAGACTGTCACATCGTGACATGAGTCTGCCCAGTTAAGACAAAACTTCTCAGTGGGGAAACCCATGTGGTGAGATCTCTACAAGCATTAGTACTTCATTTAAGGTAGTAGTAGTATCTTGAATATTGATCTGCTGTAGCTTCATTAGCTGGGAACTGACATCTCAGATTGATGTCTCTTTAAACTGGGTCCTGGTCAGGGATACCTGGGGAATCACACTATCGACTTTGGACTGTTTGTGCTGCTAGGCCTCTAGAGACTTTGTGTTAGCTTTAATGGGATCCATCAATTCAGCTTCCCTTTTAATAATTATTGTTTTACCATTCACAAGAGACTAGAGCATCTGAAGTTATTTATTTATTCATTTATTTATTCATTCTTTCACTGTTGCCTGGAGACAACAGAGACTCTCTTGTCTTTGTTTCTGCATAAGGAATATACAATGTGGGGGTTTGTTTTTTGTTCATTTTCTAAGTCATGACAAGCTCCTCCTTTCAACAAGTTCTCCCAAAGAACAATACACAGGGGAGCATTACAAAGAAAAGATAAAATTCCATATGAGTAATCCAGAAATCCCTTTTCAATGATTTGACATCATTAACCTGCATATTGAAGAGAGAGAAACAGCTTTTCCTATAGATCAGTATTTTGTAATTGAAAGAGTATACTTCTGAAAGAAAGCTGATTTTCGTACACTTGATGCCAGAATCTTGTTGTTGGGTTTTAACAGCGCCTTTGATTTTTCTCTGGTTTAACACACGGTGACCACAGGAAGCTCAGACACATAAAAGCACAACCTTGCAGACCTTCAAGTTCACCTTGTAAGGTGGGGGAGGGGGATGTGGGCTGCCTCAGACGGTTCTGAAAAGGCGTTTGGAAAGAGAGAGGGAATGACAGAGCGATAGAACAAGAGGTAGAGAGGGAGAATTAAGTGATCTTGGTACATGATGAAAAGGAATGCTAATGTTAAGTACATTGATCAGCTGCTCCGCTGCAGCCAACCCACCCTTTGCCCCCTGTGATATCAATACATTGAAAACATCATTTGTATCAGCAGTTGTTTCTTTAATTAAGATCTGGACCAAATCTTTGGTATTGATCTGTGCCATTACCTTATCGACGTTGTCTCGCCAAGCTGACTCAGTGGCTTTCTCTCTATTGAAATGACGTTGCTTAGGGGTACAAAGTGCACCGCTGTATTATGTCATGTAAGCAAAGCCACGTCTTTGTCTGCTGTCCAAACGAGGTATTCAAGGTAAGTGGTACAGACCAGTATTGACATCTTTTTGTATCACTTAACAAAATTAAACATGTGGGAAAATAGCCTGTAAGACTTGAATTCTTAAGGGAGTCATGCATTTGAATCCAGGAGACGCATGATTTGACACTGAGCGCTTAACAGCCTTGTTTTATACTATGGTGAGGAGATGCCAGTCTCTTGTTAAATTGTACAATCAAGAGATATATTCTTAAATATTGGCAAGGGGCAAGGCATACAGATGAAAATAAATTTGTTTGTTCTCCAAGTAATAAAGTGTGTACTGCAGGAGTTCTTTCTCTTCACAGAATCTTTTCCCAGGAGTACAGCAATAATTCCCTCTGAAATAGCCTCCATTCCTCAATACAGTGTGTAGCATTTACTTCATCATCATTAAGAATCTATCCCACAGTCATTACAGTGATTGATACTGCCATTGAAACCTTAAAGGCATATTTTCTATACGCCATATCCCTTTACTTGGATCTCTTTCCTGTCTAACTGAACAATGACACATTTTCTGTTATCTGGGTTTTGGGGAGCTCATCCCTACATCAGCCAACTCTCGCTTCCCTCCAGTCCCCCCTTTTTCACCCTCTCTACTTTTCTGCCTTCCTCTGAGGCATATGCAGAGCTGCCTGGTGTCTCCTCCCCAACCCAGCCCCTCACATGGCGTGCCTGGTACGGGCGACGCTCCTGAATCCACAATGCCTCGCTGTGCCTCAGGTGAGGTTTCTCTACAGCCTACCGCCGCCACAGCCTCCGCCTCGCAGGCGGCCGTCGACACTCAACCACCAACCCGCGTCCTGCTGAATACCGCCAGTCAATCCTACTTGTCTCACCACATGAAGCAGTCCAGCATCCACCCACCTGATAAAATACACAGCCCCCCCCCCTCCTAGCCCCTGAAGTGTTAAATTTGTTTCCCCCAATTTGTTTCCCCCACCTACCCCTGCAGGAGCACCCCACATTACACTCCTGAAAAACCCCCAAGAAGAGTATTTATTTATTTTTTTTATGGGTGAAAAGATCGGTGGAGGCTTTGCATCTCCATGGGCATTTTGAACAACGCCTGCTTCGCTCCGATTGCAACCACCACAAACAAATCCAATAGCCACCGCTAATCTGATCATCTCATCCCCAGCACTTTTCATGCTGGGTTCCTCCCTCAGAACCCCTTGTACTAGTTCCAGTCTGGGAGTGTGTGATAAGACACTGGAAATTTAGTCATCATCTTCGGCGCAAAGGAGCTCAGAGGAGGGATTATGATATTCCTATAACCTTACATTGGATATGGACAGGGGCAGCTCCTAGCACGGATACAATCCTGTACATAGCTGTCTGTCCGGCCCTTTTTCTCCCAGCTTCATCCAGCGCCTCTTCCCTTTTAAAAGGTTGACTTTACAAGATTAGTGCACGCTAGCCGTCATCATGTTAGCAGAGATAGCAAGGAGAAAACATAGTGTTTACTGTTGTTGAATACATTCTGCCACTCTGATAAGAGGCCCGATAAATAAAACTATTAATTCCATTTTTTCTTGCGTATTGATTTAGAAAAAAAAGTGTGAGTGAAAATGGATGAGTTAGATATGTTTATTCTGAAGAGAAGCTTAAAAGGCTTTTACGATTGGCTTGCTAAGATAGAGAAGCACTTGAAAATGGAAAATGACAAATATTTGTACCAGGAGATTTTTTCAGCAGATTATTCCAAACGCTTTTTGCACACAAAATGAGGGGCGAAATAAAAATCACTCTCATTCCCCACAGACCTAATTTTGCTCAGGTTGGCACATTTAGATATCTCTACCGCAAAGATGAGTACTGAGGCAAAGATGAGTACCAAGATGACATTTGTGGGTGCCAAACAAATCAAAACACCATGTTCACATTTCGCAAGCATGTGTCTCATTTAGTTTGGCAGTTGCATGTGACTTGCTGTGTAATTATTGTGGATGTCACTCAGAATAGTTTTTGGCTGGTCAGTGATATCTACTTTAAGTGGAAATGGTGCACTACATTTGCTACATTTTTGAATATATTAAAACATTTCAGTATCCTTCGGTTGAACTCACAGGAGCTGTATCAATTACTCCCAGCTCTGCTTGGGAGCTCACAAACTATTGGCACATGCACTGTCATTTAGACACAGAGGAATCAAGGACCTGGATAAAACATGGCAACTAAAAGCACAGAAAACAGGAAATCTTGCTGGTGAAATGAAATTAGTTTGAAGCGGTAATAAAATAGCGTTTTTCAGCCCAGTTTAATGTCTGCTCTTGAGCTCAGTGGTTTGTTCTTGACCGCACATTTCACATTATTTAAAAGACTAAAAAGAATATTATGTTGCTTTAAATAAATAGTCTTTAGATGATCTCCACTGTGGCCAAAGCACACCTTTACAGACACAGCAGTTTTCAGAGATCATTAGTAAGGAAATGTATTGCCTTTATAACCTCATATTACAGAGCAAAGCCAAATCTGAAAAAAAAAAAAGCTGCAATGGATTCAAACAATGACACTCATGATAGTTATTAGAAGACATCTGCCTCAGGTTTTGTGGGCGAGATGGACACACTAAATGGTGTCAGAGGCAGGTAATTATGTAGCAGGCACTCTGTAGAGCAGCTCGTCACTGTCACACAGTTCACAGTTCCCTATCTTTTCCTGAGAAACTACTAAGCTGCATCTAATCATGAAAAGAATCCCAAGATATATCTTGGTCCATTAGCGGAGTCACGCTTGCAGTATAACATCAGTCAAACATTATAATAGCCTGAGCAGCGCTGTGTTCGTATATACAGTAAGCTCATTGTTCTGTCACATTTTAAAAGTATATATTAGACATCTTTGACAGGCGGTGTTAAATATTGATTATGATGCGTTTGAAATGTTTTGGCTGTGTACTTTAACACCGCCTTTTCTCTGTCTCTCTCCGTCTCTCTCTCCGCCTCTCATTCTCTCTCTCTCTGGTCCTCTTAACAGTGCAGTAAGTTCACATTTTTTACCTCCTGTGATACAGACTCATTCAAAGTCAGATTAAATTAGGGCAGGGCTGTCTCGCTGAGATCCAGAATGACAGAGATGTCCCAAGCTACAGGAAGCAGCAGTTACTGTTCCAACACCACCACCAACCCCCCAGCCAACCAAGCCCCCGCACTTCCCACATCTCCCATCAATATTTCATTAGGTAACCTTAGAAGCAAAGTATAAGTGAACACGCACATGCATGCAGAGCGTGCATGCACACACACACGGGCAGTAACTCTCAGTCTCACTCTCACACACACACACACACACACTATTCTTTTTCCCCTGTTACCGTCGTACAGGTTTGCTGAGTTTCCGTCTAGCCAGACGTGCAAGGAAAGCTAAGCCCCCCCTTCCTCCTTCCTTCTCCTGCTACTCCTCTTCCACCTCCTCCTCATGGAAGATTTAGCTTCCATTCATTTATCCTCATTCAGGATGACAAAAATCAATCATTTCATTCTCTCTGGATGGCTACCCATTAAGAATGGGGACAGCAACTGAAATGAAATACACATTTCCCTCAGCTGATCCCCTCCTGTGATAGATTTGTGCAGCTACAAATGGGTTGAGGTAAGATTTCTGAAGTCAGAATGGAAGTGTTTGTACTATATGTCTTCTAATCACCCTCATTGCACAGACACCAGGGTGTTGATAATGTTCTTATCTCGGAGTGAATGCATATTGAGTTGAGTTTACTGTAGTAAGCCAACCGTGTCATATAGACTCAGACTATGAGTCAAACAGCATTTAACACCTTGTCAAAGGCCGACCAAGTCCTAGGAGAAACACATATGTGTTTAATATAATAAGATTTATTTGTAAGGGAATTCGGCTTTATTACAACAAAGACATGCAGGAATCATGCACAGGAAGGATAAAGAACAAATGCTGGGAGCTGAACTGAATTTCAGCCCCACAAATGAATAAATGTGTGTGTGTGTGTGTCAGTGCTGGCTCTAGGTTATCAGCAATTCTTTTTTTAATGCAATTAAAATGTGGCAGTAAATTATTATAGGTTTTGACATTGAACTTTTTTTTTCTAAAATATACTACTTTTTATGTGTTTTGCTAAAACATACCACACTAATAAATATCTAAAAGTGAGCCAATACCAAAAAACAAACTAATTAGCAAGATGCCAGTATAAGCTTTATATCACAATATACACCATGGCATCCCTAACTAGAGGAAAGACACAGGGATAGGTGTGCTGCTGCTCTTATAGTCATTTGATCCTAATGTCTGTCAAGTTAGCTTCACTTTTTTTTGGTTGTCTGAAGTGTCTGAAATGTATTCTTCTGGGTACTTACTGCAAAGGCTCATCCAGCACATCAATATTCCACTAAGGTGGCAATATTATTTCAATTTGAATGAAAATACGTCCTATCCATTTGACAAAGCTTTGAATAACATGCATCATGTACCAGTATTCAACATTGTTTACAGCTTGAAAGTAAAATAGGTTTGGGTTGTATCGCTGCAAATAATATATAAATGTATTATAGTTGTCAAGGAGCTACATGAGAGATTTATTCTTAAGTTACGCTGCTCTTTTTCATATTATTTTTCTGACTTTATGTATTCATGGATTCCTGATCTTCTGAAGCACTGATGCATGAAGTGTCAAAAGCCTAGATTAAATAAAAATACCTTCTGTTGAAATTCCAATTGTATTGTGTTGTATTTTTATATGGAAAATATGCTTTTATGTTATTTACATCTATCATTTATTTAAAAACATAAGCACATACACATATACAGCTACTGCAATTCTGGATCTTGATGTTTTCCTTATTCTTACCTAGGCCACCCATGTCATATCTTCCCCCTTTCCGACAAACATTTTTCATTTATTGCTAAACCCATGCACTTTCTTACAATAGCGCGTTCCATTCCTATTTTGTTTTCTATAATGTTCATTTCTCACATTGCACAAGGACACTAAATTCCACTCTGTGTAATGAAACGCGATGTAAAAACACAACCTGTACGAGGAGACTAAATGACAAAAGGGAGCAGAAAATTGGCTGGGACTCACACCTGCTTGGAATGATTAAGCTGTAGCGATTCTTTTTTCCCCTTCCAACAAATGACTGCAGTAGTCGACAAAAGGTGTTGATTCAGAGGGCAAATTAAGCCTTGAACAGGCAAGATAATGTGCCTGTGATCAATTAACACAGACACAAGGTGTACCGGTTTCACTTTGAAACTTTCAGGGCCGGCCAACGAGCCCCTTTGTGCCTTTCAGCTGAGCAGCACTAATCATTTCTGTGGCTTGCTTCTAAAGGCAGCCCTGGACTCAGAGTATGGATTTTGCCTGGGGACTCTCCCCAGGCAATGAACTGACTAGTCAAACATGTTCACGGCAGCCCTAATCTTACTCTAGGACACTGACTTGACATGAAAGACCATATATCTATATTTTTTTTTTTACACATTACCTTTGTTCGGTTCCTCTTTTTTTTTTTTTTTTAATTGGTGCAAAATAAAGACTGGTCTTTCACAATTCAGTTGGGGGATGAACAGAGTCAAGACCAGAAATGTGTCTGAAGTCCAGGATACAACCTGTGCATTATTCCTCTTTGTACAACCTGCTGTAAATAGATTGAAAGGTGAATGTTCAGCAGTTACAGACTCCAGTTCACAGTATTGTTTGATCTCTTTCTAGTCCATTTTCTTGTGAAGGACATCCAATAACTTTTCAAAAGACACTGCAATGCCTCAGTGTAAGCCCAAAGTTGTATAATACAGTACAGTGTTGTGTTCATTAGCAGCAATAGAGAAAAAAACCTCAATATTTAAAATAGTGAGTGATATTGTTACGAGCTTATACACAAGGTTTCAAACGAGAGCAGATATGCATTTGAGGTGCATTAGGGTGTGATCTCCACAGGGTCACACATTAAACAAGATATTGAATTGACTGTAAGCTTTACATACAGTAGGTACTGTCAGCTTACTGTCACTATGTTTCCTCACACACCAAGTGTGTAAGTATTAATCTTGTTTGAGACAGAATACACAGGCATAACAGCCGGGCTTTGGTGGGAGGCAGATGATGATATATCTATGAAAGTGTGAAGCTGAAGTAATATGATGTACCTTATAAAAGCTGGCTCCACAGTGAGGGAGCGCCTTAATCCCCCCTCTAAACCACCCTCTCCATCTCTGAGAGGAGCTGATTTTGCTCTGCTTTGAATCCCCCCTCTCTCCTTCTCTCTCTCTTTGGTTTGTCTTGAAGAGAGGGCGATATCTGGCGCTACTATTTTCTTTTAGATTAACTGACTGATGGGCCTCTTCAAAGCACATCATCCACACCATATGGATCATGGCAGATACAAATCACATATAGGTGTTGGGGCAAAAGATAGTTCTCATAAAACACTGATGTCTGACAGTGTGTCAGGGTGCGGCTTTTTACAGCATTAAGAGCCTTATAAACTGAGGATTTGTAATTTGTTTGTACAATTTGACAATGCTTGATTTAAAACTACAAAAAAAAATTGCTTGTGTGAGAATAGAGAAGAAACTCAATCCACTCTGTAACCATGGCAGTAAGACCAACATAAGCATTTCAGTGCATGACACGTGTTCTTACAATGTAAAATGTGGTGTTACTTTTGGCTTTAACAGCCTTTTCTTGAGAGGAAAGTAAACGAACACTTGCTTCTCCTACGAATTCTTGTGTTAACTGCAAGCTAATGATATTATATGGAACCTATGGCCTTGGTAAAACGTATTACATATCTGGGCTTGAATGTATCATGCCATGGATTATGGTCCAGCCTCTGGAGGACCACAAACCACATTAGCTTGAATTACCAAATTTGAACTTTATGCGCAACCGCCCCACACCCACCTAGCAGGGTTTTAGCATTTTATATGTCATAATCCCCTATTCCCCACCATCATAACCCCCTCCCTGGTCCCTCCTGTGCCGAATGACTATTAGGTTATTGAGAAATTCACCACAGATGTCATCCTTAAGATGAATGTCTCCGTTCTGATGTGTGAGGAATGGAATCCGAGCACAGCCTGAAAGACGATAGTCAGGAAAAAAGAAAGGAATGGTCAGCTGTGAAAACATGGGCAATGCCAGATAAGGCGCTTGAGTTCTGTCCACTTCATGCAGAGCCAGATCCCAAACCTGGAGAAGTTTGTGGGTGCAAAAACAACTTAAGGTGCTAATTATCTGCTACCTACTGCTATAGAAAGAGGGAGAGACGGAAAGACAGGACAAGAGAATCAAGTGTACACAGCATGTGTATAATTGTAAGTATGGGCTTTTATACACACTCCATGCATGTGGTATACACATTTATATACAATATATTCACTGAGACTTCACCATAAAAAAGCAATATTATCTAATATTAGGAATATAATACATTTTTTGTATGCCAATAGCGCACTAATTTAATAGATCAGCTTTGAGGAAATCTATTATTATTATGTCTTATTCATTTGTCTTCATTCAGCTCAGTTCTCAATAGTTTACAACAAAATCTGTCCATTTATTTTTTGGTGAAGATTTCCATGGACAGGATACAACTGTCATGGTCTGCCCCAGAAGGGACTATTTATATCAATTTCATGTTTGGACTTCTGTTTATTTCCTGTTTTATTTTGTAATTACTTTCCTTGTGTGTCCACTTTGGTTTTATTTCCTGTCTTTGTCTAGTTTTCCTGCCATTGTTATGTCTGCCCCGCCCCGATGTGTTTCACCTGCGGTCAATTACCCTTGCCTCCTCGTCTTTCCCACAGTCTTTTTCTGTTGAGTCTCCTCGTGTGTCTATTAATTTCTCCCAGGTTTCTCCTCATGCTTGCGTTTCTACCTGTTTTGCCTGTTCTGCATTTCTTTTGCCAGCTTGTAAATTTTGGGCAGTCTCATGATTAAAGTAATTTTCACTGCACCTTGCAGCCTTCATGTTTGTCTGTTTGTGTGCAGTAATTCTAAATCCCTGATACAACGAACTGAGCAAAATGGACCCGGCAGAAACACTTCCTGTGGAAAAATTTATTGGTGACTTTTTAAGTACATGAACTATAAACTTACTGCCAAAATTCCACCAGCACTGAAAAGAAAGACACAGCCCTGACACTGGCTGTACATAAGGTCACTTCAAAACCTTGGATGAGCAAAGTTCCTGCCTTTAAAGATTTTGTGGCTTCCTCCCATTCCAGCTCATCCAGTTGGCCAGTCTCTCAGTCAGCTATTCACCCACAAGCCTCCCAGTCAGCTAACATCAGGCCGACTAGTCACCAACATGCTAACCTTCAGCCTGCTAGCCATCAGCATGCTGGTCTCCAGTCTGCACCCTAGCCTGTTAGCCTCCAGCAAACTAACCACCAGCCTACTAGCCTCCAGCACATCCAGGACAATTTGACAGAAACACTTTCACATATCTCTTTTCCTAATATGTTGTCCACCAGCATTCATGCAGCAGAGTTTTTTGTTTTTTACAATTGTTCAGGCAATCCTGTGATCCAAACTTGCCTTGAGGCCCTTGGTTTCCTGTCAGTGGTCCGGCCAATTCCTGCATCTTGTTCTAAGCAAGCAGTCCTGCTGACACCAACTCAATGTCATCCATTGGCGGCTCACCTGACACCTGCTCCTTGTTTCCAGTGGGTGGCCTTGTCCTCATCTCCAGTCGGCGGTCTGATCGGCTTCTGCTCCAGAACTTCTGTCCGTAGTCAGCCCAACTCCTCCTCTTCATTTCCACTCGGTGGTCCAGACGACTCCCACTTCTTGTTCGCAGTCGACAGTCCGGCCGACATCTGCTTCTCGTTCCCAGTTGGTGGTCGGGCCAACAAAAGAGCACCACCTTCGACGCCTCCTGCGACGTCGGCCTCCAGCTTGATCTCCAGAGAGACACAGTTTTCGTAGCCCACCAGCTCGTCCTTTGGAGCAACACCGTCTTCACCATAGCCTTTCTGCTTGACCTCTGGAGAGATCCAGTCTTTGCCATCTACTTCCTGCTTGACCTCTGGAAAGGTCCCACTTTCATCCTCGCCGACACCCTCCAGAACCGTTCTGTCTCTCTGTCCGGCCTCTGGTCCATCCTCCCGAACTGCCCAGTCTGTCTGTCCAGCCCCTAACCATTCCCTTGAGCTGTCTGTGATCCTCAGCCCCATTCCTCTCTGTGTCCTCTGGGCCCTTGTAATTACTTACCTTGTGTGTCCACTGTTTGTTTTACTTCCTGTCTTTGTGTAGTTTTCCCGCCGTTGTGATTGTCTGCCCCGCCCTGACGTTTCACCTGTGTTCAATTACCCTTGCCTCCCTTGTGTATTTAAGTCTTAGTCTTTCCCTCCATCTTTGTCAGTTGGTCTGTTGAGTTTCCTCAAAGTACCCTTGTGTTTCTGTTCAGTTTTCCCTGGTTTCTCCTTGTGCTTCTTCAGTTTTCCCAGTGCTACCTGTGTTAGATTTTCGGTTTGGTTCCTGAGTTTTTGCTTGTTTTGCCTCCAGAGTTTTGATCTTCTGCATTTTGTTTGCCAGCATGTGGGTCTGGTAATCCTTAATCCTTGACAATAATAGGTTCTTCTTCTTAAAAAATCTGACTCAAAAGCAGGACTGTTGCTCTTGCACTCATATAACTTATATATTTGATGTTTCTCATCTGATCCCAACGTTATTTTTTTTTAATTTCTCTATTTTACATATCAGTTATCAATAGCAGCCCTTTGTTTCCAATTATAACTCAGTAAACCATTTAAATGTTTTAATTTTTATCCATTTCATTTTTGCACATAGAAAGAGCCCATTGTTACAGTAGTAACAATTTAAAATTCAAGCTGCCCAGGGTGTGAAAAGGTTAGAGGTGGGAGTATTTTTATCTCTGAATGTGTGTCTGTATGTTTGTGTGTCTGTGTGTGGGAGTGTGTGCACACTGTGAACATACAGTATGTGCATACATGCCTGTGTGTGTGTATGTGTGTCCCTATTCTGTACCCATCAGATGGGAGCTGAGGTCAGTCCCTTTGGGCTGTTTAACAGACATCAGTTGTCCTTTCTTCTTCAGGAAATGGATGCAGCCGATTACTATCCGAGGATTCATAAATTCTTTATGGGCAAGTTGAAGTTATAGGGGCTGATGAATTCAGTCTGTGCGACAGCCCTTGCCAAATGCCCCCCCTCCACCACACCATCACCCACAATGGCTAAAGAGAAGAAGGAAGAGTCTGTCTTCATTTCTTAGTCTTTGCCCCTTTTTCTTTCTTTTTTCCCTTTTTTTTCTCTCAGGCGTGCTGCTGTCTCCTTTCTTTATCTCTTTCACTCTCTCCCCATCTCTTCCTCTTATAATCTGAAGACTGTGTCCATTTAGCAAGATCCCTAGGAGCAAACCAAGACTTATTTTCGGTACTCTTACCCCTCTCAGAGAGTGCTGATAGAATTTTTCCTACAGAATGTACACACACTGTAAGATCGGCCTTGTTCGTCTAATGTTTCAAGCCTATCCATCCCAAAATGGACTTTAAAAACAGATAGTAGCCTGCCTGTCCCCGAAGGCTATTATCATCCATTCAGCTGGTTCACTCTGCGTTTACATTGGGGCTTATCTGCAAATTTGTGAACTTTTACCAAATGTAGTCTGTCCAACAGTTGACGTCCAACATCCTTTTCCACATCAATCACTGTTTTAGTTTCTCCTTTCAAAGCTGTTTGAGGCCTTGATGTTTTTCTTTTGCGAGTGGATATCCAGAGGCAGCCTGATGTACTGTCCTCTCTTTCTCCCCCTCCATTTCCAAACACTTTTTCCTTGGGTTGTCTTGTGTGGGGTGCTCGCTAACTAAGCCAATCTGGCTACACCCAAGCATGCCAGGGAGTTATCCACCGGTTGGGGCTGTTTATATAAATGAGGACAGTGTGACACCCCAGGGTGTTTGACAGTGGGTACTATTCCTTCAAAAAAAAAAAAAAAAGGAGAAAAAATGAATCTCTCTGTGTCGCTTGCTCCTCAAAGTCCCTCTTCTTGTAAATAGATTTTGATGGATACGCTTTCCTCCTCGCCCTCACACTGGAAGTACAAATAATTCCACCACATAAGACCCACTACCCACTTCAGTGCAAGTCTACACAGCACACTGGCAAAAACATATACAAACATACAGAATCAAACACTGGCCACCTACTAGAATATGATCAAAACAAGTGTGGGAACAAAAGTTCGTCAGAGGAGCCTCTGCCTTATATGCTCAAAAAAAGATGTATGGATTTTGTATTGCTGATTGGACGACCTTTAACCGGGAGAGTGGGAAGTGTAGTCTTTGATGTGAGCTTCCCGCTGGGCATAGGTTTGTGTGCGTAAACAGTCCGACTGGATCATTTGTAGGGTATCACTTATATGTTTCCTAATGGTTGTTTAGACAAAAGCTACACCTCCAGATGAGCAATTTCATTGCAGAAACAGAATTACGGCTTGGGAAGTCAAGTGTGGTCACTGTGTACAGTACAGTCAATTTAATAATGTTGAGAAGTATAAATTTGTCAATGAATTCCCTTTTTATGTTGCCTACTTGACTTGCTAATGTAACTTGCAACCATTTTCTGCACTCATCAGATTCATCGGTAGATTTTATGTCAACTTTAATTATAAGGATAACTTTTAGTCCTTTTTGAAGCCAAAAGCTTTCCATCTATGTCGTGCTCAGACTGGGTCTTATCCAGGGCCAGACTGAAACAATAATTCATGCCGGGAATTTGACTCCATCCCAGGCCACCCTGTTCACACAAACCACCAGACCACTAATTTTGTAGGTTAACCCTATTTGTTGATGTAACGGGCTCCAGACTAGTTATAAAATTTGGCAGTTCATCTTGAAGGTAAGTTATACACAATACAATAGTTTGATAACCAACCGTCACCGCTTCACCAGGCAACTTGTATGAAATGTTATCGGTGGAGAAGCAGGTAGATGGTTGCTATGTGTGTCGCTGAGAGACGGGATCGCGTCATTTGTGATGCTGAGGTGAAAGTAATACTTGTGCTAGCTGGTCAAGCTGACTGTTCACAGCAGGCCAACAACAACCCTCAGGCCACCAGGAAAAAGTCCTCCCGACAGGCTGTCCACCACTGGTCCTATCAAATAAATAATACTTGTTTTGATCTGAGATTAAAAAGGGCGTTGATGTGGGAACCGACATTTCTTTTAAAGGAAAAGGTGTTGAAATACCAGTCTACACAGAGACCCTCTTTACACCCGCTCCTCTAATGCCGAGCAAGAGAGAAGAACAACCCTGCTTGATCTGGCCATGTGTGATGACTCTTGGAGGTCAGACAGGTTAAATGGTATTTGATTAAAATCAGTAGATGGCCAACTCTCTCTCTTTCACACGTGTACACATACAGACACACATACGCGCACGCACAGATGCACAAACAGACCCTCCTCGTCTGGCCTGCTGGGAATAAGGAGAAGAAAATAGCCTTCATTCTGCTCTCCCCGTCTCTCTCTCTAAGGTTGTTGTGGTTGTGGAAGGGGGTTTGGAAGAGAAGTGGGCTGACGGGTGGGGGTTGGGGGGTTGGGGGGTTGGGTTGAAGTGGGGTAGTGAAGTCGACCTGTATGTTTGGCTGGCAAAAAAGGCTTGCCACTGTTTATCAAGCCACGGCAAATCCAATTAGCCTGTGGCCTGCCTTCCAACCCTATTAACCTGCTCAGCTGTGAGAGCACTCAACAGCTCCTGCCAATATCTCATTTCTCTCAGCCGTTGATAAGATCGGCTCAAGATATTCAGTGGGGTTCACTCCAGCTCCATCTCAGATGCTACAGCTGCCGCCGAGGCTTTAAAACCACAGCATCCGTCCTGATCTCTCCCTCTCTCTGTCTCTCCTTCTCTTGCTTTCTCACAGTCTCTTTCTTTCATTCTCTTCCCTTCCCGTTCACTGTCTTTCAACCCCGCTCCTCCACCATCCACCTGTCACCTCTGTCTCTTCCTGTCTTCCTTCCATTCGCCTCGCTCTTTTTCACCCCCCACACCTCTTCCATCATCCCACCCTCCGCCTCTCCCTCACTCTCTCTCTCTCTCTCTCTCCCCCTCCGTCGTGTAGCTACACCGAGACAACAAAACAACTAGGACAGTAACTTCCAGGCCTATGGCTTGTTTCCTCCCAGACAGCGATCAGGGCGCAGGCCCCACTGTCTGACAGGAGGGGAAACTGATTTTCCTTATCATGGCCTGCCCACAAAGGGCCAGGCCAGACCCGCGTGATTAGCATTCCTTGGTGGAGATGTGTCAGCCCTATTTCTATCACAGAGACAGATTGAGGCTTTCACTCAGACTGGCGACTGAGTGACACATGGCCCTGACCGGGGGGACAACATTGTTATTTGAGTTAAGAAATCAATTTGTATCAAATGTACACTGTAATTTATTTGTTGCCTTTGAAGGGAACCTGGCTAAGATAAATGGGAATGGACTTCTTTTCCCCTCTCCCTTACCTTGAGCCTGAGCCGATAAAGTTCTTGTGAAGCCCATGATAGTTCCCTGCGTCAGAGTAAAAAGTGACAAACATGTTTAAAGTTGTGCAGTGATCTTTAAATCTCAAAAAGAACACCTTGTCGGACATGATAGAACATTTTTACCTCTTCCCTCCCGTCTGTCAGCCGGCTCTGCTGACATACGGCTTTAGTATTTTTGCTGACATTTCGCTTTATCACATACATCTAGCGGCGAATGGAGAAGTGATATTTGTCCCTTTTTAATACTTTTTTTTTTTTTTTTTCACTTGATTCACAGTGAGCATCCAAAGCTGCGAGATCAAGATGGTCTTTTGGGATTAGAAAGACTAATCCTTTTTTTCATGTCATATTTTAAAGCCTCTGAAACAATATTCATATTCTGTGACATGCATCCTTTACATGAGAAGGAGCTCTAGAGTCCCACTGATAAAAACTTGTTTATGCTCCTTGTACAAGTAGCATTTTAGAATATTGACAGTTACTATTTATCACTAAAATGAATTGTACATGGTACTGAAGTAACTCTTCACTTAAAATTGTGTTTGTTTTCAAGCTGATAACAGTGCATCATCATAAAAAATAAATGTCAGCCCACAACAGTAAAATTTCAGTGTGTATTTGTAAAGTTTCTTTCTTTCCTTATTTTTTTTTTTTTTTTTTTTGGTCATTGTAGAAAATATGTGTTTTTCAGTTTGTGTGTATTGTTTTTTAAAATGTAAAAAAAACACACACACTTCAAAATTTGTATTCCAAAAATACATTACACCATATGCTACATCCCAATAGAAACCATCTTTTCAGATGCAGCACATAGTTGCAGCTTACTTTGTAAACCAAGCAGTTGCACAAATATGAGGAGGAAATCTGGTTTCAGTTAGTCTGCTGCTGCTTCCCTGCTGGCTAAATCTGAGGAACAAATGTCTTCTGCATCATCGTGCCATAAGGACTTAACACTCAATTCATTGGGGACCACTTGGAATGGAAAACCTCTCAGCACTTCACAATTATTTTACAGATCGGTGCACATTAACTCTTGCAGGTAATTGCAGCAAGCCCGGGTCTGTGAGTACAAACCAATGAGTGTGCTATTTTTTTTTTTTTTTTTGCGGCATGGGATATTTGAATTCATTCAAATACCTTTAATCTGTCTGTAGAATCAGATGGTTTGGTGGATTAATATCCATTAAAGTAAGACTACAGTATTAAATATTCAGTTTAAAAAAAAAAAAAAACAGAGAAATAGTTTGTTTCTGACACCTATGCATATGTTTTGGCTCTTAAGTTTTATACTTTGAAAACACTCATGCAGTATCATTCATAACAAGAAAAGGAAAGAGCGAGAAAACAAACAAGCAAGAAAACACATATGTCTTATGGCTGAAACTTAGAGTATATTTTACTTGCGTGGAGAAAAAAAAAAACCCACTATTCATGTTCATCCATTTGGGAGGAATAAACTCCATGTCCTTTCTACATCTGAGGATGTGAATTATGAAGAATAGCAGACTATCCCATTAACATCAAGAGGGAGTTTAGCATTTCTCAGAAACTGGAGTAAGAGGAAAAAAGCAGGTGGCTATCTCTACACATCAAACATATATTAAGCCTCCAGGTTGACCCAGCAATGCTTCTTAGTTTGGATTTTTCAGAGGGCCGCAAAGCAGAGCCTGTCCTGAATTTCAGTACAAAATTTAGATATGCAAATGTCCTCAAAGGATCCACGATTGAAAAAGGATGCCATATTGCCTCAAAGCCACATACTCTAAAGCTAAACAAGATTAGGAAAATTGAATCATTTCAAAAGCTGTGGGCAGAATGTAAACTGGTTAGCATTCTAATCCTCTGGGCCAGGTGACCAGCTCAGCATGTGTACAAACATACTGTATGAAGAACAAATGAGATGAGAGCCTGCAACTGTACATTGGCTCATTTGAGCAAAAATAATACCTGAGCGGTTTCCTACCTGAGACATGCATTTATTTACCAGCTTTGTATGAGACGTCCTTGGTCGGCTTCTGGCCACAAATATTATCAGAATTCTGGCCTAATTTCCATCCTGGCATTCTCTTGCCATATGTTTGCCTGGGGAAGGTTTTGTTTGCTTTCCTGCATTTTCAGTAGAGGGAACACAGTCTCTCTCTTTTTTTTTTTTGCACATTGCACAGAAAATAATTAAGTATCTATTTTCTGCAATAACAATAGTTTCTCTATATTTATTTGGTTTCAGATGTTGGATTGTGGGCCTTAGTTTCAGCAGGTTCTGAAGATTTTAAAAAGACATTTTGAACAGATTTGGTTACCCATGAACCCAAAAATATATGAAATGGATAGCGGTGGTGAATATGGGAAAAGAGATAAATAAACATGTCCAGATATAACCACCGCATGGTGGTTGTGGTTGGTTTTATGAATGGCAACATAAAGTCTTTGCACGTAAATGGGTTTTACAGTGACATGTCTTTGCCATGAGGATGAGATTTGCAAAGGTCACTGAAACAAGAACTGAACTCTTGACCCTTGAAAACCGATAGGTAAACAACGGACTCTCTAATAAACTATCACATTTCAACTGTTTGTTTTCACAGAAGTCAACATTCTGCTATAGGAGAATAGCTTAGCATTACCTTAAATGTATAGCCAACAGCTTGGGTGACACATTACCATACAGAGGGCATCTTTATAGCACTTTGATGGTCTTGGATGTATACAGTCTTATCGGTTGTACTCTGGCTGACCTTTATGCTACGTTCTCAAGGCTCCACTCTATATTTGTCATATCAACAGCAGAGTGATACTCTTTCCATGCTGCTCTCAAATGACATTGTGGGAAACAAATCTTGGGTCAACACTGGAGTTAAGGTATATTTTGGACACAGAGACACAGAGTGACGCACAGATGAGGGCTATGTTGTGCAGTGGGTTTCGATTGGACATTACAGACCAGATAAGACAAGTGTCTCAACATTTTCATTTTCCCTTTAGTCCATGTGGTAAAAAGTGTCACACAAAACAAGCTATGCTTTTTTTTCCTCCTGTTTACCCCCCACCCCCACCCCCCCACCATTACGGGAAGATTATCACTTTATCATATTTAAAATGTACAGCTAGCATTTGAGGCTACCAAATAAACTACAGTGACCAAATCTAACTGGTGTATTAATGTCCTGTCAACAGAGATGGTGTTGGAAGCAGTGGGGTCAGCAAACTGCTTAATCCCCTCCGTCACTGGCTCATACTGACAGACTGATAGATGAGCCCAGCTTTGTAACAGGAAGTCATCTTTGGTAAAACTGGTGCTGCCAAGTGTAGTTCAGTGAGTTGAACTCAAACTGACTGGACTGAAGTGAACGATTAATTTGAATTTTACTACAGTTAACAGAGCTAGACTGAATAAATGAAATAAATGTATGCTAGGCTAAAATTAAGAAGCTTTACCAAATAGAATTTAATCTTTAAGAGATCTCAAGTATTTTCACCCAGGATCCATAATTATTCATTAATAATTGTAATACTGTATTTATGAATCGTCCAAGCAAAATAAGTTTTGACTTGACATCTCTCATCTCTTTGTGAAAGAAAGTAATCTATTACACTGGTCCTTCATTTAAATTAACCAAGTGAGGCAGCCTTTGTCTTACAGTTTACTTCTTGTTTACTTCTTGGGCCTCTGCTATGTTTTGCCAGACAATCTCCCTAATGTCATTTATAAACAGTCTAAGCCTTTTTTATTTATCTTACACTTATACTTTTCATATGCTAAAAGTCCTCTGTTTGCATAAAAATCATGTCAGATGGTATAAATTAAATGCTCCTCAAGATGTTACCATGATTCCAAATATCATCACTGCATATGCATCAATATATGTACTGACACCTGATCAGGTTTATATTATTTTCTGGGTTTCTCATCAGCTAAATATCAGTCTGTATAATTCCTTAAAGAAAATTTTAAAAAAGCTGGAAATTTAAAAAATATTAAATGATTCCACAATTATTCCATACATTCTGTATTTTATGTGGACCAAGACCTTTTAATATATAATGTCTAACATATTATTCAATCTTTTGCAATAATATCATTCAGACATTATTCATATAATGCACTGTGGCTTGCAATGCTTTGTGCATGTTTGATGTCATTGTTGGGCTGTTATAAGTGAAAGTATTTTTTACTGTAAATATTCACAATGAAACAAATGTTTCCAGTCTTTTAATGTCCTATTTTAATCATTTTGTCTAATAACATGCTTCCTCTGGAGAAGGCCTCAATCAAGCAGCTGACACGTAACTTTCTCCTCTGTAAATACATGTGCATAAAGTAAACCAAACCAAGTAATAAATAAATATTACAAAATGTTATTTGAAATATGATTATCACTAATGTGGAAGTGGTTTTCATCACAATTTAGGAAATAAATACAGCTGCCTTTCTACTTTACCTTCCATAGTTTGCACAGACCAGTTGACACTTGAAAATGCCAAGTCTCTACAGGACACTGACATTATTCTAGTTGAAGCAGCTAAAGCATGCAGTTATCATAGATCAAGGGAAGTGGGGATATGCAAATAACAAAATGAAAAGGATATGATATTTGGAATGGAATCTATCCTTACTTTGGAAAGGCTCCCAAATGAGTAAATATATAACATTTGAATTCCACTGCAAGACAAATTCTTGACCACAGACGGTCCAAACATGTGTTCACAATCTGTTTCTCAACTACGGGACACCAACCTGTCACACAACTGCTGCCTCCATGGCCAGATTTGACATGGGGTTTTCAGTCTTTAACTGAAAGCAAAGGCCAAAGTTCAGATATATACAGTACAAGCTTCGTATAAATGTGACATATTCTTTTGTGTCATGCAATAAATAAAAGTGTGTTCTAACTTTGCTCGTCCTTAGGCAACCCGTGAACAAATTCATTCGACACTAATGCAACCAGGATAAGATGCCGTCATCTTATGCCTCCTGACATTTGGCATTTGATGATTTATTGTTTCCTGGGTCATACAGTAAGAATCTGGTTGTGTAAAAGTTTAAAAAGAGAGACATTAGCGCACGTCATTAGCACTACTAATGTCCAACCGAGAGAGAATATGCAGCTTGATTTGCTGCAGTGAAACTCGAGTGAAACATAAACGTTTTAATATGTGCACCTAAAAATAATCTGTAGCTCCATAACTACAAGGAAACATGACCCTGGCCACCCCCGTACTGGATGAACTACGCATCCAGCCACCAACCTGTTTGTAGAACCTTGTTAATACCAATGTACCATTTCATACATCAAGTGCTTAAAACCATAACTTGGTTGTGCTTTATAGAGATTTAGTCGGGCTTTGACAGGAAGGGCTCGAATACCCTGCTGCTCAGTATTAATCCCAAAAACAGATTTACTACTTGTAAGATATTTGGAAAGTATTCTGGTAAGTGAAAGGGGGAGATGTTAATGGCAAGGGGCAGCGGTGTCACAGAATCATTTCCTGAGAGCCTGAAGTGAAAGTTTGGTCACAGCAGAGTGCAATATATTAACTGAAGAGCCAAGACTATGTGTGATAAATCTTTCTCAACCCGGTGCTAAGTGTCACATTGTGTTTATGGTGTACAGATTGCATACTGCTTGTTCTCTCCAAGGCTTGGGCCAGGGCAGACTGCTTTGGCTGGCAGACATACCGGCTGAGTCCACCGGCAGGGCTGACACTAAGCTAGCCTTTTTGGGTTGACTTTGTCATTTTGACTACCTGGGTGGCTATCTAGCTGACTGAATGGCTGCCTGACTGGCTAACTGAGTATCTGCCTTACAGCCTGATTAGCTGGTTTATTTGCTGGCTGGCTTGATGGCTCAGTGCCTGGTTGGTTGAGTGATTGGTTGGGCTGTCTGAGCGAGGCTGTGTGATATATGATGTGGTTCAGCGTGGTTGCGATTAACGGATTGGCAGAACAGTTGCATCCATTAATAACTCCACCCTATAGGGCTGGAGCAGTCCCAAACTACATGCTGTTACTGCACTCACATCACAGTTTTTGGAAAATTAATAAATCTAGTTTTATGATTTGTAGATTGTGATTTTGAAATGTGTTTACTCTTCCATTGGAGAGTAAATATCAATTTTGAGTACAGTTTGTGGTGAAAAATACATCAGAGGTGTCATCATCACTACGCCTGCCTGTCAGAGAGAGGGAAATGCACCGTTTCCCTGCGCTGCATATAGATCTCTTTTGAATCTCACCCACTCATTGCTGCAGGGTTTGAAGAATTTAAGTTAATAAACTGGCTCATAAGGCAAGATTAAAGATGCCATGTAATTTGATTAACTGAATGGGAACGAGAGAGGCCACAGATGGGAAAATAAGCTTTTCCAGGGCCTCATTAAAGGGAACAATCCTGTAAAACCTCATGGGTGAAATTCTACTGTGAAGAAGCTCTCTGAATGAAAAAAAAAAAGACATTTTTTTTTTTCATTGAGTTTCCGCATGTTGTTGAAAAGTGGCTGCAGAGGAACATTTTGTAATAATTTGCATGCTCAGAGAGAAAAATGTTTCCAGTCGCGGTGGACGCTCTGAAGGGAAACATTCTGTACCTGATCCCACAGTATTATTTTAGTAACAAAACTGGCTTAGCTTCATTGTTCAAACATGATAAATTTGTTTCTTCACTCTCTAAGTCTCCCGAAAACAAAACAAATACATAGTGATAATCCAGTAGTGTGACTAATTCCATAATAAGCCCCAGCCCGATTTTGTTTGTGTGACCATTCCATTTTCAACGGCATACTCAGTTGTATATATGTTAAGATAAGAGATAGAATGTAGTTTTGTAGTTTTACATTACATTATATGTTCAGTATATATTGAAAATAAAACCATAAGATTGGGAAATGGTTTTTTCTACCCATGTACATGTGAGGATACATTTGAAGAACTACAACTAAATGTAGAAACCCTGACCCATCCCGCCTTTAACAGGCAGATGTACCACGTGTGTATACAAGCGTGTATTTAAAACATTAATCATTTCTGACACTTATCTGCACAGGTACATATTTTTCATTAGTTTGGGGATGTTCATCTGAGAACTTTATTTAAAAAAAAAAACATATGCCAAGTTCTTTCTAATTCTTTCCCAATATGGCCACATTTTCACTGCTGTCTGACTCCATTCCCTCATCCACATGTGCAGGGAGATCAAGATTAGGTGTCTGCAGAATGAAAACCCAGGAAGTTCACCTGCTCGCCCTTGATATTACGCTGGAAATATAAAATCCATTCCCAGATTTAGACATCTCTCGCCACCAAAAAATGTTCTATTCTGTCTGGAGCCACAGCCTGCCTGTCTGCGGCGTCGTTCCTTTATGGCTCAAACTAGATGTCTTAGTTATTGGGATGAAGAAATCCCTGTCAGTGGACATTCACGGGAGAATCCCCCCCTTTTCTCACTCTCAGCGAGGTGAGGTTAATTTATATTTCTCAAACCTGTTCCTTTCTCCTTAGAAATGGATTCAGTTGAAGTGTTGGCGCCGGATTGTTATCGGCGTGCTATCATTCCGCTGGGACAGCCCAGCCATCATCACAAATGGCCGTTTTTCAGCGGAATAAAACATATGAATTAAACTTCATAAGCTTATCTGGTCTTTGATATGTAGAAAGCCCAAGGTTTATTTCCACATTAATCCCCACACCCGTCTATTGCTTTGGCTCTTTGATGCATAAAGGTGGGTTTAGAAACTGGAATCTGCCAGGTATATATAACTGCATGTTTTACCCATCGCTTGAGCTTCAGGCCCTCTTTTCTCCCCCTCTCTCTCTCTCTTCCTCTCTGTCTCTCTCGCTCACACACACACAGGTTTTCCCTAAGAATTTCATTACAAAAGGCAGCCATATGCATTGAAATACTGCCGGCAAGCAGGGGTCATGTAGCCCGATACTGAATTTCCCTTGCCTTTGTGCAATCTTAATTGTCTGTCATTTCTGTCTGCAGCCCCGTCTGTGCGTGCTCCAAATAAAACCTATGGAAACATGAAAGGTGGAGCACTGCCCTCACTTTCATCAAGGGATCGCTTACCAGGCCTTGCCGTGGCTACCCCAGGCTTGTGTTACGTACCTCATAAAAGTAGCTCTTGTTTCACCGATGCACTGCCCCATCTGGGCACTGGGCTAATCTGTCAAGCCGAGCTCCCAGGCAAATTCTTCTGCAGCGTAATAGACACTGTTACAAACTCTGCTCCCTTTTCTCCTCGGCTCGTTTTTTCCCCCCTCATTTTTGCAGAGGGCTCCCCTGATGCCCTCTGATGCTGCTGACAGTTGGAGCTGAGGCTGGATGCCATGGTGAATTTATATCGTGCTACTGCATCTGTCATTGTTTTCAACGAGGTGTTGACCTCCACGCGTCCTCATCAGAACGTTGCCTCAGTTCTGCAACTCCAAGCAAAATAGATATCTACAACTCGGCTGATCGTAGAGGGTATTCACGCCGCAGAAACCCACTTCCCATTTTGATAGTTGGTGCAAAAACTTTGACAGGCAGGTGGAAACCTCTGGGGAATTAGGTCACAGAGGGATGGGAGAGAGACAGAGGGCTCAGGGGAATTGGGGCTGTGTTTCTTTAGCTCAAGCTGTACACTGCCACAGCAGCAGTATGTTCAAGGATACTCTTTCAAACTGTAACCTGTTTAGTGTCCTTCATACTTCACCCCGACATCCTTTTGATCCTCTAAACTTTGATCTCATCGTTAGTTTCCACCTTCACTGCCATTATTCATAAAGTCTCTTTTTTGTATAAATATGTATGGAAAGCACTCCGAGAAAGACATTATCGCTCTCTCAGGGAACATGGGTGTATGTCTCAAAACATTCATTCAATGTATTGATTGCTCACTTCCCACTATTGCATCTTACAGTAACGCTTATTCTTCCTTATCCAGCATAGTGGGCATCAAGGCAGATATGTGGTTTAGAGCGGGACAGAAACAGCTACATACTCCCTGTTTCTGAGGACTGATGCCAGACACATGGGCCACAAGATGAGTGAAAGAATGACTGTATTGAGTTTATTCTACTCTTTGGGCAGCCACCGATGATCACACCCTCCATAAACCACATACAAGACAGTCATGGTATTTTAAGCAGATTTCCTCTTAAAGGGGAGGAGAGGCGGATATTTCTCCTTTTAAAGTGGTCTTATCACTCGGGCTGTCGGCTCGCTGGAAAGCCTGACAGCTACAGCCCGCTGAGGCACCGAGTGGCCTTGCTGTGTCTTCTGCTGTTAACGATAGACAGGCGGGACAGCCGTGCTACTCTGCTATTCTTCTCCTCATAACACAGAGTGGCATGAACCTTTTTGCCTACTTATTTATGGACGTAATGCCCTTTTTGTGTGTTAAACTGAAATGAAATAACTTTGATACGTTTATGAGCACGGCAATGAAGAAAATCTACAATATACATGTGCAATATTTTTCTGTATGAATAAAGCATTTGTCCCACCACAGCCTCTTACAACCTTACAAGCACTTTGTGGTGTGATTGATGGAGATCTTCTATTCTCCATCAAACCACAGTGCAGTGGTGTTCTATCCTGGTGTATTTGCATAACCTGTAGAAAATCTAAAATCATAAATTCCTGTAAATTTATATATATTATATATATATGAATACACGCAAACCTGTATATATAGATAGATAAATTAGCATGACTTTTCCCACCACCATTACTTTGAAAACTTTCCCACAACTCGTCACTTTTATCATTATGCTACTTCAAGTCTGTTATTTATGCGTAAGTGAATTCTCTTGTCTCAGCCAGGGGTCAATGTTCAGTTGAAGGCCTCAGCCATGTGTAGTAAAGTAAACTAAGCCTTGGCATTGTATACAGAGGGGCCTGTAATGTTCATTATGCTTAACAACACACTGAGTTGAGAGTTAAGCTCTCCTCACATTCCAGGCCAGTTATTAGTCAGCATTATAGTTTATTTGTCCTGAGGTAAGATAAACCAGAATGCTCTTGGCCCCCTGCTCCGGACCTGCAACACTGACTGGTTTGTTTGAACAAAGGGAAGTGCTCTCTTATGACAAATAGTCCAATAACAGAAGATAATACATACATGGCCTCAAAACCAGATAATGCCACTGTCGAGCTGTGACTGGAAATTATTAGACCTTCACCTTCTTTTTTTCTTTTTCTTTTAGGTTCACTTTGATGTTGTGTTTTTTGGCATTGGTAACAGGGCATTTATCACTGTGCTAACCAAGGACGCACTGTATCAGTGAAACCTGAGATCCCAACACAGGAGTGAGTTTGTTGCCTGGAAAATATTTGAAAGGTTTGACATTTTTCAAATGAGATAGCACTTAGAAAGTTAAGTGTATCGCTGCAGCTTTCCATTAAACAAACTGTACCTTAAAAGTACTCGAATTCATCATGTATACACATCTTTCATCCTTAATTTTGTAGATTTCAGTTTGTTGGCAGTGGTTGGGTCTACTGCAAAAATCTGAACAGTGTTTTCATCTATAGAAAAACCATATGTTCTTAAACTTACAGCCAACAGCACTTGGCAGTTTTTCGAAAAGTGAGCTCCTTCGACAGCCACATGCGTACACTTACAGTTACTAATCAGGACAAGCAACCACAGTTACATTAGGTACATGTAACCTTAATCGGGTCAAATTTGTCTCGAAATAAATTAAATCTATACAAGTTTCTATGCTGTAATATCCTGCCAGTGCTCATCTCAACTTCACACACGTTTATTTCATTTATTTATTTGTTTAACTACAAGCCTGCAACCTCATTGGAAATACTGTGTGTGTCACTACAGGATTGTATTTCAATTTTGACTTCCGAGTTGAGTGTGACTGCAGCAATGACTTTGTATGAGCACTGTTGTACTTGTTTCATTTTTGAATGCAAATCCAAATACTTGACAAAGAGTTGGTAAACATGTCTTTTGGAATTTTGACATAATGTCTTCATACAGAGAAAGATGTGAATTCACCATGAGAGTTTTTTTTATTTTTTAATATGTAATCCCAACGTAATCGATGTAAATAAACAAGTAAAATGTAAGGTGTGACACACGTAAACAAAGCCACATGGATCGTCAAACAAACCAAACCACCCATGATTCCAGCCGTTTGCTCTGAGTGTCTAAATGTTTTTAATTAGCTAGAAGCCGCGGTGTTCCCTCTGTGACTGCTTACTGCCTGCCCATCACACTCACTTCCTGATGTGTCCTGAGGATGAACTTTGAGAAAAACATGGATTGAAAAAAAAAAAAAAAAAAAAAAAAAGCATCTTCTTCTTAACCAAAACCAGCCTACAGTGTGGCGGCTTGTGGGCTGCCTGCTGCTGCACAGAACATTCCCATCACAATCATGTTCAATTGTCCCCTAATTGTCCTCTCCTCTCTCCCCAGAAGAAGTTGCTGACATGAGAAATTAGGCAATCAGGATGGCATTAGTGCATGAGCGGAGGACCGAGGCATGGTTATACTATAATGTATAGGCCCCATTGGGGGTGCAAATAAGCAGGAAAATACTCACATCCCCCTTTGAAGTGATGGCCGCTCCCAAATTAAACTCTTAGTCACACTGCTATCAAAAGGATATGGTTGTTAGCAGTGCCTTGCTCTGATCTGAGCACACTTCTGGATCTTATTACAATGTGGCTTCTGATTGATGCCCTTTAGGGTGGATCATTGTGAGTAAACATACATATTCCTGTCCTATTCATGAGTCTATCACAGAGGGATTGTGAAATTATGGGTTACTATTCCAGAATGAACACAGTTACAGAAGAGATATGCGGGCATAATTTGGTCAATATATTAAAAAAGTGTTTCTGAGGTATTGTTATATTTCGATGCAAATGTCAATATATTTTTTAAATGCAGGCAGGAACTACAAGAAAAAATTTCCCGTCTTTGTTATGTAACAATGTCATTTCTCTCTCAGAAGAGAACAATGCAGTTCGCCATGAATAAATATCTTGCAATTGAAATAATGTTAGTTTGGAACATTTTTTTAGTTCCAGTTTTTACAGTTATTACTGATGGACATTGTCAGTGTATCTTTCATGAGAACAGGAAGAAGGAAGCTAAAATAGCACTCATAAGATAGACATATGATAAATTTAGTTACAGCAATCATGCAACAAATACACAATATGGAGAAAGAATGTTTAGAGATAATAATATAAGGAAGCAAGCTGTATCCAAATAAACTGGGTCAGGTACAGCACCATGCTGAGAAAAGAAAAGAGGGTAAAAAAAAAGGAAGAAAAGTTCCCCTAAAACCTCCTGGGGGATTCAATGAGATTACCCCCCAAAAAGATTGAATTAGTTTGGCCAACAGAAGGAAGAAATGCTAGAAACTAATGGCAAATAACAAGCTTGTGACAATTCATCAGGCAACTTCACAGAGGGGAGGGCTCCAGTGGAATGCCTGAGACGGGACCTTTCCCCTGTGCTATGTTATTCTAACAAACAATGTCAATGAGATGGCATCCTACCTCTCACCAATTTGCATGGTTGTCAGAGGAGTGAAAGCCAGTTTAAAGGTACATCCTTTATGTGCCGGAGAAAGGATTAGGGCCAGCCCCACAAAGAGGCTTTGATTTTCTTGCAAATATGTATAAGAAGTTTGGCTGAGAAAAGTGAGTTTTCAAAGCTGCAACTTTTCCAAGGCATTTTTTTTTTTCTCTCGCTCCGCGTGTGTGTGTGTGTGTGTGTGTGTGTGTGTGTGTGTGTGAGTGTGTGTGTGTGTGTGAGTGAGTGTGCGTGTTTTCAAAAAGGAAACTTTAGTGATGAAAGTTCACCCCCTTAAATGAGAGTGAGTGGGTATAAATATAATATTACACAATGTTTAGATCCAAATGCAGTTTTAAACTTTAAATTGCAGGAAAATATCAAAAATGACAGAAAGTATTTTTTGCATTATGAAGGATAATTCTGAAGTCACCGTTTAATTAAAAATAGACTTCAGGAGGTACGACCCAGAAATGATTTAAAATTTCAAGATGAATTTCAAAAGTTGTGTTCATCCTGTGATACTCTCTAGCCTCCTCCTTTTCTTTCCTGTCCTTTTTTTTGTTGTTTTTGTTTTGTGTTGTTTCAGGGCCTCTGACTGAAAGCTCCTCACCGCTCAGTTCAGTGCTTTTTGCTTGAAATCAATATTGATTTCATAATAAATAAATTATCATAAATGAATAAATTACCAAAGCTGTGGAAATTTAAACATAAATATCCCCAAACTGCCAGCTATGTAGCGAAAGTAGCGGGTGACATTGACACAGATGGAAGCTGTGTTGCAGCAAAATGGATTTGTATGACCACTTCTGGATGCATCAACACTTGCTTACAGCAGACTTACAGAAATCCCTCACTGTCCACGGGCTGCATCACAACTTTAAGTCACTTAATCAATTGATGGCTACATGGCATCAGTATTTCCAACAACTCTAGTTGACATTATAGGGTTTACACACAAAAAAAAACAAAAAAAAAAAAAACATTGCTTCATGCTTAAAAAAGATCACCGGAGAGGCTATGTCCCTTCGGTGGCAGTCCAGCACAATGTGTTCCAGTTCACTTTCATCATGTTGTACCAGCTGAACATGGTGTAGCTTTCAGCCCTGCCCTGTGGGAAACCAGCCTGTCTTTTCTCTCGCAGTGTGTGTGTGTGTGTGTGTGTGTGTGTGTGAGAGAGAGAGAGGGAGAGATGCTGTCGAGCTATGTTGTCCCAAGCTTTCAGCGGCACAAACTCCCTGTCCTAGGGCCCCCAGCGTGGATTGGCCACAGAGACTCTGTGTGGCATGCTCGGATGAATGCTACCCTGATTCTCTACCAGAATGCCACCAATGCAACCCCTAAAGCATGTCTGTTGGACAGCGCTTGGCTGCCAAGAGGGGGCCACTTTCTACATTTCTTGTTCTGCTTCTCTGTCTTTCTTCCTTTCTTTTCATGTCTCTTTTTTCCTCTCATTCTTTCTCTTTAAAAGCAAACAAAGCAAGTGTCGTCTTGAAAGCAATGTGATGTGTCTACAACCCCCCATTTTCTTTCAGTGGGAAATTCTCCTTCCTTCTACAGTCTCCTTCCTTCCTTCCTTCCTTCCTTCCTTCCTTCCTCCCTTCCTTCTTTCCTTCCTTTTTTTTAATTTGTTGACAGAGGTGGACATTATGGCTAGACATACTGTATAATTGCAAACATATAAAAATACAAATACTTCACATTTGCCTCAAACACACATATACACTCTATCTCGTATCCCTCCAGTGGTTACTGAGCTGCATGGCCCACATGGGAACCTTCCTCTTTGGAGGATCTTGTGAAAATGTTCTCCTCTGTCCCTGTTTATAGGTCAACCCATGAAACTTGATCATATCTTCTAATAATGCTAATTGTTCTGTTTATATAACATATGAGCGAGTCAGCATTGACATTACAGCTGACTGGGTTCAGCAGTAGTCAACCAGTAAATTGTTCCTCTGTAATTGTTTGATTACAGTGTACTGCCTGGGACACTGGATAATGTAATCATACTTCATTGAGGTTTTACACATTAATTTTTTTTTTTTTTTCCTTCTTTTCCATCTTCACCCCTGAGTTCATGTCGAAACAGCTGTCTGGCATATTATATGGTCCTCAATGACTTGTGTCAACAGGTTTACGAAAATAACAATGTTCTCATTGTTTAGATAGGCCGCCGCTCCAGACGGTCTGAGTCCTGAGTTGTTGACGTTCTTGAATACTTTATGATATTAATTCTCCTCCCCAAGGTGACTTAACATGACCTGATAACAAGTGTCCTTATTTTTGTAAATATATGTGACAAATTCTAACGTTCAACTTGATCCCGCTCTCAGTGCACGTTTGGTCTAGCACAATAAATCAGAGCACTAAATAATATAAATGGAAACAAGAATAATACACGAGAGGGTCTGTTCAGTGTAAAGGGTGTAATCTAATTAGGTGGGTTTTTTTAATTCAAGTATCGGTCCTTGTCTACAGAGAGGGGAGTTTAATCACACTGTGAGTCAGACAGTCACTTCAAACCCTTATAGAGATCCTTAAAGACCTACGTGTGCGTGTTAAAGTTTGCAGGCAGGCTAAGTCTTAAAATGAGACCAGCCACAGTGTGCATTACATCTTGTGTTTACTTTTTGACATTTTTAAATTTCTGCAGAGACCTTAAGCAGCTGTGGACATTCTTCCAGTTCACCAATTAATACTTAGAGGCCAAATGTTAGCAAGCCCAGGGGACTCAAATCTAAACAAACTCCAGGTTTTCATTTTCAACCAAGCTTAGAAAAGAGGATGTGAAAGTTTGAATTAAATATCTCCTTTCAGATGTCTGGTTTGTTTACATTTTGTTTCCTCATGTATTCCTTTGGGGAAGCTTGGAAATGGCAATAATGTCAAGACGCGCTATGTCTTTAATGGCTGAGGCGAGGAGGAGCTTGCCTCCAAATGTCCGTGTAAAACCAACACTGTGCTGCGGGTGTTTGTACCAAAAGCCTAATCAGTTCTGAAGCTGATACGTAGGTAAAATAAATGAGACTTCAAACAAAGTAAAGTAGTCCTTGAGGGATGAAAACAAGGCACAAAAGGAGACGCACTCTGTGACATACGCAATGTTTCATCTGTGAGGAACACCAGAGAGCCGCTGCCTGTTTAACGTAAACTCAGAGAGGTTGGATTTGTTTGGTGTCAAATCCAGTAAATAATTAGCTGATTCAGAGCAATGTGGAGTTCTTCAGAAACCTAACCTCAAGGCCACGATAACATAAAAGATATAAACACCTATGGCACTGGATGGGAGTCAAGAATGTGGTGGGAAAAATGCAAGATGTGGAGAGTTCCTAAATGTTTTTCTTTTCTTTCCAAATTCCCATTCATGGTTTATTCCTATTCATTAAATGTAAGTCAAGTTTTCTGCAAATGTGTGTGTTTTTTTTTTTTTTGTTTTTTTTTGTGTGTGTGTGTGTGTGTGTGTGTGTGTGTGTGTGTTTGTATGAACTCCAATATTTAAATCTTTAGAAAAAACAATGATACTGGCAAGGGACACCTGGTCATCAATTTCCTTCAAATGACTCTATATCCTTCGTGCGAACTACACAGTCACTTTGAAACACTCTTGTTTGACAAAAATACAATACCCCTGTTTTGAGAATTTATAATTATACAAACTATGAATGTTTGTGTCGGCTTGAATGAAGGAAGCCATCTGCAACTTTAAAAAATGACTCCCATTGGCGTAACATTGCTCCATATATCAGTTTTTGTTTTCAAAATACACCCCGTGAAATCTGACCTCGTGGCCTCTTTTCAAGCCCTAAATGTTGATAGTTTAATTCTGTCTTCCATGATAACTGAGGAATGACTGGACTCAGCTCTAGTGAAGCCACAAGCGTGAAAACCAAACTGTAGCACAAGTTCCATGTTTGCAGCGACAGCATTCGTAGCCATTTGCCAAAGCTACTTGAGTCACTGGCTTCAAGATCAGCAGTGAAATCAGTCCTCAGAAATGTCTGTACTAACCAAACATTATCTGTTGGTGATTATCTAGCACCACTGCTGAGGTAGTGCGATCCAGTGCACAGAAGTGGCCCCGGGGAACCCTCCCTATTCTTGAGAACTAATGTTTACAATCATTTAGGGGCGTTCGTGGAAGGCATACAGGAGACACTGGCGTATGTTTGTCTCCGTTTTGAGGATTGTGGTTAAGCTGAAGCTCATCTGGCAACCTTATGTGATGTTCATCCACTCCAAAGCTCCTGTCGTTCCTTCCTCTCCTGTCCTCTCCTGTCCTCTCCCACTATCACTTCTTCTTTTCCCCAACTTTTTCTCTTTTTTTTCTCCCCCTTCTCTGTTATCTTCTGATTATTTAATCATTTTCCTCCTCCCTTAAATTCTAACATTGCTTTGTTTCAGCGTCCAACTTTCTTCTCCTCATTCTTCGCTCTCAACGTGTCCTCTCTGTCTTTGTGAAGCCACTCATCGTATCAGCTGTCTCGAGTCATACATGTCACCCCCTGGTATGTGCTGATGGCTGAGTTTTAGTAGGCCTTTCATGTGTGCATCATGTGCAGCACTGGCTGGAATGGGATGTAACTGGAGTAAATCAATTTGTCATATGAGTAAAATCTGCTGAGTGCATAGGTTCATGAGCAGGTTTTGTGGCTCATCTTCTGTCTTCCCTCTCATCACTGTTTTAGTTTGTTCCAAATGGCCCCAGAGATCCACCGCTGTAATACAGGCTATTTCAGATGAAGGGAGAATATCAACATTGTTGATATATCTTTCTTTAAAAGTGGTTCTGTGCTGCTTTTATTCAAGGCCAACACATTACCTGAGCTACTTGTTGAGTTAAGTTTAATGCCAGACTGACGTAATTGGTCTGACTCAGCACTGATGTCACTTCCAGAAGAAATACAGGAGTGCAATGATGTTAAGTCTTTCATTCTAAATTGATACATTTCCCATTTGGAAAAAAAAATGTGACACCAACTCATGCAGATTGACTGCTGGCATCACTACACTGTGCGCAATAAGCAGAGAGTGCTGTAAAGATGGTGATCTGAAATGAGTGTTGCAGAGAGCCAGGCTTCCTGGAATTATTTTAACTAAAACACAGCCTGGTCCCTCCCCGAGTTTATTCTACACTGAAGGTGCAATGACTCGTGAATGCAAGGAAACAGCGCAAAGCCGTGCAGGAAAGTTTAAGGAAACAGAAGTAGAAACACTTTGACAATGAAAGAATGCATTGGACAGTAAGGGTGCTGTGGTTTGGGTGGTGGGGAAGCATCTACATCTGTTTTCAACTTCACAGAACTGGGATTTAGTCTCAGCTCATACAAAGATGTCTTTTACGGTAAGTTAGCATTTTTAGCAAAAGTTTTCCTTATTCAACCATAACAAAAACTTTGGGTTATGGTTAACCAAAATTATTTCTGCTGGCCAAATATAACCCTAAACTTAACTCTTACTGCTCCGCGACTTTCGCTTTAACTGTGTTCAAGCAATTGTTTTGTGACCTGCCTCTGTCACAAACAGGTGAAATTTACAGTCTATATGAATTCAGTAATTTGCATTATTTATCTCAGAAGCTGCACTCAAATAATCACAATCACCACCCCTAGTGAATTGACACAAGTCCCCTTTTCTTATGCATAATTTTCTTTACAAAGAATGCGTAACAAATTTTTAGCAGAATAATATCCTCATACGCCAATTGTTTAATGTTAAAACAAAGAAGCAAACAACACATTTGGCTGCTTCTCATATGTCTTGGATATATTAGACATTGATAAAATCAGTGGTGTTCAGAGTTCAGTTTTAAAATCCCCTCTGTTGTGTTCAGGTGCTTGTCAGCAGGCAGGAAAAATGGATACAATAACCTAAAACCCAGTGACAGTTGGATTGTCATTTCAAACGATTGATTTGGATTTGATTTGGGAAAAAGGTGAAAGATGAATCATTTTCAATGGAAACAAACCATCTCTATTTATGTCACATTAAGTCACAACTCCATTATAACCAGTTGTTCTTAAGTCTTTACAGACGTTAAAGTCCCATGCCAGAATAAGTGAATGGCAGATTGGTAAAAGGTGTTTTAAACTTTTAAGTACTGCAGTGAAAAAAAAGGCTGAATGCTAATTATTGTGACATAAGCACTGTTTGATCTCACTGCAGGACTTGGTAAACATTTCTAATACCAGCACCAGGTAACACACCAACACTAGCTGACTAACACACACACACACACACACACACACACACACACAAACATGCACACATGCACTAGAGAAAACACAGCTGAGGAGGAAATGATATCCTGGGGTTTTTAGCTGGACCAGTGTGTTTATTTTCCTCCCATGGTGCACCAGGGTGAAGCTGCTTAATGTGAGGCCAGGGTTCCTGTGGGGCTCTGTATACTGTATGTGTGTGTGTAATTGTTTGCAGCCATGTGTGTACATATGTGGTAGGTAGTATTATTATTACTCTAATGCATGGTCAAAATTTGAGTGCATGTTTGCAGTCGGTCCGAGGCCTAATGAAGTTATCAATACCTCAATAATGAAGGGGAAAAAGTATTTTCTTTTGTTCTGTTTTTAGTGAAAGGGTGCACTTGGTCAAGCCTCTACATGTGGCTATATACCATACAAATAAATGGTGGAGTAGAGAGAGGCCAGAGAGTGAGCTTGGGGCCTGAGCGTTGGATAAACGTTTGGTTTTCCCTGCTGCCTCCGCCTGTGTCTGGATTATGAAGGGCAGATATACAGCTCTTCAGAGTGTGCCAATTAACAGCCACAGCAGCGGCCGCCACACAGGAGGGCCCCTCATAAAGACTCACCCTATGGTGTAAGCCCTGCCACTTCCAAGTGCTTTATCCGGGGCCGAGCCCATACACACAGCTGTTAAACTGGCGGGTTTTTAAGCAGCCCCAGCATCGCCGACAGGCCCAGGAGTTCATAAAGATTTTCTCAGCAAGTGCTTTCCCAAGGAAAGAGAGACAGAGAGAGGGAGGGAGGGAGGGAGGGAGGCTGAGCAAGTAGGCCGGGCAATCGAGGGGCAGACCTTGCTCAGAGACAAGATAGAGCTACCACGCTTCCTGCCTTCATCCCTCTCTCTGTCCCTCTATCTATCCATCTCTCTTTCCCTTCTTGACTGCACTCATCCCCCTCTTTTTTTCATGTGAAGAACCAGTGATTGCGATGATGGGCAAGCCAACAACAGGCAGGGGGTAGCCTGCTGAGGACTTGGAAGTTGGGATAACTCCAATCGTCCAAGCCACTGCCACCCCTGCCTGCCACATACCAACTGCTGGCATTTGAACAGCTTTGATACATATTTTAAAGGCTGCAGTGCATCAGAACTGTACTAATCTTAGTTAAAAGGCAAGGCACCATATACCGTTTTTTTTCCTGCACAGAGGCCCAGCAGCTCACGCTGCAATTTGCTGTGATGGAAGGACACACAAGCTGTGCATGGATCGACAGGCTTATTAAATTTTAAAAATGGGCAAATATATACCCATTGGCCAATGTATACAGATTAAGCCAACACAGACGTCCTCCTTTTTCAGTATATGCTCTATATACAAACACAGATTATTGCTTCACGATTGCTCTATCCTCAACAAATAATATATTTTAAAAATTTCAACAAGTTGCAGTTTTATTTATCCATATTGGACATGGATTTTGTTGCCAGTCATTGCAAAAGAGCCAAAGTCTTTTATTTCATGATGCATGGTAGAGCCCGGTGTTGATGCCGTTGTGACAGTGGAAAGATATGGACCGCAAGATATGAGTTTGTGCATGTTCTGTGCACGGCAGCGAGCAGACTGCACATGCATGTATACGTTGATGTCCAAACATGTCCATAATCCAGCGTGTGTATACACCAAAATGACCACATGCATTTGTGCGTGTGTGTGTGCATGTGCGCACTGGCAGCCTATAGGTCCACTGCCATTGTTCCTGCTGACTGAAGCAGAGATAAAGCTGCAGAAACTGAGCTGACCACATGCTAGACAGTATTGGCCACAGATGTGCCCAGACAGATCACAGAGAAAACGTGATGGCATTTCCTCAAGATGTGGATGTGTATTTTTAAACTTTGAAGTGAACATGATTTGGCATGAAAAAATGCTTTGTTCATATGATTCACATGGTCTCAATAACAGAGCTCATACATATTGTATGCCTAACCAGAACTTTTTTTCTGTCTCAGTAATAGTGTATGTCGATCTCAGGACACTTAGTAGTATGGAAAATGAGCTTTCTGGTAAAGAGAAATGGCGCACGTGGATGAACATTACTTTGACGGCAGGGATAACATGCGTGGCATGTCAGCGGCTGAGACAGTTGGTATCACAGCTACAACAACACAATGAGATACTTTTCATTTTGAGGTCATGTATGGCCACAGGTCCTTTGTGCCGGCTCCTCTTTGAATACATTAGCCAAGCAGTTAAAAGACATGATGCGATTCAATAAAATGTGATGAAACAAATGTTAACATCTAAAGCCTGTCATACACATGCAACATCTTAAGGCCGTGTAGATGGATATTTTTGTCAGCAGCCAACCAAATTTTTTGGTCTAAAATAATGTTTTTCACCGAAGCCCATTTTCTTATCCACGCTGACTTTATCTGAACTGTCACTCCCTCTCTTGTGGCCATAAAGGCACTTTTTCGCCTTCAAAAATGTGCCTCTGTGCAATGGATGAATCTATTACTGAAGTTTTAAGAACCAGTTAAAAGTCATTTATTATTATTACATTTGTGGAACATACAGTAGGTTGGTACATTTTATGTTCTATGTTGATTTGAATGAATGTTGTCTTCACTGACTGGTAATATTCTCAAACGCTTCTTTAAATTGGATCCACACTGTTGCAATTTTCTCTTTGAGGTTTCATTCATTTTGTGCTTCTAACATTCACGACGGTCCTATAAATGATTCACTGAAAAAAATCACCGGCTGAATGTTTAACAAAACAAAAGCTTGTCTTTTCCCACATCATTTGCATGACATGCATTAATACCACCCCAGTGCTATGTTATGGTGGATAGCTCTGCAGTTAATATTTGACATAGCTAGCTCCTGTTGAAGCTCCCCAGCATTCTCTGCCTGTCCCGGCTAGCGTTACATCGGGTAGTACTGTGCAAGGGAAGAGCAGGTGTGAAGACAGAGCCTGCGGTTCAAGCAGAGGGGAAAGGTATCACTGCGTGCTAGTCTAGCTGTTGACCGGCCTGCTCTGCTTAGTTCAGGTCTGCGTGTGCGTGATAGTTCCAACACACTGTGTTCTTGTTCTGCTCTTCTTCTGTTTCAGCTTTGGCAGGTGACCTGGCATTAGATGTACTGGCTGCTGCACTCTATGAGACAGCTTTTGACATTGTAATTGTCTGCTTTGGGCGAGGGGATGGAGGGTGTAATACATCATTATGTTTCCCTTAAGTAGAAATTATTGATAACTGGCGGTCAGAGGTGGTGTTGGTATCAACAACCTGGTCTGAGCAAGTTTTGATTGACTATGCTAATTTGGGTTTATGATAAATACTGGAACTATAGTCTAAATTATCTGGAGCAGACTATTCATCAAACATCTGTTAAAAATATTGAGGGATTGGCTTTTCATGAAGCACCTTCACAGCTAAATGTACAGTATGTCATTGGTAATCCAATTGTAATCAGATTTTTTTTAAATCAAAATAGTAAAAGTAACTCTTATTTTCATAATACTCTAGCAAGGTGCTGATCTGACTACACAAACCAAAATGAAAATACAGTATATGGTAGACATTACCGGCATGAGTAAGTTCCTATATCCTGTATTCTGGACAGCACTGACTCAACAATTAACCCATTATATTACAGGCTTTACAGATGTTACTTCATTAAATATAAAAGAGAATAATTTCATTAATAATATTCATAATTTAATTAATTTTTGAGTTATATTTAGGCTTATAAAAATGGTTATTTATGGTACTTTTTTACTCCCTGCTGTACACATTGATTTGAAAATCAAAAATGAAAAAAAACAAACAAACAAGAAAAAAAGATCTCCTATGAACTGTTTTCTGGAGCATCCTGACTGTAGTTTATCATAATGAGGTCTCTGTATGAATTCTTCAAATGCACAGCTGCAGCAAAAACACTTACACACTCAGTAAGTGGACAGCTTTCAGCACAGCGAAAAGAGCGAAAGTGAGGGAGACAGGGGTAGAAAGGGAGAGTTGGACGGAGAGAGAAGAGAGTTCACATGAGCGGAGACGAAGATGGTGAGTTGCATTTGATATCACCTTCTGCACTGCACATGTGCTGAGGGTGTTCAGAGAGAGAGCGAGGGAGAGAGAGAGAGAGAAGCATCCTCTACTAAATGGAAATTCCTGTGCTTCAGCCACAGCTGCAGTATGACACTTCAGATGGCCACGCTTCCCTTTGTACAGCCCCCTGGAATTAGCCCAAACCACAATGGCATCACATCAGAAAAGCAGACAGGAAAATCAGACTTTATTATCTGTCGCTGTGGAAATATTTGTGCAGGGGAGGAAAAGGGGGCACGAGGCCCTTGGCTTCTCTACCATGTCAACCTGCATTTTATTATTGAAAACATACACACACACATACACACACATACATACACACACACACACACACACACACACACACACACACACACACACACACACACACAAAACTGTCTTCAAATAAGTGTCACCTAACCCAGTGATACCTGTGCTTCGGGATGGCTTGGCACAGTCTTGAAATGTAAACATTGGTACACCTCACATATAGTTGTAATTTTGTAGGCGAAAAAAAAAAAAAAAGAACTTAGTGCAGATTGCAGTCAGTTATGCAGCTACAGCAGGTTACAGCAGTAGGTTTCTTTTACTGCAGAGAAATCAGTGCAGCACTGTGATGTCAAACCGAAGCGATATATACTGGAGAAGCGTGGCTCGACTGGCGCTGGGAAACAAACTCCCTGCTAACGAACAGAAGTACAATCGCAGAGAATGAAACTTTCCATCAAATTGGGTTTGGGGAGGGGATTCACTTCAAAGAGATCTCAACAACAGTGCTGTCTGTCTAATTTACGTTTTCAAGCACATGCCAAATGTAAAAACCCCAATTTTGAGGAGTGTATAATTACAGGGAGAGAATGAATGACTATAAATACCCCCATCATTACTAGTCCCTTCTGAAGAACATGATCCATACTGAAGGATAATTAAGGCAAAATATTTCTGATCCTCTAACAGACTGTACCAGGAATGTGTGCACGCGTACAAGCGCTTGTGTGTTCATCCTGCATGGGTGCGTGCTTGTGTGTGTGTGTGTGAAAGAGAGAGAGAGAGAGAGAGAGAGAGAGAGAGAGAGAGAGAGAGTGTGGGTGTGTATAAGAGGGTGGGGATGTGGGGGTGGGGATGTGGGGGGGTCACAAGGCATTCTCCCCTAAATATAGTTCTGTTCTGGTGGAGCTGCTATGTATGGATACTTCAGGAGAACTCAAGAAAGATCCAGCTTTAATTGGTTTGTGGAGTCATTAATGGAGCTGAAGCATAACTTTAGTACAAGTGTGTGTGTGTGTGTGTGTGTGTGTGTGTGTGTGTCTGTACACACACGCTTATATGTGTATATTGGACCCTGTCAATGCCCTTTAAACAACAACAGACACATGGAAATAACTTTGATCAACAAACATGTAGCAAACAAGAAGATAATAATGAACCTCCATGTTCAGCCGAGGTCTCTTAAAATAGACCATTTCAACTAGGATATATCGGATTTGAGGATAATATTTCTAGATTAGGCCAGCTAATTAGTGCCCCAATATTTGGCACAGCGCTTTGACTCAGATCCAAATAAGCATATTGTCCTCATAGCAGAGGAGTGAGAGAGCTTTTCTGTGTTCCTCACTCAGAGTCAGAAAGAATGTTCAACTGAGACAGAGAAAACTTTACTCGACTGCTCTCCCTGCCTCGCTTTGTTATCTCTTTCTCTCTTTCTTGCCCGATCAAAACATAAGAATGTCGCTTTGAGTGGCCAAATGAAAGAAAACCAGGCAAACATGAGCGAGAGACCGTGTTTATTTGTAGTATATCTACGAGCCAGGCCAGGTTTTTGTGGCAGCAGGGGTCTGCATGGGTTGTTGAGTTGTCGTGAGTTGCTGCTGAACCGACAGCGAGTCAGTCAGCCAGCCAGTTGTCAGGCAAGTACCAGTTCCTTGTTGCTATTTGTGTTTGAGTGTAGCCGTGCCGAGAGGCTCCCTCCCTCCGTTTTCCCCTTTTCCAACCGAATTCTCCAACCTCCTCCTGCAGCAAGAATCGTGTCTTACAGCAGCCTATCGCTCCTGGAATGAAAAGTCCGTGACCAAGGCATCCGTCCCTTTCACTGCCATTGTGTAGCTGAAACAAGGAGCAGGAGCAGAGTAGTCAGCTGAACATGGTGTAGCGGGGTTCGATGGTGGCCCCGCTGTGGCTGATGCTGCTGGGCTCCAGTGACTTGTTGTTGCTTGTTGTTGTGTGTTTCCCCGCAGCTGGGGCCAGGGTCGGGGCCCGGGATTGCTTTTGTGTGAGTGTTCGACCAGCGCTGCTCTCATGAAACTAGATAAATGGATTAGAGGGGTGCAGATATGGGTGGGCATCTTTGAGAAAAGACAACGGAGAGATGTTGAAGGGGAGCAGGGGTTGGAAGAGGAGGGTGAAGGGGATAGGAAGAGGCAAAAGACATTTGTGTTGTTTGACTACAAGGGGTCGAGTCTGTGGTAAGAATAGCCTGCTTCTGCCAAAAAAGACAAGACAGTGATAAACCTTCCTCCCCATGCAGTCTCCTTCCATACCCCTCACTCTCCCTGCTACACACGCGCGTGCACGCCTACACACACACACACACACACACACACACACAAACTGTCACAAGGCACAATTCACCACTAAAATGAATGGATTGCCACAGTGTGACACGTCTCAGTTGCAGGGGGAGATGGTACTTGCTCGCCGACAAAAGACTGTGGTATTATGGGGGGGCCGCAGCCTGTGACAGAATGCTAAATTGTTTTAGGGTCAACAACTTATTGTCTTTGCATGAGCCACAATTTACATATCTCCCGTGTGAGTTTCAGCACTCAGTCCTCAGATGAAAACAGCAACAACCTCTTCTAGCCTTTCAAAGGTTGCTCAGAATAGTTTTGATGAGTTGTTTTATTTCTTTTAAAAACAGCAAAAGAAACCTAATTGTATTCTAGTAATGAGTAAATGGATTTGTGATGTAATGCATGCAGTTACTTTGAATTGTAATTATCTTATCACTATAACCATTATAGGGCAATTACCATAATAGAAGCATTGTTTAGTGTGTCAAACAGTAGCTGCAGTGTTTTAAAAATCAGATAATATTGTGTATTTACCTCTGTAATCCCAGTGAGCACTATTCTTTAGTTCTATATTTACATTTAATTCATTTATCTGCTCTTCTTTTTTAATTTCATGGTCTTTATTTTCTTTCCCTCCCCTACATCGTGGCCCAGGGCATGCGGGGAAGAAATGGCTGGAAGTGACAGCCTAATTATCAGCTCCAACTCCGCTCATTACCCATTAGACAATCCACTGTACATCCACTTACTAAATGAATAATTTTGTATATATTATGGAAACACAATATTATGGCCTGCAGCTAACGCCTTTGCGCTAACCTCACGCTGTTTCAGTACAAAAGAAATAAATGGGACACCGAGAGGTTATTTAATTTTAGCCCCAAAAGCCAGCTCATGAGAGGATGTCATGTGCAAATGGAGCGCGGGAGGGAGGGAGGGGGAATATGAAATGTAGCCTACACACCTGCCTTTTTCCGCCGCCAATATTACAATGATTATTGCCAAAGCACGTGTTAGTGAAATTGACTAAAGTCAGTTCGGGCTTCACATGGCTTCATATTATTCTAATTCCGACCCACCGATGACTGGGGCTGCAACCCGATTTATCACCACACCAATATTGCAATATTCTGAACCAGCAGTGCGACAAAATATCAAGGGAAAGAAAACAAAATAAAAAGGTGGCTGTTAAGTATTGACACACACACATATTAAATGTCCTTATTGGACTATTACAGTAAAAATCATTATGATTCTCTTGTCGCTCTTTTTGAACTAAGGGAAGCCCATTTGCACATTATGAGCTATTTATGTTATGTAGGTAAAGTGTTGAGCGCAGTGACCTCGCGCCAGTCAACAAAACCTTCAATAACCTTTGTTAATTTTTCAACACAGTCCTCCACTGCGTGACTGGTTAGCGAGTGACCATATTTAAGTGACACAGATTTATGCGCATAGACGCCCCCCC
>NW_019525462.1:261485-321285 GCF_002814215.2 Seriola lalandi dorsalis
CCCCACCCCCCCTCCTGCCAGACAGATATGATCTAGTCAACGTTTACCAAGAATTAAAAAAAAGATGAAAAAAAGAAAAAGAAAAAAGAACCTTTGCCCTTTTGCACGTTGCTGTAACGTTTTCGACTTGTGCAATTATTTGTAATGACTTAATTTGGAAGCTATGCAGCCTGTTCAAGAGGTGATAATATTTCAGTTCCAAACTGATTTATTCCAGGTTCCTTTTTGAAAATGAAAGATGATTTTGGCCTTTAACGAAAAATAACCATATTTTTCTGAAAATATTTTATGTGAACTTGGTGTCATAATATTCCCATAAATAAAGGGATTTCTTCTTTTTGCTGTTTGTATTCCTCCAAAAAAAAAAGAAGAAAAGTGTGACAGCATAACGCAGTGCAAGTGCAATGGGTTTAAAGCATTGGGCTGCATCGTGTGATGATGATACAGTTGTAGCACAAGTATTTTCATGTGATTTAGAGCTGTTTGGAAGGTTGGAAAGCTGCTTCAGTTTGAAGTGATCTGTTCCTTGCCTATAGAGGTCGCTGTGATATTGCAAAACAGATGTGCAAGAAGTCACTCCACAGGTTTAGGCCACTGAAATCATTCACCCTCTGGAACAGCTCACGCCGCAGCTTTACTGTCATTTACAAAGGTGCCTTAACTCAAACTGAATGTTTCTCTCTGGTTGATTAATTGTTTTTAACCAGATAATAACATGATAATAAAATGCTAGGCCCCTGGTAAAGATATAAAATTACAGTCACATTTTACAGGAGATCGTTAAAAATGTTTTTTTTTTCTTTCTAACTTTTCCAGTAAAAGTCGTGTGCAGCAGGCTCGTGTAAATCAAAAGAAAGGGACAAATACAATGCTCACATCATCTCCCACTACAACTAATTATTGCACTTTCCCTTTATTTTGTTGAAACCCCATTAAGCTGCTGTGGTAAATCAATATTTGGTTTTGGTCACCGATTGAGGAGCAAAGAAGCTGCTTTTATAGGATAATGATCACCTCGGAACAGACAGGACCCCAAAACAGTGACCCTGCTGCACAGGGCCGACCATGTCAGCCTCCCACCTCCGACAAAAAAAAAAAAAGAAAAAAAGGAAAAAAAATTAATAATTTATCTTCGAATCGACTTCTCTCTCTGACAGATTAGATTTTAACCATTTGATTTTGTTTGGACTGGGCGTTCCCATATTATTACTTAATGACCTTCCCAGCTGCTCCTGTCCATTTTCTGTCACCAGCAACCATCTGGACACTTATTAGCACCTCAATGCATCCACGCTGCTTTCCCCCCAAACTTGAATAAAATTAAGCCTGGCTGCAGACTGCCAATATATATATATATATATATATGTTCCCATTCCCACCATTCTTGAAATAAAATGGATAGGCTAATAGGCCTACGTTTTATTCATAAATAATAATAATAATAATAATAATAATAATGATGATGATGATGAAATCCATGTAGAAGTAAAATAGGCTGAGGATACTCTTGGTTTTCTCTATAATTTCATTTTGTTTATTAGGCAAAATATACGATCTGGACAAATTCCTTCAACGCTTCCTATTTACAAATTTAAATCACTTGGTATTTACATTAAAGAAAGGACACCAAAAACACAAGATAGAGACAAAAATAATAATAATTATAATAATAATAATAAAGTAAAAAGCCTACCAAAGTGTCCCAGCCTGCCTGGGCAAAGTGGAGAGAGAGAGAGTAACATTATAGGCGCGATTATATGCTACACAACAATAGAGGAAGTAATCCATCCATCCACAGGATATTACCAAATTACGCCATTTGTTCTGTACCGACTGAATGCTACGCTGCATTATTATTTCTCATTGTCCTTTTTAGGGAGTGTAAAGTCTTTTTTCTATTTGTCTTTTCTTTTCTTTTTTTTTTTCAAGCAAGAAAAAAAAGTCTTGATCAAGCCGAGGAGAGAGCAGTGAGGACCCGTTGCGTGGCGTCTTGTGGACTCCTGGCGCTGGAAGGCAGAGAGGATCTGGATAAAGAATAATACAGAAAGGTAGATAAATACCCCCGCCGTGTTTGGACAACGGGTTTCAATATGCATCTCAAGTGGTCTGGCTGAATGGCTGAACAGTTTTGATTTGAAACAGACTGCAGTCCCTCTCTCCAATTCTTCACTCTCCATTCCATTAATAATAATAATAATAATAATAATAATAATAATAATAATAATAATAATAATAATAATAATAATAATAATAGTAATAATAATAGTAATAATAATAGTAATAATAATTATAATAAATGTATATCATAATAATTATGTTACAACTACAGAATATTTTAGTATGTCAAAAAAGAAAATCTTTTGTACAATCATTATCAACAATTCTAATTCACTTCAACGCCTGTTTTTTGGGGGGGGGGTTTTTGTTTTTTTTTCTGTAGGACTGTTGCATTAGGAGAGGGGCTGTTTTGTAGTACTTGAAACGGAGGTAAACTTTTTTTTCCCCTCTTTCGGTAAGAGCGCTCCCCAGAGCTCCGGGGTCTCCCATGGGTCTTTAGGGAAAGCACACAGCCCAGACAGAGCCCGTTTTACTCGGTGACTTGATAAGTAGCCACACTCTCCCCAGAGGGGAGGAATTAAAGGGGGTGTGGGATGGGAGTCAAGACCCCTGTCACCCGCAAAGCAAACTGTGTTTTATTTATCTTTGTTTATTTTATTTTGCAGTGTTATGATTGTTGTAAAAAAATAAAATAAAATTAAATACAAAATAAATAAATAAATAAAAAACTGCAAAACATAAACTTTAGGCGTATACACTGGAATTCGTTAAACAATTATCTTAGATTTTCCCTTCCATATAATTATATTTATTTTTCTGATAATTAGGTTAATGGAGTTATAATTTCATCACGATCCTGGGCATTTCCTAATGTACATATTCACACTTCATTCTAGTTATTTTAATCCCTGCTGTTAAAAATATTGCTGGGAAAAAAACATGTATCTAAATCACTTTCTATTTTGAATAATTCAATAATTTGAATTTAATAATTTAAAAATAAACCTGGTAAATTTTCTTATAGCAACGTGTCTCCAAAATCAACAAAAACAAACTTGCAACTTGTAAAAACGTTGTCTCACCTGTCATGGATGGGTCGAAAGGAAGACTTCAGGGTCTGTGTTGGAGGTGAATCAGACCTTACACCGTTTTCATGGTCTGTAAAAGAAATTAGCAAAAACACTTATCAGCATTGGCATGTTCGATAAATTATATAGGACTTTATTTTTTTGCTCACATATATGGACATGTCTAACTAAAAAAAAAAAACAGTGTTGTTGTGTATCTCGTCTGTGAAGATTGTGGATTTAAGTGTCTATATGTACAATGCTTTGTTATAATAATTGTATATATATATATATATATATATGTATAAAAGAAACAGACATTAAAACAATACACATATGTTCTATTCAAAATAACATGCTTATCGGTGCCATGTGATATCTGTGCGCGCGCACGCCTACAGACTGTAATCCTACCTATGTGCTTGGGACTGTGGGTCTCTGGTGGGGCCTTGCTGTCATTGCTGAGCGCTGCTGCAGCTGCTACCGGAGACACCACCACTGATGTCGGCTGCTGCTGCTGCTGCTGCTGCTGCTGCTGCTGGGCCGGCAAGTGGTGGCTGTGGTGGTGGTGATGGTGCTGGTTTACTCCCAGAAACGACCTCACATTCAGCAGGGAGTTCTGGCCCAGGAAAGCCCCATTTGTCCAGTTGTGGAACTTTCCAATCTGGCAAGTGTACAGTCCGTGACTGGGCAGGAAGGCCGGGTGCGTTTGGATCTGGTGGTGGGGGGCTGATGGGTGAGTGGTGGCCGCTGGGCCACAAGGGGAAGTGGGTTTCTGAGATGAACTATCGGGACTAGTGGCGGTCTCTGCTAAAGACCAGATTTTAGGCTTATTGTTTGACGGGAGAGGAAAGCTCCCGGATCTGTCCGGAGACAAAACTCTTGTGGTGTTGTTGTTGTTGCCGTCCGAGTTCTCCTTACTCCCTGGGTGAACTGAAATTGTGCTCTTAGATTTGTCAAAGGCCTCGTGGGCCTGCAGGGCGAAGGCCCGTCTTTTCTCCAAGCTGTCCAACTCTCCACCCGCACCGACACCGCCCCTGTGGTCCCTGCTCCCTTCCGTTGATTTATCGTCATCATCCTCGTTGCTTTGATCCCCGTCGTTGTCGTCGATTTTGTCTATGTCTATGCTCTCCAAATCAATCTCCTCCTCGTCTTCGTTTTTCTCCGCTTCATCTCCACTGCCGAACAAGTTACCGTCCTCCCCGTCCTCTTTGCTCCTGCTCCCCCAGGTCACCTTGTTCTCCTTCTTGAGCCTCCTCCTGGCGTTGGCGAACCAGGTGGAGACCTGCGTCAGCGTCATTTTGGTGATGATGGCCAGCATGATCTTCTCTCCCTTGGTCGGGTACGGGTTCTTCCTGTGCTCATTGAGCCAGGCTTTCAGGGTGCTGGTGCTCTCCCGGGTGGCGTTCTTGGGCCTGGCCGGGTCCCCGTACTGAAACTGGCCGTATGGATAGAAGGCCGGAGAGGTGTGGGCTGCGAAGCTGGCAGGATGGACGCCAGGGCTGTCCTTCAGCTCATACTGGGATCCCTTGAAAATGAAGGATAATGTGTTATTACACTGGGACCATTGTTAGTTTTATCCATTGAATTACAAAATATGCTTTAAATATTTTTTGAGTGTAGCTCAAATGCATTACAGCCATTATATCTACAATCCTAACAAGTCAAATGTCTTCCATTAAAAAAAAAAAAAAAAAATCCTAGAGTTACAGCTGCACCTGACTCTGAGCTTTCCACAAATAAGCTTCTCAACTTGCAACCACATGCTAGGCCCGCGACACCTGCGCCTGCACAAGCACTCATTGAAAGACACAGACCTTTTCTTAGCAAACATTTTTCATACATGTCAGCCTGTTAACAGTGAACAGCACGAGAGAAAGTCCCTTGCATTATTGCGAACACACTGATCGCAAGCAAATGGCCAACTTTCATATAACTCCTCTCCACCCTCTTCAACTCTGTCAGAGCAGTGTGAAGGCCTAAGTGAAGTTTTCCCAGCTCGTCACGTTTATATACTTCAGTGCTGAACTTAATCCCCTTCACTTGTTTTTTTTTTTTTTTTTTCAACACAACACTCAAACGTATCGATCAATTCCAGCAGCGCACGCGCTTGGATTTTGGATAATAGCTCTTGTTTTGAAGTTTTAGCGCAGGAGTCAACTGCCTATGGGGCCTGATGCACACATTAGCCAACACATTAACACGCTGCAAGTTAATTATTATCACCAGGTCTATTTTAGCTCAAGAAATGTGGACAATTCCTCATCTAGCAGAGTAAGAAAAAAAAAAATCCACGTGGAATTCAGTGACACACGGTCAAAACAAAGCCTACACCAGGAAAATTGAAGGCATGTTTACAGCAGAAGCTTTTGTTCTGCGGGAGAGATTATTTCTAAGGATCTGATTAAAAAAAAAAAAAAATCTGGCAGGGCACCAGACTGAGAAGAAAACTTTCTCTTTTCGTGGTGCATGTTAAAACGCAGATCTGTGGCACAGTTTGTTTTTTCCTTCAGTGAAATGTATTTCAACTTTGTAATCGATCATTTTAGCAATGTGAGATAATAACTCTATGGCTGGTGTGAATTCCACCTTTTGTTTACATGTTTTTTTTTCTTCTCCTTTATAGGCTACAATATTATTCCAAGCCTCATTTTTCTTTTTCTTTTGTTTTTGTCCTCTCAGGTCAAACTTTTCACATCACTAACTCAGACAAACAAGCCGCTGAACTGTCAGAAATCCAACAAATATATGATCTAAAATTTAACGATCGACGACAAAAATCTGTCGGATCCAAATGCATTTCAAAGTGTTCATTCTTTTTGTTTGAGATTGCCTAACGCAGCCTGAAGCATTAACAATCGTCTGTGCAACGCCGAGTCCTTAAACAGGGGGAAAAAAAATTAAAAAATATCCTTACCATTTGTGAGAAAAGAGCCAAGTCCGCGCTGGTGTAAGGTAAGAAGGCGCTGTAGTTGTGTGCGTATGGGTTGGCGTACATGCCCAACACCGACGTGACCGCCGCTGCGGTGGCGGACGGACTTCCCCCGATTTCAGAGCTCCCTCCCCGGGACGAAGGCGTAAGCACTCCCGGTCTCTCGCTCCCGTACACCGCCTGGGAGGCACTTAAGTACTGCGGGTAGCCAAGCTGCGGGAAAGACATCTCCACCGCCGAATTGTCGCACAGCTGTATCGTCCGACAAAACTGTGCGTTAAAAAAAAGTGTGCGAGAGGGGGAAAAAAAAGAAAAAAAGGAACCCGGAGGAGTGAAAGTGTTTAAGCCAAAGTCACAGCTACTACAGACATACAGTGGTATGCAGTCAAAACAAGCCTCTCTTAAATCTCGGCTTCCTCTCTTTTTCTCGCGCAAAGTCCGCTGGATGTGATCTGATCAACAATTGCGCTCCGACTGACGCGCCTGGCCCTGAGGTCTCCAGGCTGATCTCTCAGATACAATTTGAAGTTGATGCTTTGATTGGCATCCCCTACTTGAGCCTGCAAGCTCCTCCTCGTTTGGAGCAATGTGGATAATGTGAATATAGAGTGAGCACATTGGCTGGGGCCTCGCTCTCTCTCGCTCTCTCTCTCCCTGTCCCTCTCTCACCGACTCCCTCTCTCACCGACTCCCTCTCTCTCTCTCTCTCTCTCCCTCTCTCTCTCTCCCTCTCTCTCCCTCCGTGTTTGGACTTATTGTATGTTAAATGTTCAAGCATTAGAGTCCATTCACCGAAGGCTTTGATTGTTGTATGACAACCTGTCTACACGATTTTACAGCTGTCCGACACAGGGGGAAGTAAACCCGTAAGAAGAAGGAACTTACTTTGAATAGATTTAAATTGTAATTAAAGGGGAAAATGCTTCTCCGCAGAGGAATCAGTATTTGGTATCACGGGCTGATGGTGCGTTTATTTAATTCATTCTGACTAATTTACTATAAATCTCTCTTTCTCAAAGTTGGATTTATTCTTTATACTTCTTCATTTAATGTTTTCAAAACTTCTGTACTTCTTAAAGCGACATCGTTGTTTAATTGCGTTTATCAGGATGATGTATTCCAAAATAAATGTTTTAATCAAATTATCAAATAAACAAAATCAATAAGTTAACTCTCATATTTCAACCATTGTGGAATATAAGTTTTAAAATTAAATAGTTAATTTCATGACGTTTTTCTTCCAAAAATCAAAACAGTTAAGGAAAACCATGCAAATTTCCCCACATCATTTATTAATTATGTAGGTTTTTTTTTATTGACTTCTGTTTTGCTTTCCTTTGATTTCTTCATAAAGGTTTAATCAGCCAAATTCTCCCTCTCCCTCCCTTTTTTCTCACCCTCTCTCCATCTGCATGGACGCGCGCGTGTGAGTGTGTGTGTGCGTCTGTGCGTGTGTGTGTGTGTATGTGTGTGTGAGTGTGGATTTAAACCAGATTGTTGTTGTCCTTTTGTAACAACAGAGCCACTTCACGTTTCCTTGTTTTGAGAGGAAAGGAATGAGGAAAAAGCCAGAGACAACTCAAACAGCGAGTCTTCAGGTCCCTGTACGCGCCACATCTGTCTACATTTCAGGCTCTAATTTAAAGTAAATGACGTGGCAACACTTTCAGCACATTGACTCAAAAAAAAAGTGAGGATGAAGAGTAATTTATCCGTCATAGTTCAGAAACCGGTTCAGTGTAAATGGGACTTTTGCGTTCTTACAAGGCGAAATAAAATACCGTTTATCAATTGCATATTTTCCTTTCTCTTATAATAGACTTTGGAAAAAAAAAACCATAATTCCAAAAAGAGTTACCCCCCCCCAAAAAAAAAAAAAAACAATCAGATACTGTCTCTTTTAATCGCCTCTTCTTAAAGCACTTATCCAATTTCCAGCTCAGGAAAAGAAAAGCGTTGGACACTGACCTTTACTTCTCTTAGCTGTCCACTTCTGACACAGCCATGTGGCTCACGAGAGAAGGGGGGGTGTGTGTGTGGGGGGGGTGTTCATGTTTTAACAGTTCTATTTTTATTTGATTTGATTCTCATATCACCCACCTCCCGAGTCAAAAGGTGGGGGTGTGTGAGTAGGGGGGGGGTGTGTGTGTGGGGGGGTGTTCTTCTGTAGATCTAGATTTAATGCCTTAACGACTGAAGCCCAAGAAGTCAGTAGATTTTGATCTGCACCAGATGGCTCCGAGTGGATATTGCCGAGCGCCGAGGATCTGTTAAAAATATCTGAGGGGCACTGATGGTAATCTGGGTAACACATCAGAAAGGAGGGAGGGAATGGCAATTGTGATAACCCGCTGGAAATGTGTGCAGGGGGCTACATATGATGGTTGTGGTGGGTGGGGGGGCTGGGGGTGGGGACATTGAAAATATCTCTAAACAGAAATGAAAGAAAAGCAAGTAGAAAAGAGCCTGGGACTAAATGACCAGAATTAAAATAAAGGAATTCGGCGATGTAACAACAACAACAACAATATTAATAATAATAATAATAATAATAATAATAATACAATTTATATTACAATATATGATTGCTGCTACACCTGGACTAGCCTTTTTGTTTTTTGAAAAATAGGAAAGTTGACTCCTGGTAAACAATGACACGTGTTGAGGGCAATAAACCATCACAGTTAACTGATTTATTGGCTGTTGTTAAACTCTCATTACTACCACAAGCTCCTCAGCTTCAAGAGAGAGAGGGAGAGCGAGAGAGAGAGGGAGAGAGAGTGAGAGCTAGAGCACGGGAAACTTTGTTCCGGATCCTCTCGCCGTCCATTCCTTTTTTTTTTTAAACTCGTCCACAACACGCTCACTTCTAATGTACTGCCTCGAAACAGATGGGCTTTCACCATCTGTATGGGTCGCAGTATGACGCGCACACGCGTTCACGCACACACGTGCACACGCACAACAAATACACGGTCATAACTTAAGGATTTTTTGAATACTCTCTCCCTTTAACAAGAAAAGAAAAGCAAAGAAAGGAAAATCCCCAGGCTTTTCATATCAGATTGTCTGATCATGTAAATCTGCAGGAGCCTCTTCATAAGCTGTTTTGCCTTGATGACCACATTCAAATAAGTCACTCAGGTAGTGGATAAGTTCTTTTATCTAACAGCCACATTTAAAATGTCCTGTCACCAATGTCATCTTTACATTTTTATTTTGTAGATACCTGCATCCTACAGAAAATTAAAAAACAAAAGAATATAAAATAATAGAATATATATGTATTTGTGTTAATATTGTTTAATGTTGTTTAAATGTTACTATTTACTGTGTATTAATGTAAAATGAAAGCTCAGCTATATCCACCTAACCTACACCTACAAAGTCTAAAAATAAAAAGAGCAGAGGATAATAAAGTGTCTCTCTCTCTCTCTCTCTCTCTTTCTAATACTATTAAAAAGGACAGGCACATCTTCAGTTACTCTGTTGGAGGATAGAAACCTAAGTCATTTCTCATGTCCAAGGTTCCGACTGTACATTTACATAAATGACAGACTTCAATTATTGTGTTCAGTGGAAAAATAACACCCTATCATTGAATACAGACCAGTAAAGTTTTTTTTAATTTATTTTTATAAAGGATATGAGAGGATATGACAGCACTACTTGGCAAACCACATCCATCTATAGAATAGACTCTATGATTGCTGCAAAAGTTTTGTCAAGTTTTTTTTTCTTCTTTTTTTTTCAAGAAGAGACATGAATGGCTGTCATAAATATGTAAACAAACAATAATGTCTTCTTTTATAACAAATCACAGAACATCTAACCTTTGTTCCATAATCATCTTTTTCTCTGAAATGACATATACAATTTTATACAGCCACTAAAGTTTGCTTCAAAAAATGCATGTTTTACTATAACAAGTATGTTTATGTTGTTTATAGATGTTTTTAAATGTAATCTTGTAATTCAGACTAATTCCGTTTAATTGAAATCTATATGTGCTTGAACTTGGGCATTTAGGAACGGGGCCAACACATAGACATGAAAGACTGCAATAGAAGTCAAAGAGAGTGAACCTGCATTACAATAACATCAGTTATGTTGACAGTTGGCTACCACCGCAGAGGTCAAGGGTGTCTCTGTGAACTAATAACTGTGGTGAAAGATACTCCTTTCCTGCCTCTGGGAGTGCCAAAGTTGAAGAAAGGTTAAGAATCTGCAGAATGTCCCTTTTGTGCTTTTCTCACAGATTATCAAATTAAGTGTTGAAACCAAAACTCCTTTTCCCCCTGAAGAGAGGAGATTAGATGAATTTCATTGATATCCATAGACCATCACAACTGTTAGACCTCTTCCCTTTAACATCGCACACAAACATGTATCCACACTCACGCATGGTTCCAGTGTACTCCCTGAACTGCGTCAGAGCAACTCAACTATTTAGCTGTGAGTTAGAGTCAGAGGACCACTGGTGTTACTGTGAGACATTTGATACACAGACAACTGCACCACACCTATAGGTAAGGAAACTAGGAATTTCCTGGATAATAAAAGAGGTCTATTCTGGGTCTTAGAAGGTCAAGATGCTATGCACTTGACAGCTAAACACTTGCAGGGGTGGCGTTCCCCCGGTTTTGACATGACAAAAAGCTTCTGGGCTAAAAATGTTGCCAGATTTAAAGGTGCTTTGCAGCAGTTGGAAGTGCAGTACAGTAATGAACATGTTAAGCCCTACGACAACAAGTACAAGGTAATAAGTAATTTGACATCACATGACCTGTCTTTCCATTTATATTACTCAAATGTCAGAGCACCAGTCTGCTTGGGCCCAGAGGATTATTATGGGACTGAAGTCTTCAAATAGACACGAGTACATGTGCTTTCCTTTCTTTGATGTCTACGTCGCTACATGAACTTGGTGTATGATGCTCAAAACTTACCTACCTACCAATTTTGTATGTATCTCAAAGGAAAGAGTGTCATGTGGATTGTCTTTGCCTAAAGTCAACATTCATAATTCAAGCTTTGGATCGAGACAACACTGCGCATTGCATACCGTTAAAAAAGATTCATAATACAAGTCCTTAAAGTCGGTGACAGTTACAGTCACTAAAGTAAGAAGTGGCAGCTACCAAAGTAACATAACATTCTGAAAGATTGCCTCACAGTTTTTGGTCAGATACACCTCACATTTTTTGTTGTTTTATTCCTTCATTTTAATAATTATCATACAAATGGGAAACCCTGTCTCCTAGAAATTAGACTAATTTGTTTTGCCAATTATGTTCTTAGAGGAAGCATACAAAGTGCAGGTCTTTGACACTCAAGTTCAAGTTTAAGTATAAAGGCAGTTTGGTTAACATTAGGAAAACGTTGTGAATTTGTTTAAATAAAAGCACATCGTTCAGTATCAACATTTTTGCAACATGTTCATTAACAGCGTGTTTTCATTATGTAAATAAAAACGCGTGATCTCACTCAAAATATTATTTTCCTATATAAATTTAATTTCTGGGAGACAGGATGGTGCATTCATGCTAACTCACAGTCAGCAGAGTACAGCACTGTCCCGTACCATTCTTGCTACTGTAGCAACAACACGACTACCACCGCTGTTGCTGAAGGTACAATAACTATGTACGGAGCACAGAAGGTGTTACCTCACCATGATTAAGTGTTTTCATGATTAAGTAGCTCATTCCAAATAAGTAGTGCTTGCTGCCATGTTGAAGTGTAGGGGAAACACAGTACTTCATTATTGTTGACAAGTTTCTTTTAACTCATTCTGGCTTCTCACTGCATACCATAGAAAAGACGACAGCCAAGGATCTGACTTTTTTCCTCCCCAAGGGCGTACTCAGCGGTGGGTAATGAACGGGTGGGCCCAGATTTTGATGTGGTTAGGGGCCAAGGGGAGAGAAATGTGAGAAGGGGTGTTAATTGTTTTGGCTCTTTACAGGGGAAACATATCAACATTAGATCTAATGGAGGTTAAAGACTCTCATTGCCATAGGGGCTGGAGCTAATGAATAGCTATGGCTAGCCAAGGAGTGAGAGCGAGAGAAAGAGAGAGAGAGAGGAGAAAAAAGATGATGTAACATTTACGGGCCTTTAAAATGTTTTAACTACACAAAGCCTAGTGTTTTATTGAGCTACTGATCTAACAGGATTAACATTAACAAGTCATTAAAGTTTTTTTTTTTTTTCAAATCTAAAATTGTAAGCACAGCTCCAGGACATCTCCAACCATTGGTTTAGAAGAGAAGAGTTTTCCTAATCTCCCAATTTAAAGTAATATAATTATAGTTTACCTTTATTGAATATTAACACTCTCTACTTTCAAACCTGTTGCATATAGATTCACAAATACCATACTGTAGTAGCGAATTAACCATTTTCGCAATTCACAAACTAATTCCATTACTTGGTATTTAACTTCCCCGTGAAATAATCAACTGAATCCGAGTGAGCCAGCAGGCTGTGAGCCATACAGTCCCAGACTATACTATATATGCACATCTGCACAATTCAATTGCAGATGTATGCAAAGTACAGTAAATGTGTGAGATGTACGAGAAAGTCTTTGGACAAAGAGAACACTGGTATCAAAGTCTTCTTCTTGTCCCACATATAATTTTATGCTAAATCTGAATGACTGAGGCTCAGACGTTGGTTTGAAACACAAGCTTAGAAATATTCATAAGAGTTAGTTTCCTCATTTCAGATGTTTATTTGCTTCTTTAGAAATGGTTGAAAAAAAACGAGAGCATGCAAATCTGCTTTCAGATGATACAATTCCCACGTTTATTTATCAACACAGTTAATTGAATTTTAAGGAAGGGCCTTCTTGGGGAAAAAAAGATTTTTGTACACTGAAGTATTCTTTTGAAATTGCACCCTTTGATAGTGGTGTAAAGGATAGACTTATAGATAAAATGATCAACAGACAGCATGACAAATGGAATTTTAATGAGGCTGTTTCTTTCATCTGTTATCGTGTTGTGCTGCTTTTTGCTTTGGTGTGTCTTTGTACAAACTATTGATAGTAGTTGAAACCTGCTGTTTTTATGGTGCTGGACATGCTCCCCAGGACGCCTCAGCCTCTCGCTCTTAACAACACTGCTATCACCTTGATCACTGATCAGACTGACTCTGTTTCAGTTGCTTTGGGGTTTCACTTACTTACATACTGGAGTGTTTAAGTGGTTATTAAAACGCAAATATTTTTGAAAAAAAAAAGAAAAAAAAGAAAAAACAAAACGTTGGAAAAAAGTCAGAGTAAGACTCTTCAGATTATTCTGACCTGCAGCACAAATACTTCAGTTGTAATTTGTTGTAGGAAGTTAAGGATGAAATTCTTTATCGTTTTAGAAAAAAATACCCAGCCTATTCATCATCACACTGGCAGATAACGAAGTTTCTAGTATCAAACCCAACCAATATTTGTCACAGGATATTGTTCTTGGCATCTGTGGCACCAGAAACTACTATTTGAATTTATATTATTGATGTCATCATGGCTCCTGAGTAGGCTAACCAGTGGTCCCCGCCCTCTAGCCTTGGGTGTTATGGGGTCACAGATGAAAACAGCAGTCTGTCAAATTCACTTATGTAGTAATGCGTTATAGACACAGAGATCTGGGGAGGGGAGGGGCGAGTTAGAGGCCAAACACCCTAAAAGAAAACAGGGTTCCAAAAGGGTTTACAGGTTATTGATGTACTAGATTAGCTCTTTGTGGCACAGATTAGATCTTCCCATGTGGCTGAGCAAGGACAAACTACATGGAATCTTCTTTTTCTCTGTTTAGACAACCATGACAAACCTGGAAACCAGCTAAAAAAAGATACAGGTTGAGTTCCACGGAGAATGCAACCTTAGCTATTTCATTTGGTGATGCTCAAGAGCGGTGTTGTGCCGTCAGGACAAGAAAGGCAAGAGGTGCTCGACCAGCTAAAGCTAAGAGTAGACATCAGTTAGAGTGATACCAAAGTGGAAGCGGTATCTCTCCTTTCGGCTCAGAACAGCTTTATGTTCCATAATGGATCTGATATTACCTATTTGCATTCAACTTGTAACTCACTGCCCTCTTGTGAGTGCATTAAGCTTTTGTCTCTGGAAGCTAGCTTGACTACCAGCCATTGCATCCATCATTTCTGCCATTTTTGTGGGTGTGATCGTGTCCTGTTGAGGACTGTGTGTAGGACTGAGCAGCATTTTTTGGACATTTTTCCGCATGTGCATTGTGGATAATCCTGGGATCTTTGACAGTTGACTAGCTATAGCTTCAGATAAGTGTGCTCGTCAATCTGTCCTTGACTCAGCTTCCACTGTTCTGAGATCCGTTATGATATTGCACGTATTATAATACACATGCGCAAATGCTTGTGGGAACTACTTGTGCATTAGACAATAACTTATATCAGTATAACATGTCGTACTTCTCACCGTGGTCAACATGTGTGACAATGAGGAGTTGGGGTGAAAGCTCTCACAGACATATTTGTTCAATTGATATATTTACTGCTAAACATTTAAAATAATAGCCAAGCCCTTTAATTGATTCATTTTTTTTGTTATCATATTCATCTTTTCCTTTTTTCATTGTCAGTTAATGGTAAATATTTTGAAGAATACCATGTTTACTGTCAGTTCAGTCAGGAATAATCCTAACACATCTTCAGCCAGGAAGGAGTGCAGAAAGTTGAAGATGTCCAGACAGAGTGCAGCAAGATTTGCTACTACTGTCCTGAAAAGATTTAGTTTTAGTCTCGTCCATTTTTCACATGGGTTAGTTAACAGCTGAGTCGCACATTAAGATGGTGGTTTTTGGGGCACATTTGTAAAAACACAATTTTCTTTTTTGCCCTTTGATTTTTGTACAGATTAATAAACAACGTAATAGATAATGAAAAAAGATTTTGGTGAATATGAATATGATATTTCAATGAAAATGGGTTATAACATTGTTTTTAATCGCAGAGATGGCTGATGATGGGAAAATGCATCAAAACTCTGGTCAGTTCCTGAAATCTAATTCCATGTAAATGGATCATTAATTATGTTTTTCACATCCCTGGAAAGCAGACGACCTGTCGACGCCAATGTGAAGTACGTTGTGCGGCCAATTAAAGTTCACCTTTATTTTTATTCTATCATACTTGCAAGATATCTGTGATTGGATGATGCTCAAACTGTGAAAAAGGTTCACCTTCTGTTTCAAATGCAGTGATGGTGTTACTCGGAGTGGGTGGCAGGTTGCAGCATGGCTTTTTACATCACGCCCATGTTGAAGCATCATTGATCCCAGCTGAAAAAGAAACCATTCTGGACAATGAAGTTCAATAACAACTGACTCCCATCCCAAAAGGGGCCAGCTGAACTGCCGCGGTGTAATGCTTTAGCATTAGTGGCACTCAGCTGTTTCTGCCAAACACTGGCCCACACCATGAAATCTCTTGTTAAGAAGAGAGAAATAGTGTTCGCCTTGTAATTGAACCATTTTATACCCCCCCGCCCCTCTATCACTCTTGTTACCCCCTTTTCCACCTTCTTTCCTTCTGTCCCATCTTGCACGTCACCATTTGTTTTCCGTTCACCTCATCTTAACACACACACACACACACACACACACACACACACACACACACACACACACACACACACACACTCACGCACACATACACGCACACATACATGCACACGCACAGCACACGCACACACACACGCACACACACTCCTTTTGTATGAGCAGCAGCACCCATCAAAATCTGGATCGATCCCCCGGTGTCATTGTGTGAGGAGGTTATTTATGTGGGCATCCAATCTGCCCCTGCCGTTATGTTTGAGCAAGAGGGGAACACGGCCAGAGTTTGTTAACAGTGAAAGGGGAAACATCAAAGCTGAGAGAGTGAGAGAGAGAGAGAGAAAGAGAGAGAGAGAGAGAGAAAGGAGGGGAAGAGCAGCCACCTCAGAGCCCCATGAGTACCCACCAGCTCACTGCCTCGTCTCTCGTGAAATGAGCACTTTCACAGTCAGTTAGTCTTTAAGTAATAGATATATTGAGTTCATCCCTTGTAACGTTAGACAACTAATTTATTATTATTTTTTCCTTTTCCCCTCTCCCTTTGCAGCCCTCCCTATCTCCGTTTCCCCCTCCATCTCTTCCCCCTCTTCCCCTCTGTGTCCCTTCTCCCTCCGTTCCCCATCAACACAGGATTATGAAGGTTAAATAAACTCTGTGAAAATGAATGAATATTGCCACCAACCAACTCCCCTCCTACCCCCGACTGCAATCAAACCCGCACCACCACCACCACCCTCTTTCTCTCTACCCTCCACCCTCAATGCCTGGAAAAAAAAAAGAAAGAAAAAAAAATAGAACTCCAGCCCAGGCTATCTGGCGGCAGAATGAATGATCCTATTTATGTTAATGCATACATGAACGTTACACAGGTTTTTCCCCTGATAAGGCGATAGGTTAATGAAATGCTCATTTCATTTTACCAGTTGTTTTCTCTGTGAAGTTCCGATAAGTAGCAAACCAATGAAGCTTGTAATTACAATCTTACAGAAACCCGGCCAATCTGTGTATAAATCTCACCATCCAATTACAAGATGTAATAATTTTGCAGTCAAGCTGGTAATGAGGTCTAATACTCATGCATGTGATAATCCCCCCTGGATGCTGACTCTATCAGATGTTAGCTTTGTAATTATATGAGCTTGAGAAAAAAAAAATCATTATTTCATGTTCAAGTAGAAAATGAGGTTGGTGGGAAGTTAATTTTCTCTATGCTCTGTGAAGCGTAGACAAGAATTTAATGATTTAATTACAGTTGTTAGCCCTTTTTTGCGAGAGGCTTAAATTGAGCTAAGCATTTTTCATAGCCCCCGACATCAAGAGTCGGGGAACATCAAAGATTTTGACAGCATACAAAGTGATGAGCAGGCCCAGTGGCCCTGAGATTTTTTTTACTCTTCTTGGTAGCCAGAAAATAAGCATTCCTTTCCTTTCCTTTCCTTTCCTTTCCTTTCCTTTCCTTTCCTTTCCTCTACTTTCCTTTCCTTTCCTTTCCTCATCGTCAGGGTAACCACAGCCCAGGGACAGCAGACCTGCTGGATAAAAGCAACATCAACAAATATTAACCGCTCTGGCTTTCACCACCGGCAGCTAATCCACTGTATGTGAATTTGTCATATCAGATTACTATGACAGTCATGGTGCAGCGCAGAATGGAAAGCATCCTCCTGCATCCTCAAAAGGACAATATAGTTTTACTCCCCACCTTCTTTGAATTTCAAAACAGCCTATGAGTGGTGTCTGTAGTCCTCTGATTTCCATACAGCTTTTATATGAGAGAAAGAAACTGTAAATACATTCCTCAGAGTAATCCCTAGAAAGAGGAATGGCTGCTTTTGGCACTTTAAAAAAGTGCTTTGAGCAATGTAATTCAACTTCATAGTAACAGTAGCTACTTGGTTATGCAGGGTGGTGTGGAGTGAGTGAGTGTGTGTGTGTGTGTGTGTGTGTGTGTGTGTGTGTGTGTGTGTGTGTGAGTGTTTGTGTATACTGTTGTCATCCATCCTTTTATCAGGTTTTTGGAACCTGGCATCTGGGGAGTTATTGATTCCGATTTTAATAACTTGTTTAAGCTCTGCAAGTTGACTTGATAAAGTGGTTAATTTATAAATAATTTGTGACAATGAAATAGTTTATTTTTCATTCATGACTGAGGAAATATTTGTAAATCACAGACCATGATCCAAGAAATTGCAGAATTAATTTTTTTATGTATTTTTATGAGTAATGTTACCAAATGTGTATACAGATAGTTGCATGTAGTCTTTGCCAGTACTATTGCCAGTGGCAGCTTGCAAATATACTAAACTTTGCAAATATACTGATACCAGTACATATCCCTTTGCCATGACAGTGCAATAGACATCAATTAAACAGGCTTGTTAAGTTAGAGCAAATTATGTTGTTTAAATTGAAAGTAAACTGAAGTTTGGGTTAAGGTTTTGCTTAGCTTTATCTAAAGAACAAACAAAATGTCTGGTGGAATCCACATGGACCATCTTTCACAATGTGCTATTAATTAAAGCTGGGAACAACAACAAAAAATAAATAAATAAAATAAGTACTACTAATAAGCTAATAATAAATGGGACTTCCATTAGAACTGAGTTTAAACAAAGATGATGTGTTGGCTGCAACTAAATAGCCTATTATTTTTTATTATTGTGAAAGTGCTGATCAGGATATCCCAGAGCACATGTTGACACATCTAAATAGCTTTTTTTTCTTTCTTTCTTTTTTTCTTCTTTTTTTTTTTTTGTCCTAAAGTCCAACACATATTTAGTTTAAAACCATAGAAGAGTAAGAAAACCAACAAATATTCACATTTGAGAAGCTGGAACCAGTGATATTTATGCTCGATGATGACGATGAATCAATTGTGAAAGTTGGTTGATTGGCTAACCAATTAATTGACTGATGCTTTCAATCCAGTTATGTTGTCTGCCACATAGAAAATACCCAGTATGTGTTGGTCTTTACATATTTCACTTGCATATCTAAACCATTGTTTTATAAACTGAGTTTAGAATTGCACATTACACTTCCAGGATGGGAAGTTTCCTCTATGAGTAATACAAAATAATAGCTTGCCTGATTCTACTGGCTCCCTATCCTCTCTCCTCTCCCTCTCTCCCTCCCTCCCTCGTCCAGTAGTCCCAACCTTCTCTTATGACCTTTTTTAATCCCCCCCAGCCCTCTCAGTCCTTTCTCTGTGCTTGGCCATGTCCTGTTAAACAAGGAACGTGTTGCGGTGTTGTGACCCACAATTGTGGGCAGCTTCACGGCAGGTTTTGCAGTCCTTTTTTCTGCTCTGGTGTCCAGTCTGCCTCCATCTGCCACCGCCTCGCCACAGTCCCACTGGGGGAGAAGGGGCTAATTCTGCAGTCAATTAGCAGAAGGGCCGCTTTTGTTCTCTCGCTGGCTCCCATGGGCCCTATCTGCTTCACTGCTCCCTCACTCTCACTCCTTTTTGATGGTTCTCACTTTCTGTCTCATTTATTTGTTCATGGTTCTCTATCTCTCTTTGGTTGTGTAATTCCTTGTTTAATTCCTCTCTTTCTTTGTATCTATATTGTGGCCTTCGTATCCTCTACCTCTCTCTATCGTTCCTGTTTGTCTCTCTGACACAGATTCATCCGAGGTATTAAATTTCTGCTTGCCCAGTCCACCCTTGCTCAGTGACCTTTGTGACATTGTTGGACAAACGGTGTCTCTGGCAATCATGAGCTATAAAAGAGTTGGAATTCTACGTAAATATACTCAGACAGATTTAGATAAATTGTATCATAAACATTAGCTATTAGTCTAAAGGGAAAACATTAAACAGCAGGCAACGAATTAAGTTAACATGCTCTGTGTGTGTATGTGTGTGTGTGTGTGTGTGTGCGTGCATTTGTGTGCAGAGCTGCCTGTGTTATATTTTGTTTTTATACTTATATTAGAACTTATACGTAAATACATATTATTCATAGGCCTATCACTTTAACAATATTCATAAAGGAGCTATTTATAAGTTTTCCTATCTCTACCTAGCCAACGTTAGCATTAACAGCTGTTTACTTACCCGACTTGCCAAAAGCTTCGGTCATTGTTGTGTTTACGAGACAGGAGTTTATAATACGCCCTCTGAGCAGCGCTGCTTCTTCAGGGCAGACTGGACGCTACAGTGACTCAGTATTGGAAAGTGATGAGACGGGCCCAACAGGCTGGAGTTAGCTGGTTACCTTGCTAACTTCAGTAGAAGAAGAAAAGTGATAGAAATAGTAGCAAAACCAGAGTGGACATTGGTGTAGCTTTCCGCCACTGGAGACAGCTCTGCGTGACTAAAGGAATTAAGTTTGATGTTGAACTCGCAACATTTCTTCTACGATGGTAAGTAAACAGCTTTTAATGCTAACGTTGGCTACGTAGCAATAGTACAAGTTACAAATAGTTCCTTTAACAGTGTTTTTAAATTTTGATTCAGTCTTGTTGAGGATAACTAATCTTATTACTCTATCTATACCTCAGTCTATTACAGACATAAGTTTAAATTATGTCGACCTATAGCATAAATTTAAAAACAGATGAAAAGCAAGAATGGAAAAAAGGTATAATTGCTAAGGAAATGTTTAGATGGAGACAAATATTTAAACATTTTCCTCATGTCACAAAAACGTCACAATAATCAAATTCCATTTATAGATGAAGAGGAATTGCATTGAAAGAGAATTGCTCCCCCCGACCTACCACCATCAGAAAAAAGGAAGCAGTATTGAAAAAATATCCACAGTAAAATATGGGAGAAATCATTCTTTTCCCTCTGTGTTTTTGATCGATGCGGCACCCTGTGGGTCTTACCCTGCTGTTGTCCCTGTGGCTCTACCTGGCCCTACTGAGCTGTACCTGTCTCAAGTTAATAAATCATTTTGGCATTATAAAATATTCAAAGGAGGAGGGGATCAGGCAAGGCCAGGTTAAAGAATTTCTTAAATTTTCATGGCATGACAGCCTCCACATTCGCCACCCCCCCTTCAGCTGCTTCGTGTTCTGGGTTGTGAATGTGTGTGTATGTGTGTGTGTGTGTGTGTGTGAGTGCATGTGGGCTTGTTTTCATATATTCGTGGGGGCTGAAAACCAGGAGTCCAGTATACTTGTGGGGTCTGACAGCTTTGTGGGGACCAAAATGCTGGACCCCACAAGTTTAAATGGCTGTTTGAGGATTTTGACTTGGTTTCCAATTAGTTTTAGGTAAGGGGTCAGGGTTAGGCATTCTGTTGTGATGGTTAGGATAAGGGGCTAGGGACTACAATATGTCACTGACGGGACCCCACAAAGATAGTTGTACAAGGATGGTGTGTGTGTGTGTGTGTGTGTGTGTGTGTGTGTGTGTGTGTGTGTGTGTGTGTGGCTGGGGTTGGGAGGATCTTCCGTGTCACTCTAATAGTCTAGAATTACACTTGTATCAGTGTCACTAGCATATGGGGTCTATGTATACCCTTAGGCCCATCACACTCCCTTCCACCTTCCACTGTCATGGCATTTAAAATGATACCATTTGGGCAAAGCTAGTTTTGACAGAAAAAGTGAAAAGCTGTGTGTTTCCCTCCTTAGCTTGACGACAGAGCTGCAGCCACCAGGGGCCCCTGCCACAGAGCAGCCAGTCAAATGATATTTTACAGGATAATGATGGAAAGTAGGTTTTCCTCCTTAGTGAGTGCCCTCTCTCTCTCTCTCTCTCTCTCTCTCTCTCCTGCTCTCTCCTCTTTTCCTCTTTTTTTCTTTTGCCTTTTCTTCTCTCTGTCTCTAGCTTTTCCTTAACTCTCTCTCTCTTTCTATCTCTCCTCCCTGTTTCCTGTCTTGTGAGATATGATAAGGGTGGGGATGACATCCCTCAAAGTTGATAGACTATAGTATTTAAGTATTATTAAAATCCATGATTGCATTTTATATATACCTTACTTTATTTTATCAGAAGGGGGGGATGCATGAGAGTCTCACATTTTTGCTTTTATTTTGGCAATATCTTTGTTCTGAATAGTGATGTCTGATCTCAGATAATGATGCATCATCCCAGGCATCACTTGTCAGTCAAAGAGTGCTGCAAATATTGGTACTAGCAACTTTGGAGGTTTGAATTTTTGTGCCTAAATGAGAACTGTTTTCTTGACCAGTGTCTTATATGAACACTCTGTTTACTGCTAAACAGTTTTTTCTTTTTTCATGAGTAATACCTGCATTTTTGCCTTTTCTCTGTGCTCTTCTTAATGTTTTTAAGTAGTATTAATATCATGTACCTTCATGAACCAGTCAGGATTTTGCAACATTTGAATCAGAATCTGCTCACAGCTAATGGGTTGACTGGTCTCTCTCTAATCTAATCTGATCAAACCACACCCCAGCAGTCCTGATACGCTTTTAAGTTTTAAACTCTTAATAGATAATAGCTAAGAGTGTTTCTCATTACTAACTGTAAACTTAATTGTTGTTGTCATGACTATTTAATGTTATGCAAAAATACTTGTACCCAGTTTCCAGGGTCTTTAAGGCTGTGTTCAGACAGACACGAGCACTCTGTACAAAGCAGCTCATTAATTTCAATGATTCAATTTCCACAAAGGTGTGCAACATCATCCTTATTATCTATTCTACCCAGTATTAAACAAAAGCTTTTCAACTGTTTGTATGTTGAATCACTATCAAATCACTCTGTGTCATATAATATATCAGAGACAGAGTTTAACAGTGGGGACATTTATGATTTTTTCCCTTTGCATTCTTCTATCCCAATCAGATATGATGAGAGCGATGCATTTAGTTTGCCTTGTTGAAATGAGTCTTGTTTACGTTGTGAACACTGCTGTCTGTGAGTGGGGATCAGGCAATAAAACAAGAATACTATGGAGTGAATTATTCTGTCCTCTCCTGTATCAAACAGCTGTAGAGGCCTGAGGTAAGATAGCCTCACAAAGGTTAAACAGCATATGAAATAGTGATGAATCTATGGATAGAGGGACCAATTAAAGTTTCCTGCACTGCTCTCCCATCTCTCCCTCTGAACCCCCCCACCACCACCACCATCTCTCCCTCACTTTCCCCCTCTCTCTCATCCTCCCTTGTCATACCTTTCACCATCCCTTGATCCTGTCTTCCGCCCCACCCATGCCTCGTAATTCCACTTCTCCTCTAAACCCTGTCCCCTTTTCCATTCATTCATCCATCTATCCATCCTTACATCCCCTCAAAGACAGACAGTGCTTTGGCTGGCTGTGTCGCTCTGTGTGATTGATTCCCTCTGGATAGAGACTTCACAGTTGGTAATGTGGGAACCTGGGCAGGTGAAGGGTTTTTAATGCCACCACATAAAGAAGAGTGGAATGTGTAGGATGCAATGTGGAAGAGAGGGTAATAGCTTGGGAGGAAGAGTTCAAAGGGGTCTGGTTAGTGCCAACTGAAGCTGTGGCATGAGAGGTTTTTAAGGCGCCCAGGTGAGGAAACTGACATGTGGCCACCCTTCCCTTTTAGTTTTTACCAAGTTTTGTAATGGAGCACAACTCAAAATGTAAAATGCTTTCCTGTGAATATTTAAATTTAAAGCTATGACAAAAACAATGAAAGTAGGTGAGGTGATGCTTGCTGCTGCTCCTTCCTAGCAACAGGTGAAATTTAGATTAGATTTAAATTTAATTCCTGAACATGTGTCAAGTCAGAAAACATAAGAAAGTATTGTATAAAACCTCAACTCTGCCTAATCATTACGATGATGGTGATAATATGATCAAATTAATCATGGGTCTTAATCTATACTGTTAATTCAGAGCTAATTAAGTCTCACATAGTGTCACTCTTATGCAACAGCCTCTCCAGCATTTCCAGCACCAACACAATACTGGCCATTGCTGCTGCTTTACTGACACTGACAAACAAACAAGAACCCCCCCACACACACACACACACACGAACACAAACACAAACACAAACACACACACATACTTGCAATATTGATATGTTTTTCCTTTTTTATCTCTTCATATCTCTTTCCCCTCTCGCCATGCTAGTCTGACCTCTGTGAAATCCCTAATATATGCCAGTAATTGCACATCAAACCTCAATGCATTATTTCAACCCCAAACTCTCCCCTTCATCCAAACACATACACACAAACACATACCTGCAAAGATGCATTCACACGCAGCACTTTCTCGCATGCAAACACACCCATATATAAACCTGTAATTGCACATGCATATACAAGCACACGTGCATACATTCACATGCAAGCTTGCAGTCCCTATTTTCATGTATGCACACACAAACACACAACATGGCTTGCTGGCCTGCTGATGGTGTAGGACTCATGTATTTTGATGATATGAAAGTTGACCACATTTACATGCAAATCGAAGTTCCAGATTAATAGGGTCCACGTACGAGGGCGAAGGAAGACTGCATGGTAATATGCTATTATGGCTTTTAAATACATTTACCAATGTTTTGACGCATAATTAGCATGGTCCTAGCACAAGGAAATCATGTCGGTCTGATAGCAATTTGGTTTTCCAATTGGGAATACAATTTCATCAGGTTCAACTGTCATTTTTAATAATGACTCAGGTTGTGCTCACTAAATTGAAGATTCTTTTCCTCACTTTTTTTTTTTCTCTCCAACCTTGGCGGATGAAAAAACAAGCACTGTGTTAACAGAGGCTGTTGCAGCTCAGAAATTGCTGTACCTAATACCATTTACAACAGCGTCAGTGGAGATATAGTACAAAAAGCTGAATGGCAAGTGTGGCTGTTCATGCATGTGTATTGGGAGGTTCATGTTTAGAGAATCACTAGGTTGCGATAAGTTTGTTCTTTCAACTTAGGATAGAGGAATCTGGGTTGTCATTGCTCTACAAGGTACAGGTGAAAATGACTCTCTTTGCTACCAGTGATAGTTCTTGTCTTCTTCCCATGCAGCTAAAGAGTACATTTGCATATTCCACATAAAACATAATCCAGTCCACCCTCCGTCAAGTGATGGAGTAAATATGATCATTGCTTGTCAGTCAGAGCAAAATGTCAATCACCTCACCCAAAATGGTCCTGACAGCTAAATACAGATCTCAGTTTTCATGCAGAGAATTCATTACTTCAGAATAATAAATGCCAAAATAGACTGTTTAATCTTTGCATTTTCTTGCTCCATATTTTGTCTTCAAAATGATGAATTTCAATATGAAGGCTGTTGAAAAAAACCCAGACTTCTTGTTGTCGACAAATGATTAGACTGTAGACTGACCTAAAAGGATAAACTGAATGCTCTCTACTGTTATAAGTCTTGTTTATCATCTTTGCGTTTAATTAATGCATTCAAGTTTGATCTCCTTTGAGCACACGCAAACATGAGACACAAGTAAAGGGAAGCATAAAGGCAGGCAAAAAAGAACAAAAAACAAAAACAGACATCATCCTCGGGTGTTAGACTTGTAATGTATTTCCTTTAAATTTTCCCACTCAAGAAAAACAAATAATTAACAGCCCCATGGGACATAACACACAAATAGAATAATGTATTTGTGTCAGTCAAATGCTTTTCCATAGCTGGGCAAAGAAAACATAATAAATGAATATGAAATACGTAAACACAGCCTGGATACCATCCAATTAATAAATACCATTTTTATCGTGTCTTCTGGGGGCTAAAATATTTTTTTTTAAATATCGCAGCCGCATGCCTTTTGGCGTCCTTGTCAATTTACGTAAACAGCCTGCAAACATTCTAGGGGGGAAGAGCACAGCGAGATCATAGATTATTAATGGAGTTTGAAAATAACAAAGGCTGTGTCAGCTGCATCCTGTGCCATGGTATCGATGGCACTCGGTCACTAAATGGCACAGGATGGTCGCTTGCTGAACACACCGCAGGTTCAGTAGTATTCCTTGGAGTTAGTTATATTGTTTTAAAAGCTTAGTAAATAGATGGTTTGAACAAAAAGTACAAGAGTTGAAGTAGAGAGGAAAAGGCCTTAGAATAACCGTTATATTATTCAGGCTCTGATGTGTTGAAGATCTGCTAATTTGGCCCTGCTGGGAGCAGAGTGGGGGAGTGGGTGCAGGATTCCTGGCTGAGTAGGCCAGAAATATTAGGCCTTTGACATCAAGGATCGATTCCACTCTTAGAGGTCTGAGCGAAGGAGAGAGAAAGGAGTATTGTGGCAATGCATGCCCCTTCTCATTAGCTGACCGTGGGGGAGCGGAGGCGTTAACTTGGCTTCTCCTCTGGGACTCTAAATGGGTCTAGGGCCACCGCTGATGGGGAGGGGTTCAATATTGACTTAAGCTAACTTTGTTTTTCTTCATCAGACTGGCTCAGCTTCTAAAGTACCTCATGCAACATGGGCAGGGAGACAAAGTGATGATACATGAAACAAATACCGTAGGTATCCAAATTAACATACACCCAACACACATAGGTGCACACACACACACACACACGCATCATGAAAAAACACCACACAATAACTGCACCTCTTTTAAACGAGACATCACAGCGGTTCAGGAAACGAGATTACGCTCTTTAGTTAATTAATCTCATACAGCCTGTCATTAAACTACCAGGTAGCTAGGAAATGTTAGTAGACAAATAGGCTGCTTTGACTAGCAAGGTTGAGATAAAGGGTTCAGATAATGAGGGACTAATCATCTGCATCAGTTAAGTCCATCAGGCCTAATTTCCCTAAAAACAAAATAGCATACACATGGAGCTAATCTCCACCTTTTATTTAATAATTTTTCCATCCAGAGGTTCAGCATCACACTAATAAGGCACACTAACACAGCCGTGCAAGCGTGCATTCTAGCCCCCTCCTTTCACACACAGAGAGATTAAAAGGTGTTATGAGCCATGGACTGCAGAACAAAGAGGAAGCGATTGTAAGTAGATAAAGAGTATACTCATAAGGAGATGCAGCTCTTAGGATAATGAGGCTGCTGAGGCTTTAGTGAGGGAGCGTCTCCTTATTCCTCATCCCCTTCCTTCACCTTTCTGCTGATTTTGTCTCTCTTTGTATCTAACTCTCTGCCCCCCCCCTTCACCCCTCTCATCCTGTATTTTTTTTCTGCAACGTTACATGCTGAAAGAAAATATGCAATGCCTGCATACCACACTTATGCATGCATGACCGTGTGTATGTAGCTGTATACCGTAGTGCGCTGTCTCTCTGTTTGTAAGTAAATGACAAGCACAAAGAGTTTTTTCACTGCGGAATAAAAATCAGTGTTTTAATTGCATTCTGACTGCAGTAACTTGAACAGCTCAACTTGACATATTGCTAATTGACACTTGAAGCGCTCAACCCCCCAGTGTAAAGAATAACGCTTATAACCATCTGCAAATTAGACAAATTCTCATACATGCTTAAATACTTACAAAATCTATCCTTGCTAGTTGTCCATTGCATTAATAACCAATTATTTGCACCAGTTGCAGCATAATTGTAAATCCAAGTTATAAAGGCGAGAGGCATTTGCCTGTCTCAAGTGCTCTAATTGGCTGAGCTTGTCGCTCTCAAAGGTCTGCTCTGTCTTTGTTAAACTGTCAGATTTAAAGAGATAGAGAGTCGGAGAGAGCAAGATGGAGAGTGAGCAACAGCCCTCCACTGGAACAACATGTCTACAGTCCATCTCAACACATTTTTTAAACTTTCATGGCCTCCCGTTCGGCCTCCTTGCCAGCCACGTCTCGGAGCACTCCACTGTCAACATGAGAGAACACTCAAGATTGTGTTGGTCTTGAATTAATGATATGACATTAATTAATTAAGACACAACACTCCCTAAATATAGTTTACATCTGCGAAGAAAAGCAAGCCTGACCTGGAGAATGAACAAAGTGTTGTGTCATTTATTGGCAAGCACCATCAGAGTTTTGAAATGCACTTGCGTCTCACCTCATACATCAGATGACTCTCGCAATCTCTTATTAAAAAGTATGCATGGTGCAGCTTGTTTATTTAAAGATGAGAGGATTTCTCTCTAACTTGAAACAGATGTTAAACATTAGAGCAGATCATACCTTACCTCCTTTAAAAAGAAAAGGGAGGATATCTAACACATAGTGCCTTTTTCATCCAGTAGTAATGCTGAGAGGAGAGGAGAGGAGAGGAGAGAAGAAAAGAGAAGAGAAGAGAAGAGAAGAGAAGAGAAGAGAAAAGAAGAGAAGAGAAGAGAAGAGAAGAGAAGAGAAGAGAAGAGAAGAGAAGAGAAGAAACATGGACTAGCAAGCACCATTAGAAAGCTGCATGGACCACCAAAGGCCCAGAGAGCACAGCTAATATGACACCCCAAGGCCTAATCTTCTTAGTGGGGTGGGATAAAATGAGTATCCATTACAGAATCAACCTCCATCCCAACCCCTCTCTCCCCCATATTACCACCACTACTACTCCATCCCTCCTTCCTCTACTCGCCTCTATCCATCCCTGCCCCTCCCTCTAGAGCCAATGCTAGCATTGATAGCCAGCAGTGAGACAATTGGCTGACTCGGGGCCCTAATCAGGTATTAGCCACTAAAGCTGTAAGGGAAAGCTGCTAATCTCCATACTCACTTCATCTGTAGAGGCAAGGCCCCAGCAGCTTGCTTTCCTCTGGCCCAGGCCTAGATCAAAGATGCCTGCTAGAAATCAGATTAGAGTAAAAAAGAGAGGAGAGGGTGAGAGGGAGCAGGGTGCGAAGGCCACAGATCTTTCAAACCTCCCTCCACCTTGCATCTTTTTGAAAAGCTTTTTGCATAATCAGGGAGGGGAGTAGGTGACTTTAGCCCCCCCAAAAAAGCCTCTTAGCCACAGATGAAACAAAAACATGAAGGGGTTGAAAGAGTGATAAAGGGAAGGGTAATGTCCATTAGGGCTTGCAGCTGTATAGTAATGTTAATTTGTCATTTGAACCTATTCTAGCTACAGTGTGATGTTCTATAATACAGTAGCAAAACTGACCAGCTGTGGTAGTGATCCGTCTGACAGGTCAGTGTGATTTGTGACTTCTGTTTTATCTATGATATAAAGAATGAATAAAAAAAAACAATGTTCAGATTCACTCGCCCCAGTAACCGAGTTCATTCAGGAGGGATCTTCAACTGAGTGAGACAAACTGGCTCATTACACACCTGTTGTTACTGAAGTAGCGATGAATATGAATCTCAAATTAGCAATGGTGGCTTCCTCATAAATTAGCATATGCCCCCTCACACGTGTGTTAGTGGTTATGTAAGGTTTGGACGTTAATTAATTTGTATATTTGAGTTAATTTACAAAAAATATATTTACGGTGTTATACAGAATATTATTTATGTTTATACAAACATTATTTACATGTTTACAAGTTGGAATATTTACATGTGCATCTTAAAAAACAGTAACAGTGGTTTTACTCCTCCTAGTTTTCCTCTGATTTACCTCAATCTAAGTCCTCCTCCCCTCTGATTGGTTAGTTTAGCGACATGTGACTTAGAGACAGGAAGTGTTGTGGTGAAGCGGTGTGGAGGAGTAAAACTGCTGCTTGAAAAGTTAATCCGTCTCCATTCAGCTGTTTCTTTTGTCAAAAGTGATCCATACCACCACATGTCGAACCCTCACGTTACAGTTACTTCAACCAGCTACAGTTCTTCACCAGCCCCGCCAATACGCCGCCCTCCGCAGGGACGTGTGGATGAACCTTGCTGTCTCACCTTCTTGTGTGACCGGGGCGGGGGTTATCGAAGCACATGGCTCACTTCCACTGTAACGCTACCCCGGGAAAGGAAAGACAACTTCACTGGGATACTTAAAAAAAAAAAGCAGTTTTCAGTCCACGTAGGTTGTAGCCTCAAATAAACAAATGCTTTCACTACTATATTGTATATTGTTTTTTGTTTTTTTTCATTGGCCACTGCAGGGCACCAATTCACCTTGCTTTGACAATTTTTTAAGGTTGCTGCTTTACACACACACACACACACACACACACACACACACACACACAGCTCTGTCTCTTGAACACAGAAGACACGCTCTTGTAAAGTGCATGGCTATTGTTATTGACTGGAGTACATTGGGTTCACACTTTTCCATGATGGATTCTGAGGTGGAGGTGGTCCTTTAATTGTGAAGACAGCTGCCTGAGTGGAGCAGAAAGTGTCAAGGGAGTTCTGCTGTGTCGCCTCTCCTCTCGAGGATGGTCAAGGGCAAGCTGCCGCTGGATCCTCACACACGCAATCACATACACACACACACACACACACACACACACACACACACACACACACACACGAAGAACATACATTAATTCGAAGTATATTACTGCCATACTGAACATATCTGTTTTATCCAGATTTGAATAATTGTGATAAAAAAGGAACCGTGGTAACTTTACAATGTCAGGGTGTCAAATATTTTTGCGTGCTACTTCCTCTGTTTTCTTACCATTTTATTTCCCTTGAATTGTCTTGATTCAAATAACCCATATGAAGATTAACCATCTCATTTCCAAGCACAATAGTTTCTGCCATTTACTGTGTCTTAAAATAAAATGGCATGCTGCATGATCATTAACTACACAGATACATAAAAAGAGGCTAAAGCTCACCAATCTGCACACAGTTCCTGCGGTCTCCATGGGGGACAGCCTGTCCTTAGCGAAGCAGACAAATGTTAATTCCCTTCAGTGAGCACAGGTCTGACCTCCAGACTTCTTGAGGAGAGCACACACACATACACACGTACACACACAGTCTTCTCAGAAGGTCACAGAGCAGATGACACCAGCCTGTTCCCTGTTTCACTTCGATTGGCCCATCTTTTCTCCTTCATTACCGCACACAGCTGTGAATAAGAGAGTCTCTGTGTGTGTGTGTGTGTGTGTGTGTGTGTATGTGTGTGTGTGTGTCTGTTTCCCCAGTCTCTGCAATGGCTAAGTGCTGTTAGTGCAGTTTTTATCAGTGAGGCCACTGGCGAGACTCAGGGGAACAGACCAGGGCTATCTCTCTCTGCTGGCCCTGAAAATTGATATTGAACATGGAGGAGGAGTAGGGGAGAAATCTCACACGCTGGTAGCAATTAGCTAAAAAGGGATTTGCAACTCTGTGATTCATCACACCAGAGATCGAAGTCATTTAAAGACAGTGTTTTTTGTTTTTTTTCCTTTCCCTCACTCCTTACTTGTTCACCTCCTCTCAGGCTGCGTCTCTTTTAGCCCACTTACAGGACAGTGTGAGATTTCCTATTTAAGGTTTATTTCTCCCCTCTGAAAACCTGCACTGTGCTGATGCACAAACAAGGTCTTTGATTTGACTTGCTGTGTGTACATACCTAACACCAGGGTGCTAAACTGATGCGAGGCCACTGTTGGTTTGCTTTGAGAGTTGGCAACGCAGCGTGACACACTGTCAACAGCATGTGGAGGGAAACACATTCGCTGAAGGGAGGAGAAGCGGTGCAGGTTGGACAAACTTTCTATACCACTGACTTCAGGCTTCTTATTTATGGCATTCAGAGCCTGTTAAGCTTTGTTTACACTGTGTGCTTCACAAATACTTTGACCCAACCGCCAGCTTCAGGATATGAGGTTGAAGTAGTAAAGCACACTCTTGCCACTACACTGTCGAAGTTCATGTTACAGTGAGAAAGAAGAGGCACATTCACCTCATTTTGTTATCTTAACAGCTTAATGTTTTCAGAGATGGAGAAAGTCTATTTTGCCTATTCAAACATGGACTTAATGAAACTCACACGCCCTGGACTGAGAGAATGTGTGCAATGCAATGACTCGTTTGGGCTCTGTGTTTATGCAAGTGGTGGAGATGAGGTCAAGAATGCCTCAGGCTAGGGGCAAAATCTCATTGGACGGCAGGTATGTGTTTTTTTTTTTCATTTGCGTGACAATATCCATGTTGACCAAGAAAAAAAAGATTTCCAAGATATAACATGCTCATATTTTAATGACCACAACTCACAACTTTGAGTTATGTTTTGAAGAGATGTTTGTGAGTATATTTGAATATATTAATTAAAGGACCTATGTGAAATTTTGGACCAAACCAAAAATGATTAAAAAAATTCAAAAACAGCAAAAACCAAAACAATTGACAGCAGCTGAGTTACACCGAGGTAAATCAGTATTTCAGTTGCAACAACATCATGCAAACATCATACAGTGTACATGTTAAAATAATGACTTATTACACACATTTTTACTTACATGAAAGAAGGTAAAATTCTTACATATTGTAGCACTACTTGAATGAACTCTTCTAATAGACTCTATAGACAGAATCAGTCATGACTCCAAACATTTCTATAAATTTATGGACAAGGTCTTCAGTGCCAAACTAAACAGCAGGTTGACTTGTTGTTGGGAGCTGTGCACCTATAGAACTAAAAGAACAACTGGCATGTCTCCATAAAACAGAAGTTTGTATAATTTCCAAGATGACGGCACGACGACATGGTGTTAAAATGTGTAACAGTGACCAGTGTAAACTGATACAGACTGAAAAACAGATGTAGTTGTAGAAAGAACCTCAGTGGACCTCAGTGGATGTGGGGAGTGTTAATGTGAAAAAAATCCACTTCCAGATGTGACTCGTGATGTCGGGGTGAAATCAGCACCCTTGTAGTGGCTATTCTCTCAAGTCCAGCGGCAGTGCAATACATTCAGTGGTGCACAGTCTTTCTGAGTGTGCATTGTTCACTTGTGAGACTGTGTGCTTGTAAATAAAAAAAAAAACGAGCCAAAAGGTCATCTATGCAAGCACATTATTGCTTAGTTATAGTTATTATGATGGGAACACAGAAAGAGGTTCAGTGACGTAGTATAAGCCTACAGGTCGACAGAGTCCATGATAGGAGGAGGATGGATGACAAAACACAGGACTTCCACACAGGAGACGGCACTTAATTTCCCTTGTGTTGTTTCTTTTATACGTGACCATTCCACAACCTTAACTGTGTGTTTATTATTGTAACCATGGTGACAAAGGTCCTGTAAACTTAAGGAAGTGCATATTTTAACCTAAAACCATGATCTTTTCCTAAACCTAACCAAGTAGTTTTTGTGCCTCAACCTAACCAAACCGTGACTGTTTCACAACCTTCACTGCATGTTTATTATTGTTACCACGACAACCAAGGTCTGGCGTGCCTGCTGCTGGTACACTCCTATGGGTCATAGCTGAGAGTTGTGCCAAGCATCCCATGTGGTCATTCAAAGCTGGGGTAGTCGGAAGTCTAAGAAAAAAACCCAAAAGAATTTGAAAATAAAGCTGCCCTGCACACACAAGCAACATAGCCGCAGCCGTGAGCCCTTGGTTCCGGTTAGCAGCCAGCTAATGTGTGAGCAACACTCAACATATCCACTCACTGTTTGCTTTCATGGGAGTTCTGCCTACACAACCAACCACCACTACACATTTAGACTTCATAGGGATATGAAGTTAGCAGCCTGTTACCTGTCCAGGGGAAGTACAGCAAGTTCTCCCTATCTCAGAAACGCTACACCAATAATGACACATCCATCTGAAGGGAAGTGCACACCTATCTGTATTTGCAGAACAGCCAATAGGAACAGTATTTCTCTCTTAAAAGACCTGTGATTGGCCAAAGTCGCTAGTCACTGGCTAGATTCTAAAGTCTGAAAACAGAGCTAAGAGGAGGTGCAGACGTCTAGTTTGCTGTCAGACCACTTGAATTACAATATGCTGAAAGGTGATTATGGATTTTTCGCCCGTTGACGCCAACAAATTACCACCTAACCCAGCTTTAAGTTTGTGGTGTTGTTGCCACCTTCCCGAGTACAGCATATGTTGGTCTGGTTGGGAAGCACTTTTTTTTAGTTGATCACAAATCCTTCTGTGCTAGGTGGTGTGTTGAAAAGACAGAGTGGAGCATGGAACTAGTCCTTGGACCAGATCTTGAGCATGACACTCACATGGGCTCCAGCACTGTGTCAACACACTTTGAATAAGTATAAAGGGAAAACTTTACTGTGTTGTATTAGGCTACCAGCCACTCCACGGTACGATAAAATGAAGGCAGTTGTGAAATAGGCCATTCAATATATTAGAGAGGTTTTTTCAGGGGTTAAAAAAATAAACATAAGTGATAGCAGTAAGATTTTCAATCACAGTGTGAGGTGATAATTAGTAATTCTACCTATTCCTGCATGTTATTTTTTTCTGCAAATAACTTACAGTTCTAATTTTGTTGATTTTCATGTGTTGTTTTCATGTTCCTCCTCAAATTAAGAACTCTAAGACCCTTGAACTCATAAAACCCATTAGATGAGTCACAGTGATTGTGTTGAAAAAGGCAAATTTTTTGTTTTTATTCCTTCTTTCTCTTCTGTTATTATTTTTTTTTTTTTTTAACGAGACAAAAAGACACACACTTACCACATTTACCTAACCGCAAACAGCGGTCTCACTTACTCACTTCCCCATGCACATACACATCCAATACACAAAATGACACATTCCTCATAAAGCATATACAGGCAGCAGGGGAGCCTTGCCCCAGCCAGTAAACCTCTACAGTTTAAAACCTGAGCTGCGGCCATTAACAGAGCTGGAGATGACGGATGAGTTCATATGCCATGCAAGCAACCCTAGACAATGGCTTTAGCCTGATGACAGATTGCCTGACCGTAACCCAGTTTATGTTAAACTCATTCTTGCTGTTCAATTTCACAAGTGTAATTTTGTTGGGCTGTGCTGCATTGTCCTCGACGGTGGGTGAGGCGTTGGGGTGTGCTCTCAAACTCACAATCCCTACCTCTGGTAATGATTCCCCTGCTCTATTCTATTGTATTGTTTTCTGCATAATCAGGTTGGTAGTCAAGGGTTTGGGTGACACAGCCATCTGTCAAGTTCATTTGCTCGGCGAAATGCAAAGGAATAATGGCTGATCCTACGGGAGCCTATCTGTTATCAAATAGGAGAGGTGCCCCCTGTTTATGGCGCTGCTCCACCTTACAGCAGAATGGGATTGTGTTAGCACGCATGCACACATGAACGTGAGTACACACAGAGGAATGTGAATTCACACATGCTCCTTCTACACAAGCCTGTGGAGACACACAGAATACATACAGTATGTGCCCAGCACATACTGACACGTACTGCTGTGCATGCTTGGCTTGATCAGCTCATCTTACTCTAGTATAGTTGTATAGGCATCCTGTGTTATGAAATCTATAATTCAGTTAACACAGTGAGCTGTTGTCCATCTGGAGCTCTGCGCCAGCTGTTTGTCTGAGGACTCAAAGAGTATATTTGTGTGTGTACTGCATGTGTGTGATGGGAGAGTGGCATGTGTTTGTTGGCGTTCAGTGCAAAGACACATGTAATAGTCATTTGCACTTGTGTATTTCCATGTTATGTCTACTTGCATGCTGTATACAGTGTGCTTTTGGTGTCACTTTTAACCTGTTACCTTGGTAACAATGCTTCTGTAATTGTGCACCGGTGCCACACACCCTGTGCCCATTGTAATACATAATATAGAGTAAATGAGTTACAATTTTAATAGCGCTTGTGGATGTTTTATCAGGAAATGCAGGAAAGTGATAACAATACAAGATGAAAACAGAACAGAGGAGTCATGTAAACACAGACAACCAAAACATTCATATCAGAGAAGCAATGTGTGCAACATTAAAGCACCGCTACATCTCTTGCATTCAGTGTCCTCAGTGGTCATTAGTGATCTTTACTGTTAAAATGAGATCAAGGCAAGAATCAGATTTATATTATGATTCGTAATTTGACCTTGATTAACAATGCATTAAAATCCAAAAGTATTTTCAATTTCATTTAAATATATTCAATGCTCTTAAATAGGAGGCTCACAGGTTTTCAACGAATTGTGTAAATATGCATTCTGACACTGCTGTGGAGAGGAATTTATAGATTAAACAACATAATTGCATGTTGGAACAAGAACACCTCCATCATTCTACAGCTTGATTTAGAAGTTGAAGCTATGCCAGTTAAAGTACAAAAAAAAAAAAAAACTGTGTGGATGAAGATTTGTAGCTGGTTGCTGTGAACATTAAGAGGCAGTGAAAAAGCGAACAACATGCTCATGCAGACAAATGTGTAAGCTCTATGTAGGTAAAACCATCGGAGACAAAAACACAAAAGTCTTAGGTCTGAAACAAAGACAAAAACAAAGACAAGAGTAACAAACTAAAAAACGTATTTCACATTGTAAGGCAGACAGGAAGATTAAAGCAACGTCTGTAGGTTTCAGATCACATCGACGCTAACTTCAACTGAGCAAGCAACCCCAGAGGAGCGAAATCTGAAAGAAGCACAAAAACTGCACAGTGTGAACTCTGATCGGAGGGCAGGTTCTTGTCAGCACCTCAGTTCTGTTTGCTTTCTTTGGCAAAGTATTGATTCAGCTTTGCTCTCTGAAGTCAGCAACCAGGCCCATTGGCATTTCACTGGTCATCAGACACAAACACCTCCAGTGTAACATGTGGTTACAGTGGGATGTTTGAGAGAGAGAGTGGTCAGGTGAAATGCAGTCATATTTAAGTCTCGCACAAGTCTTCACTCTTTTGATTGACAGGAGCTGAGATTGTGATGAGGTCATTTCTGGAGATTTACTTTTACATAATTTCCTTTCGCAGCATTTTCTTTCTTATGTAGCACTTTAAATACTTCCACAACCTTCCAATTCCCAAAGAAATTATTGAAAAGCACAAAACACTCTTCACCTTCAGCAAACAAAACATTTTCAGCACTTTCTATTCCAGCTCTGTCATTTCTTCAATGTATGCCAACAGCAGTGGTGAATGATCTGAAATTTTCCACATTTCAGTTTGCATTTAGCTTTTTGTTTAAATATGTATTTCTAGTGTTTTCCAAATCATGTTTTGCATGTTCAGGAGCCTGTATTTGATGATATCTATGCCAAGTTCACAGACTGAAAACGATATTAGAATAAATTCCCTTTCCAGAATTTCAAACAAGGATCACTTTATGAATTGAACTGACACGTGACACGTTTTTCATCTAAATCTCCCTTCTCGGTTTCTCTCTCTCTTCCCTCTATGACTCTCTTTTTTTTTTTACTGCCCATCCTCCCCCCTCGCTCTTCTCTTCGCTCCCTCACCTAACCCATTATTCCATAGCTTGTGTGAAAAGGGTAATCGCTCAAATCATTCAAAGGCAACTATCTGTGTTTGACACTGGGGAGCATAACCATCATCACAAGCAGCCGCTAATGGCTCTCTCTGGATCCAGCAAAAACGCTCCGCAGCTCGGCCTAGCGCAGCGCAGCGCAGCAGGGCCAAATGCTGTGGGCACTACAGTGCTGCAGCCAGGGCCAAATTTTACCCTAATGAATTTGGACCTTGCCAGGTTATTGCAAAAGGCAGCCACGGCCATCCAATACCCTCCTAGATGATCTGAAGCGACTCCCGTGGCCACCATTCATGCCAGGGAGTCCAGTGCCATGTGGAAATGTGGGGAAGTAGGGGGGAGTGCGTGCTGTGGCTGTTTTTGTCTTTGGCACCCGTCTGCTCAGCTCAAGCGTTCATTCCTGCACACACACACACACACACACACACACACACACACACACACACTGACACACACAGGGGCGTACAAGCAAACGCAGGCATGCACATATTCACACTCACCGACACACACAAGCATCTCATGCACACAAACAAAAGGGGGACAACTTCATGAGCACAAGCTCTCATGCGCATGCACATACACACACTTCCAAACACTGGCACACTAGCTGTAATGAAGCCTGAAGAAAATGGCACGATATCCTATTATTTCCAGTGTTCAAATTTGGAGAGAATGTGTTTTTTTTTCCCACGGATGCACAATAAACATATTGATTTTTTTTCCTCTAAATTGCTTGGAAGCTTTTGCATATTGTATATCGAGCTCTAGTCCAGTCCACATTGAAGTGCACCGCTTTTATGGGTATTGGGAGCGATTTGAAAGGTTATGAGATAGGCTGGAAATCCGTTTGTCAGCACTAATCTTTGCATACATTTTCCTTGTTAAAAGCAGATTTTAAACAGATGCATATTTAGCAACTAGCCAAATGCTGAAAAGCTAAAAATCCACAGGCTTTACATGAAAGAAAAGTGCCAGCTATGCTTCCAACATGATTTTATTCAAATGTATACAAATTCCACCATTAGGCAATGCTAGTTCCCTGCTAATTTATTAAACCTATTCATTCTTTCTTTCATTTCCACCGCTTTTATCTACCCATCCACCTTTCCTTTATTCCTCCATTTCCCACACCTATTTTCCTCCACCCTTTTGTAACTTATCTCCTCCCCTCCACCAGCTCCTGTACACAAACACTCTTCTTTCTTTTCTCCCTGCTTGTTTTCCTCTGTCCAATATGCTCAAGGCCCCCCAGCTGTGTTACAGGTAGCGAAAGTCTCCTTCAATTAGACATAATCATCACTCACGGTCAATGACTGCGCTAAAGGCTAACTTCCAGTCTATGAGGGGGCCTTCGCATCTAATGCACTGATTCAGCTTGTCTCGGCCAACTTCTCTGTCTGCTGAAACCAAAGCAATTTATTCGTCGCCCAAGGCTCTTTTGGCAACAGCCAGTTGAGCAAGCTAACAGAGAGACAGATAGAGAGACATGAGGGGGGATGAGAGAGAGAGAGAGAGAGGGAGCATGAAGGAGGGGGAGAGCTGTAAGGAGGACTCTCTCTTTTTCTCTCTCTGAGATACAATTTAATCAGAGACATCTGTGCGCAGGCAGGCAGCTTTTCCTTGGAGGAGACTTAAGCACAGTCTTAGTTAGGAGGCTGTGTTTGAAGTGCAGGGGAATTATCACTTTCTTCCAATAACAGTGCCAGGGATGGAGAGAGAAACAGAGAGCATAGAAAAACAGAAAACCTAGTTAATCTGCTTCATCCCGGTGTGCTGGGGTGTGCTCCGGACACATGAGAACCAAATCCAATCATCAGACAGGAAAGGCACACAGCTGACCAATCAAGTTACCACCTCGCTGGCCAAATAGACAAGGCCAGAGGAAATTAAATACTGTAGGTTTTAAAGCAGGGTGTGTGTGTGTGTGTGTGTGTGTGTGTGTGTGTGTGTGTGTGTGTGAGTGTGTGTGCGTGTGTGTGTGTGCGCGCATGTGTGTCTGCTAATGTGTTTGCTCATCAGTAATACTTCAAGTACGGTACTATGTCATCCCAAAGCATTACAGCTTAACAACAGGCTACGTTATACGCAAGAGTAATAAATCCAAAAGTGTTCGGTGTAATATAAAACTATCAGATTGCTAATGGCAGGCATCTGCGCCCTTTTTAATGTCCCATTTTATTTCCTTAACAACTCATTACTCAAGCCTCTGATCTTAATTGCCATGAGTCACAACTCAGAAATACAACATGACGTCTCCTGTTGGTTCATTTAGGTCCGTTCCTTTAGCTGACATCCTGCTCAGAGTGGCCAAGCTGTAAAGAGACATAATCTGGGTGAAGTCTGAGAGGGAAGCGATAACCGCATAAGAGCAGGGCAAGAAGGTTAAAAGGAAAGATAGTTCTTGTCATCGTATGCTTTGCTAAAGGGCAAGAGATGTGGGGAAGCTCTGTGTTATGTGCGTGCATGTGCTTTTCAGGTGGAAGACGAGTGCGCGGGTATGTTCATAATTGTCCTGTGTGTGTGTGTGTGTGTGTGTGTGTGCATGCGTGTGTGTCCTCATCCCTTCTTGGTATCTTAAAATAGTCAAGTGATGGAAGCTCGACAGAGATAGAGACCTTGAGCAGTTTGGAGTCACAGTTCAACAAGGTTGAGTGTCGCCAGACAGCGCCGTCATCACCGTCACATCAAAGGAATGGAATTTTTTTTAAAAGCACTGACTGCTCTCTGCCCTCTTTGATGAATCTTGTATGATAAACCCCATGATAACTAGAAGAATTACACACCCAATGTAAACTTACAGCAGGAGAAATCAGAACATTGGGACATATATATATATATATATATATATATATATATATATATATTCCATCTCGAAATGTTCTCTTGAGTGTGACAATTTGATCTCAAGTGTGGCAGTACAAGGGACAAACAAAGAAAGCATTAAATCCGGCCTTAGGCCTTACCCTGGTGTCTCACAGCCTCATTATTGAGGTACCGACAACCACTGACTTATTGACAAAACAAAGTTTTTTTGTGTTTTTTTGAAAAGGCAAAGCAATACCTCAAGTACTTTTTGACATTTTACAGTGCATCAACCTGGAAACAAGCTGAATGACCCCATTCAGATGTCGAGTATAAGCCTGTGAAAGTGAAGGCTGCGTGGGGGCACAGATGAGTTACAAAGTGAGCAGTAAATCAATCAGGCAGATTGTTACATTCACTTGAATCATAACAGACACATGCCAAACAATGATGAGGTTCTCTGTCTCCCTATCACGCACTCACACACACACACACACACACACACACACACACACACACACACACACACACATATAAGAGCACACACTCATAGCCTGTGATTACAGCTTGGGAAAGTAGTAATTTAGTCCATGATTACAATCTATCAGGCCGCCTGGGGCCAGACTCTGAGAAGTGTCTGTCTAAATGACACTTTAATAAGATGCCGTCAAACACACAAAAGGTACAGGCACACATGCAGGTACACGCTCCTGCAGACTCACTGGTCGCCACATCACACACACACACACACACACACACACACACACACACGCACAAACACCCGAGCACATTTCATCACGCATTACACAATATCGCATGCTCACATAACTGCACAAACCAACAAACTTGCAGTAGGAGAATGTGCAGTTTATACACTCTTGCATGCATGAATGCACCCGCATACACACATACAAACTCTGTTCCATAGATGGCATCTAGAGTGATTACTTTTATCACTCACAGTGTGTCAGCTATGCATCATTTCAGATGAACGCTCCTCTCTCTCTTTCTCTCTCTCTCTCTCTCTTTCGCTGCCTGATGCAATGCAAATGAAGTTGTGAAGCAGATCTCATGCAGCAAAATGAATAATGTGTCTTTGTTATGTTTCATTCTTTTTTCAGACAGTGGTAGGGTTTCACCTATGTAAGCAAGGCAGTTTACTTCTGCTTGTGTTCAATTACCTTGATTAAATAAGTGGTTGTTACTTGAGCTACTTAAACTCTTTTTCTTAGCAAAGAGCAAAAGTCATCTCCACAAGTACTTCCAACAAGTTCAAATTTAGCTGATCCAGTGAAAAGGAGAAACAAATAGTTTCGGTTAAAAGTTTAGTAGTCGAGGAGAAATTGAATAAAGTCACTGTTTCAGCAAGTGTGAAGAGACGTGTTCTGTATGCACTTCATTTTATCCTTAAAAGAAATATATAAATGTATAAATGCACAGATAACATCCACTTAATTGCACCCAAGTCAACAAAAAACGAAAAAAAAAACCCTACTAAGCAATTACTGTGAAAGACCATTTATCAAGCAGCCATCTCAGATTTCAAAGGTGTTCCTTCGCCTACACCAGCACATGTTTTACATATTTTACCTTGCCTAACAATCCGTTGCTAGATTTGTAATGTTAATGTGAGTCATTTCAATTCAATCACTTTTACACATAGCATAGTTGACAGTGCCAAAGAGGCATGTGGTTCAAAATAAATGCTGCGTTTGTTGTGTGCAGAGCGGTGAGTAGCACATATTTCATTACTGCCTCGAAAGAAACTTAGGAACATAGCACCTGAGCAAAGAAGTACATGAACATGTTTCAAATGCCGGCAAAAATACAAGCCCTGTCTTATCTTATCACACAAGCCGTGTGTCCACTTTCTATGCTTCAATAAGATTCCGACAAGTGAAATCAATTCAACCTCAAGAAGTTCAAATATTTAGCCTCGAGGGATAGACAGCCCGAAACACATCAAATGAAAACATGCTAATGACTAAAAGAATACACAAACACATACTAACTCAGGTTAGTGGTGTGATGTAAGAATTGTTTTTTCTTCCTTTTATTTCTTGCAACTTACATCTACAATATCATCAAATCAGTGAGTAATCCAAACTAATCTAAAACCCACAGTTTAATCATGATGAAGCGATTCAGTTCAGTATAAACACCTGTTCAAAGAAGTCTGAGTCAGCCGAAAGCTTCGAACAGTAAGAAATGCAAATAACCGTTCCCAAAATCCAAACTTCTGTTTGACACCACTGATGAGTAATCAGCTCTTGCAATCAGCCTGGTTGTCTTTTTTGTACGTCAGCAGGGTGGTGTAGTGATAATACAGAGGCCTTCTTTCAGTTGGAACACCCAGGCTTATTACGGAGCTGCTTGCGAAAACAAGCATTTGTTTTGTCCTGCAGTGTGAATCGGTACTCATGGCAAAGCGTTCTATTCTGTAGCTTTCTAAGAAAAAGAGAGGCTTTCTGCGAAGAATCAAGAATCTTAATAATAATATAATTTTATTACAACTCAACTTTATACAGCAACCTTCAGAACTCAGTAACAAGGTGCTTCAAATGGATAAAATTAAGATCACAGATGCTAATGGGGCAAAGATGAGGCAGTTTGAACTACAGCAATGAAATCAATGACAAAACAATACGATCATTTCCACCCAAACATGACAATGAAGCAACGGAGGCAATAAAATGTATGACAGTATTTTGTTTTCATTAGCTTGGCACTGACTGATGAAACTCGAGCATGTTCATAATGAATCTTAATCAACTTGAAATAGAGTATAAATCACCCAGGATAAGTCAGACTCATCCACCCTGTGAAGCCTGGGTTTCCTATGGAGCACCCACACACACACACACACACACACACACACACACACACATCCTTTTTCCTCATACACTAACCACACTCTGATGCAAGTAGTCCTACTCAGTGTGTGTGCAACTATGAACACAGTATACAGATGCACACACACACACACACACACACACACACACACTTCTACCACCACATTTTCTTTCTTCCACAGTCTCTTCTTCTGCTGTCAGCAGGATGCAGGGAGGCCTGGACTCTCTCTCTCTTTCTCTCTCCCTCTCTCTCCATCTCCCTCTCTCGCTCTTCTCTTCTGTGTCTCCCCACCACTCAGATATTCATGGCCACATCTGGGACAGTTTAATGAGTTAATGCCAGTTAATTACTCACTCCGGTGCGGCTGACCGACCAAACTCTTCAGCTCTCACTCTCTCTCTCCCTCTCTCTCTCTCTCTCTCTCTCTCTCTCGCTCTGTATCGCTCAATCTCCCTCTCTGTCTCTCTCTCTCCCTCTCTCTCCTTCACCACTGATTAATGGCAGACAGAGAATAAGAGGAAGGGAAAGAGGAGCAATCAGCATCTACTGCCATCATCAACATTACTGGTGTCTGGCTGCATTAAAGCTGGGAGAGAGAAAAGGCTGAGGAGAGTGTGTAAATGTGTGTGTGCGTGCGTGCGTTGATGTGTGTTTTGGGCTGCCGAGACGGGAGACTGTTAAACCACTAATTGAATAGAGATGATTCCATTATCAAGCAGTTTGTTTGAGTGAGGAAGCCAGTTAGTTATCTGCTGCGGAAAAGAGAGAGACATAGACAGCAGCAGTTTTTTTTCTCTCTCTCTTACGCTCCCAAGTATAGAGAGAAGAAGAAAGAAAGAGAGTGAGAAAGAAAACAGAAAAACAAAATGATTGACAGAGGGTGAGGAAGGAAGAGAGATAGAGATGTGAACGTATTTGTGTGGGTGTGTGTGTGTGGGTGAAAGGTTTTCACACACTGTAAAGCCAGTCTTGATTATGAGATCATTCGCTGACCACAACTAAGCTCATGTATGGCTCATAGAGATCTATATGTACACACACACACACACACACACGTACACATACACTGAGAGAAAGAGAGAGACAGACAAATCAGTTTCACCAGAGGCAGAGTGAAATTACACCTTCTCAAATCACGCAAATTGATCAGTGATTATCATCTTAATTGCGTTTAAACAATAACAACACCTGGCATAAAAGCACACGGAGCAAACGGTTTATTCTAATCTATTGTATTCTCATCCCAGAGGGAAAAAAAAATACAAAAACAAAACAAAACAAGGACACCTATTAAAGTTCGGATGGAATTTGCCGCTCCACTTAACAGACGCTTTGGTATCTTGCGGTAACTCCAGTTCCTGCACGCATAAATGAAACTGTATTAAGATTTATGATAAGAAAACAAAAGGATCGAGCGCAGAGGAGATGGATAAAACTTTTTTTTTTCCTTTTTATTTTTCCTGTCTTGCAATTTGTCTGAGGGCCCCAGACCCAGTAATTTATCACCTTTGGTTTTACAGCCATCGATTTCACCCCTAGTGACCTCTTGCACCCAGCAGCAGCCTTTTAGTCAGTGTTGGTGTGTGTGTTTGTGTGTTTGTGTGTGTGTCTGTGTGTGTGTGTGTGTGTGTGTGTGTGTGTGTGTGTGTGTTCTTGCAGGCTGTAGTGTGAACTATTCAGGGCACAGGGCTCTTTTTCCTTTCAGCACTGAAAGGTCAGTCGCAGTGTAAGAAGGATGGCCCGGGGTCAGAACAATACACCAGGAGACAGGAGACTCTCTCTGTATGCGTGTGCATGTGCGCACGCGTGTGTGTGTGTGTGTGTGTGTGTGTCTGAACTGAAACTGCACTATTTGAATTCAGATCTGATTTGTCTCCATTTAAGCTATTATTTCATGCACTTTTCTTCCATATTCCAAGAGTGAACTATAAAAAGAGGCATGTAGCAATTTTATATATTAATAACTTTTAAATAACAAATGCTCGAAAGCAATAAATTGATGCCTCCCCTATGACTATAAAACTATAAAAAAAAACAAAGGAAAAAACTGGTTGATTTGCAGTGAATTTATTTTATGTTTTTTAAAAATCATCCAACCCAAGCAGCGAATTGCGTGACCATACTAGGACGCCACCTCGATTATATGATTAGTGGGCCTGTGCGTATGTGTATGTGTAGGCGGGGATGTGAGTGTGTCTGTGTGTTTTTGTACCCAGTGAGTGGTATGGGCTGACTCATGTTTGTTTGTTGTTGCAGTGGTTGCTACTCTCAATTTACTTGGCAGTGGTGGGGTTTATGGTTTGGGCTTAAAGTTGACACTCTCATTTTACCACTGAGAAAAAGTTGTTGGGCAAAGGAAGGAGTGAGGAAAACAGTGAGGAGGTGAGAGAGAGAGAGAGTGAGAGTGGAAAGGAAAACACATGAAAATAAAGGAAATTTAAAAAAAAAAAGTATTGGTGTGTTCTCACAAAAATGTCTGATTCAGTGTCACTTGTTGGAACATTAACACCTAAATGCTTTCATTCATCATCTTGCACTTTAGGCCACACTTCCAAAATACTAGAGATCAGTTTAAGGACAGACTTAATGAAGTTTTGTGCTCTATGAGTCTGTGATCAGGGACTGTCAATAAAAACACAACTGGCTTCTCCTGTGTCTAGTTTATCTGTGCAGCTGAACAGACCTCAAGTCACTATGTATGAAGTATTCAGTATTTGCATGCACGTTCTGCAACAGTTTGAATTTACGGAAGGGTAGCTTTGTCTCTAGTTTACTGCTGCTTTAAGACAGAGTGTGGGCAAAGATTAAGGCGCTGAAGAGGGTGAAAAAAAAAAAGAAAAGAAAAAAGACAAAAAGAAAGGAAATTAATGACCCCTCATATATTGCCTCCTCTGTGCTCTGGGAAAACAAAAGAATGCCAAGTTAAAATACAATATACAAGGACAAAGGGAAGAAAACACAAGAGGAGGAAAGTGAAATAATGAAAAGAGAGACCATGACCATCAATACAAGGTTGTAAATTCCACAAAACATTAACTTCATTACATGGCAATTACTAGCTGCAAGTGACAAAACAGGAAATTTCCCTCTCTCCTCGCTATTTAGCCATCCACTTCTCAGCACATATTTGTGTCTTTTGTTGAGGGAAGGTCAAACCAGTATTTCAAATTAAACAAGCTGTGTGACGCTTCAGCCAAACTTGGACCAACAGCTCTCTTCACTGGCAAAAACAGCACTGTCGTAATATGCAAGCTACAATGGGAAGGAAGGCTGAACTTCCTTGAATGCAGCACAGATTAGATTCAGAATTAATGTTTTCATTTCATTACAATCTCAAATGCAAACATTTCAAAACAGGTGGCCACTAGGTGGAGGAAAGGCAAACATTTTCTTTTTTCTTTCCCTTTAATGCCAGTTATAGAAAAAAAAACAAAAAAAAACATACCTTTATCTGACAGCCGGCCATTTTTAAAACCAAAATAACAGTTTAAAATCATTACTTTTCAAAGTGGTGCAGCACAGGTGTTGCCGTCATGGAAAGCTGCACATAGCAGCCTTCAAAAATATTACAGCTCTGTCGGCGAGTTGTGAGCCGTAGCAGAGTGGCCCAGAAATGACCTCTCATTCAAGATAAGCAGGGAGTGTCGGGATAAGACAGGAGTGAGAGTTAAGATCTGATATACTTGTTATCATGTTTAACATTAATGCTATAACTCAATGATAAACACAAGTCGAACAATGGCTGCTCAAACACTGGCATGGAGAAGTGGCACTCTCACTGCTCTTTGATGGTCAAACCCACGCTTTGATGTGTCATACTGTATATATTGTATGCAGGTGTAGAGAAGGAAAGCCGAATGTCAGCTGACAAACAAAGCAATGTAAATTCTGTATTTTTTAATACAGCTACCAAGCATGGGTTAACAGTTGTGTTTAGGAGTTGTGAACTAACCTCGTTCTGCAGGAGGTCCAGTTATGACATCTGCTGCACAGTAACATATTTTCACTGGTAGCTTTAATTAATATCATGTTTGGGAAAAACAATAGCAAAGATGTAGTTCAGTGTGTGTGACAAGAGTTTGTTTTCACTTTTATACAACAGTCTTTTACTTGTTTACGCTTTACTTAACTTTGTAAATACAGATTTATAGTACAAAGTATAATCAATTCAATTATGATGTATTATTATGCATTATGATTAGACTCTATTAATCTCCATATGCAAATTCAGAAGCTACCCAGGAATAATTGTAATGACTTTAAAAATGCCCACCTTTGCTGGCTGCAACGATGAAGTGATGCACACATGAATGCATCAATAATTAAATAATTCTGTAAAATATACATCATTCTGAAATGAACCACATTCTGCATTGTGAGTCATTTTACATTTACTACTTTAAGTACATTGTGACACTAAATATTTTTGTACTTATACTTGAGTAAATTTTAAAATCTCAGCACTGGACAAGGCGTAGTGTTCACACACCGCTCAATTTGGAGCAAAACCTCATGTGAGTTTTATTAGCTAGCTACCAAACAAGACACAACATGCAGATGGAACAACTTGGAAGTTATCTGAAGGGGTATTCCTCATCTTTTGAAGGGTAGCCGCTGCCCCTACTTGTGCCAAACACTTCCAGGCCAGTCTCTTCACTGAACTCAGAGACAAAAATAGAGCTCAACCCTCATCCAACTCCTGATAAGAAAGGGAACAAGCTGACTACATTTCTTTAATATACTTTGTAGCACTCAGCTATACAAACAGCTTTTGATCGATTCCAAACGGGTTCAGGACAATGGGACATGTCAGACATAAACAGAACCTGTTAAACCTGAACTTATGAGGTAATGTCATGTCTTTTGTAAGATTAATAAGAAAAGCACAGCTACCAGTTTCTCTGTAAGCTGGTGGAGGGCATGTGGAATCCCCACTGTATCTAGGTTAAACAATACACTGTCAAATACCGAGACAAGATAATTATAGCTGTGAGACAGTGTGAACTCAGGGCACACACAGAGAGAACCCCTTATTAAGAGCTGTGTAATTAGGTGTCAAATAGCCGTGATGTGTGAATGCTGTCTTATCTGTCAATTTTGCTGCTTCTTAAAAGAATAAGCGAAGTTTCTGAATGAGTGGAAGGCAATCATTCAGAAACCAGTCCCATTACTGCCGTAAAAGGTCAAGCTAAATTTATTTCCTAAAGATTTTGTGAAAGCTAACGGTGGTTTCTGTTGAATGCACGCAGCTCAATACTGTATCACAATCTCATTGGACTTCAGGTTTTTCTACTCTTCATCATAAGTCAATATAAACTATTTCTGACATCAACATTGTCAAAAGTAATCCACTAATCAATCACTTAATTAATTATCTTGGTGAATAATTGATCAGATTTCACAACACACTTCTTCTCTGATGTTTTTTTGAAACATGGTGTTGGGGGAAAACCATGGGGCACTAATATATACATTGCTTTAATCAGGCTTTTGATCTTCAGTACAATTCTGCGATAAGTCAATTAAAACTAGGCCTGCCAAAAATGAATTATGCAATAAGTTTATTAAAACATTTATCAGCTAGGCTTATTATAAATGGATGACTTCCAGTGGAAGACAGGCAGATGAGATGAACAAGTCATCAGATTGGCTTCTTCTCCATCTCTCTTATTCAACTTGGTTGTTTACCATTTTGCATGCAGATTGTTTTTGATTATGGAGTCCTATATAGTCTGCTTTATTTTATTTTTTTTGTCTTACTAGACTGCGTCCAGCTCAGTCAGTGAGAGCACTGTGGTGGTTTCTGACATCATAAAATGGCAGTCAGAGATTTGAAAAGTCATCCTGTCCTTCATCATCTGCTTTTATCTCCACATTTTTTTTTATTTATTTATTTTTTTTTTTCAGTTTACTTATCAGTAACCGACAAATCCAGATTTGGCCCTAACAGACTGTGAGGCTTGGTACTGTCCTCAGGGCATGTAGGGTGTCAGGGAGCACGCAAATGCCCCGCTGCCTTGAGGAGTTGTCAGTGAAAATGCTACTACCAAATCAATGTCTCATGGGCGTCATGAGACATGGGTTTGGGTATGAGAATAAACACGGAGCAGAAATATATAGCACTAGGCGGCTTTAACGGGGCTTTGGTGCATTCTGGGCAATTGCAAATTGACACAACAGACTGCAGGACTATTGTCGCTACATTTGTTTTGATATTTCACATAATCAACCATTTAGTGCTGCTTCTTGTTCTCGCCGTATCTTCACTTGTAATTGTCTGTCCCTTTGATGATATGAGACAAAAAATTCTGCAATCTATAAGAAGAGTGATTTTGCAACAGAAAGTTGTTACGGATCCCTCTGGCAAACAACACATAAGTCCTCAATGCTCAAGGTACGACAGAAATCTTAGGGGTTTGGGGCTGCTGTGACTTAATTAAAAGGTTCAAGTGAACACACAAAATAGGAGGTAGACAAAAACAAAACATAGGGACAATTATTTTGTAAGAGTTTTTCTCTGTCTCTGTTTATGTGATTCTTCTGGGCATTTTGGAACCTGTTGACACAGATTATTCAGGTGGAGGCCTGAGGGGCTGGCTGAGGGCGCTAAGCCGGGCCAGTGTGCACATCTCAGCGCTTCTCTGGAATGGCTGCCAGCTCCGTCTGCTCGGCTGTGATAATGGAGCCTCCATTCCCCTCTCTGTGTTGTGTGGAAATGTTTCCATTAGCCTTTGACAAGAAAAGTCCTCTCTGCAATTTAGTCCATCTTTTATGTCCATCTTGTTTCTTCCAGCATGCAGATTTTATGCCTGCCTCCCTCTCTTCCTCTGTGTTTTGCTTGCTAGTTTGCTGCCTGCTACACCCCTCAAGCGCTGCTGGGATGCTGGGGTGAGATAAAGAAAAGGCCCCGCTCTGAGCAGGTTCGAGTGTTTTGCTTTTTTATATCAATGACCTTTTTTTTGTGGGTTGTAAACACAAGGGATAAACTACGGTTTGACAGAGGCTCTTCCAATTCAAATCCTGCTCTCTCTCGCTGGCCATTTGAAAACATGCACTTTGACGGATGAGTTTAGTGTGACAGAATCATAACACATTGCCGTTTGAATGGTATCCTTGTTTTCCAAATGCGCTCACGTCCATTGACACAAGCACATCTGGAAATTCTGATGTGACCTTTATTTGCATTACTAAGCTCATCAAATTTGAACAATAATTCACACATCCAGCTGAAACTAATGTGAAATATTTTGGCAAGCGCCTGAAATGAGTGTAATGCAAATCTCATGTCTTTTTGTAGCACAAATAGGAACGGCAGCCAAAAGACTAACAGCTAGGCAATAATTCAGTCAGATGTGGAATACACTTATAGCACAGTGGGGAGAGACAGCAAGAGATGGAGAGGGAGAGAGAGAGATGTGAGGAGGCCATACAAAGGCTAAAGCCTTTTGGCCTGGCACAGGAATCTGGACCGGTTAGCCGATACGAGACAAATTGTGGTCCTCGGTGACTCTGTGAATTAAGTTGCTTACAGTGGATGGCTTCCTGAATGTCTGTTGGTCTTGAAGAAAAAGTAAAAATACTGTATATGATTGTTGAACTCCAATATCATAACATATGAGATTGAAATTACACGTATGGTTTGGTGGCAAGGATGCTTGGTAATATGGATTGGGGACTGTCTAATAGAGCATGGGAAGTACTGGAAAAGCGGTTCTGTGCTTTGGCAGAGAACCTTTGAGTCGATGCACATATGAGAAAGAAGTTTTGTCTTCACGCTAACAATTGATTTCTTTGAGTTTTATTTTCAGGCAAACCGCAGTTTTCCAACTATATACCTGTCTTGACCTTTGTGTTGACACCTTGGGTCCTTTGGGTCTCATACCCAGCCCTTGCTTTATTGTAATAACAGAGCTGCCTTCTGTGACTAGTCTGCACACTTGTAAAAATCTGTCCTTTAGCATTAAATTAATGTTCATTGTTTTTGAGGAAACAATTGTAAAGTAATGGATGCATAAGATTGGTAAGAATTGGTGATTGTATTAAGTCCCTTGTATATTACAGTACTCATTCTATACATGACACAGACAATGACGTTGCACAGATGCAACTTAAGTGAAGGCTTGGATCAACAGTTAATATACACTCTCAGTCACAATTCATTTTTTATGGATTTATCCCATGCCATTTTTTTAATGCATCAGCAAACATGAGCTCAACTTATCACTGGAATTATCTAATTCTCAGTCAGCATGCACAATCTCTTTTGTACATTTTTATGTACTATCATATTGCGTACTGAATATCCAAGGCCAACACATACTATACATTATATAATATTATATTATGCACATGCAATTATCTATTCATGTTAAATATGTATAAATACGTTTCTCTCAATACTCACTGATGCTTTGCAAGTTAATACTCAATAACAGTAGTGAGATTTTGGAAGATTAGAGAAAATTAAAAGAAATATACATTAAAGAAATCATTATTAAATGTTAATTACTCACCGTAAACTATGTGAATATGTGCTCTTAATTTAACTCTTTTAAAGCTTCGGTCAGGAAATCGGTCAACTACCACTACTATTATTACTCCTACTCATAATAATAATGTCTTTTAAAATGCCGGCCATCATAATTTTGCATGTTTACCCTGGTTGAAATGAAATAAAAATAGCTTCAAGCAGGCTGATTCCTTAGTGCAACAGATCTTCATTATCATGTATGACCAAACTGCACAGTAGTATGTCAACGTTAATTCATAAATTACCAATGCAACAAGCCACTGCAAGGCTGTGAGCCACGATACTATACTACATTCTACCTCCTGTCAGAAACAATAAATACTCAGCAGCACTGAATCTACTGATAGGTCCTATCATAACAAATGTACACTTGTAATGAAATTAGCCCCCGAGGAGAGGCCTATTTATTCAGTCAGGGTCACTGCTGGAAGATTTTAAAGAACATGCACTCGGACTAAGTGGACAAATCTGCAATAGTGCACTTTAGAGGGTGCTGAACATCTTAAGGATCTTCACCAAACCAGTCAAGAAATTGTCTGAAGGTTCTGGATGTCTGGCATAGTGGATGGAAGCAGTATATTTAAATGTCTGCATATGTGTGTGTTTGTGTGTGTGTGTGTGTGTGTGTGTGTGTGTGTCCTAGACCTAACAGCAGGAAGTGCTGAGTGATTGACAGACTTCTCTCATTTCCTCGAGGGCAAGGTTGCGTGTACTGTTGCATCAGGTGACTGCAGTAGTGAGACTGAAGAGCATATGAAATCCATTAACCCTTGCTGTTATTATTTACCATCCTTCTGAAACCCCAAATGAAGGTCACATATCTACAAATGCAGCCAGCATGTCATATGCACCCTATCTCTCTGTATCACTAATGTTTGTGCATCATCCCTCATCAAAGGCGGTGTGATATTAATGTGGCTCAGAGCATGTGATAAAATATGCAGGAATGTGAGTGACAAACATACTGATTGCTGTGGTGCATTAAAACCGCTTTCAACATGGAAAGTGAGCTCAGAATATCAGTTTACATGAATTTGAACAAATAAGTAGTCTCTGGGATTACATTAGAGCTAAATTCTCAACACTCGGATTTAAGTAATATACTGATTTACTGCTCTACTACAAATGCACTTCTGCTGGGACTGTTGCAGGAAACCATTCTTAAAATATGAAACTGGTCGTTTACCGGCCATTCGTCATCGAAAACCAGAGTGTGTGAGTATTGTTCAAAGTTATCACGCCATGGAACAGATGTGCTGCCTTTTCCGGTCTTGTGGAGCTTGCCCAGTCACACTTAATATAGATCCACTGTCACATACACTTCACAAGTGTTTGTAGGATAAGTGCTGGATTTCACCAAGTGTTAAAAGCTTAATCCATCCAAATGTGTGAAACTGAGAAGTATTTTGTTCACACCAGAAGGAGTAAATTGACTGAGGTTTGGTGTCAAGCACTTCGCTTTGCCATAAGAGGTTGGGGTCGATAACATGACCCTTCATAATGATTTAACTTTCAGCCAACTGTTTAAGAGAGGCACACATATAAACCACTGAACTGATGTATTAGACTGCCACATGATGCTGTAAACAATGAACACCATTCAATCACTATATGTGTGACTGACAGTTATGACTTAGAGGCTAAAACTGAAACAAAGGCTTGACTGTCAATGAGCACAAATTGTTGTGGACATAATGCAGAATTACTGCTGTAAGCTTAGTTGATGCAGTGGCTTCCATAGCTTGATTGAGCATCATGATTGGTAGCACAGTAGAGCATGGGTAAGGCGGAGGGGATTTCAACAGTAGGGGGATGTTTGCTGGAGAGTTTATGGATTTGTCATTGGAAAAGACCAGATCTCCATGTTCCAGACTCTATAACGCATCAATTTGATTCCAAATAAGATCCCAGTGTAGGCCCCCGTTCCTTATCAGACAACATGTCCACGTCAGTCTCCAAGATTTAGCCACTGCTAAATTCCTCCGTATTTAGGCTGGCTGAATGATATGGACATCTACGCAGTTCCAATAGCTGCAGGCAGTGCCTCTTGAATAGCATTTTGTACATAAGCTTTAGCTTACTAGCCTAGGATACCAGGCCAATGCCTTATCCCTGTTAACAGAGACCCTTCTAAGACAGGATTAGTGGGGGAGATAGTCAGCGACAAGGGGGGACGGTCCATCTCCTGGGAAGCACCACCGCTAACCCAACCGTAATTGCATTTGTTTAGATAAGGAGATCACAGCAAAATCGAGTACTACGTTAGCCCAGCAATGCAATGTGATTTTTGAATTCATGGCATCACAATATGTGGAAAGCAGGTGTGTATAAACAAGATGTTTTACTAGTGTTTTTCTCCATTCTAGCTTGACTGTCTTTTCTTTTCTTTTTCTTTAGCCAAAGAAAATCATGTGTAATTATTCCCTGTAAATGTATCAATTGTATCATACAAAATACTGATTCAGTCACATCATGCAGAAATGGATTAACTCTGATGTTATGCCCATAATGTATATATTGTGAATTGTGAGCGATAATATGTGCAGGTCAGTGGACTAGACTTTCCAGTGTGAAATAACATGAGACATTGAGTGAGATACTGTAGAGGAAAAAAACAGAAAAAACAGAAAAAACAAAACAAAAAGCAACCTGACTTTCAGCTGTGACCTTCCACTCGTCTCCTACTCTCCCATTCCTTTATGGGTTAACCATCCTTAATGCTTTATGTATGCCTTGTGTGACACTCTTTGCATAAATGATACCAAATAATTGGGATTTATAAATTATTCATTGTGTATTAATGCAGGTGAAATGGCTTTTTGGCTTGGACTGCTGTCTGTCGTTCAGAAAATAAAAGAGGAGGAGGTGGGGTATCATAGATACTTCGCCGAGGAAAAAAATAAATACCCCCACAGAAATATATGCAATCAAAATGCATGAGCCACACATGGTCACTGCAGCAGCTGGAGTGGTATTCTTAAGAGTACTCTTTCTCCTCATAAACAATAGCTCATAAAGTCGTTTTAACTTTTAAGTTAAAGCATAAATTTACTGCAAATAGTGTATACCTTTCTAACTCTGTAAATACATATTTTAATATCAAATTTTTAGTTGGGCTATATGTATTTGATTTAAACACCAATATAAGAGCTATACTGTAGAAGTAATACATTTCACACACTGACTGTTCCTCATGCTTTTTTCTCAGTGCAACTGACTAAAGGCCTGTAGTGTTTGGTGTTTGGTGGCTCCATAAAACACTGAGTAAAATTGCTAAAATGTAGTGTCTCAAGATCTGTTCACATTGTGTGGGCTATCAGCAGCACAGACTTCAGTCGTTTAATAAAACTACTGCAACAAAAAAACAAAAACAATTAATGATACACAGGAAACAGTATGAAGTCTTAGTAGAAATAGACACAGGTCAAGTGTGAGCCAAAAGACACGAGCAAGTGTCAAAACATGGGCTGTTTTGGCCATGTTCATAATATCCTCAATTACAGATTTGCTCTTTTTCCACTTCATGAAACAGCATCTCCTGAACTGCAGACTGCGCTGTCATCTGTGTGTCCGTCTCTGAGCCGAGGCAGGTCTTCAGTTCCCCTATTCTTGTCCTAAATGCCTTGCATAATATCATAATTACAGGGCTCTCGTGACCTTACTTTAACACGTACTGACCCAAACATTTGAAACTGGGAGCTTGGGAAGCTAGAAATATTTAGAGTGATAAAGAGGGACCCTGCTCCTTCCCTGGGCAAGTTTTAGTGCGACATAATATTTCTTTTGGCAGGGGTCACGGGTGACTCGACGTACATCATCACTAACTTATTAGATCTTGAGGCAATTAGCTGAAAACAAACAGGCCAGACAGACCGGCTATTGAGTTGCCTGAACAGGGAGAAAATAGCCTATGGCGCTCAGTCATTTCAGAGCCGCATCAAAGAGGAGTCCGTGGCATCAACAGAAAGAAAGAAGCACATTGTTGTGGTGTAACGCCTATACAGTACTGGGGGCTTAGCACATTATTTTTCCAGTGATTCAGGTTACAGACCTAACTTGCCCCAGTATAATAGGGTGGTAGAAAGAACTTTTCACCTGAACACTATATGCAATGTGCAGCATGGTTAGTTTAGGATTAAAAATCCATTTAGGGTCCTCCCCTGACATGGGAAATCAAGCCTGTAGATTATAATGTGGGGGCCAGTCCTCTGTCTGTCACTGAGGTCAAGGGGACATCTTGATGTGCAGTGCCATAATGACTGCAACAAGACTTGCCGCAGAAATCTTAAACCGCCCTGCTTTTCTCAAAGGGGGAGATATCACTTCCTCACATAATTGTCTGCAATAATTACAAATTGTCTTTTGAGTCTCCCTTGGACTGGACACAATGAGGTCTGTGGAATGCCATTTCCTTGGTAGCACTATTTAAATAGCTATGGTTTAAACTCTAGAGGATTTTTTTTAAATTTTATTTCAGACCCTAATGATTTATTAACCCATGCCAAGATGTCAAATGTATATAGGAAACTAAGCTCGAGTAAAAATAGAGTCACACACATATAGTATGTTTCATGCCTGCAGATTGGAAGCCACGCACCTGTGCGTAGTTATCTCACATCTCCTCTGTTGATGTTTGATCTTTGTTCAGATCATGGTTAAGTATGAAACATCCTCGCCACATATCAATTATTCCACAATTTTACACAACAGACAGACGTTTGAGAAACAAAAGGCACTTTCATCAGCCCCTCGGAGGTGGAGACAAGGGGAAGAAAAATGGGCGTCTTTTTGGCTTTTCAGACTTATCGGTTTCATGTGAATGGCCACTGGAATGCCAAGATTTTAGTCTGCCTTTTTCCCACCAGATTTCTTTCTTTCTCTCTGTCTGTCTTTTTTTTTTTTTTTTTTTAATTTGTTCATCATTCCCCTCCAAAGGATCTGGTTCCTGGACATGATATGCCAAATTACCTGTGGTATCAGTTGTGCCACTGGCCATGCACTGTAAAGCTTGTAAATTCCACACAAACCTCTCAGAAGGATTTGCCTCACCGCTGTCACTAACTTCATTGTCTTTGGAAAGTGGCGGTACAAAAGAGACGCCTTCTGAAGTTGAGAGCTTAGGCCTGGTATTATCATAACAGAATAACTACGTGCAGGGGCAAGATGAGGAGCTGTTACGAATTGGGGGTCTCAGATGAGATTTGATCAGGGTAATTATTCATGTCCATGACCCAAACATGTCATTTTATTAGTCTTTTACAAAGGATAACATTTTCATGTGTCTTATGCCGTAGATACAGTAGTTCATGACAGTTAAAAAACCATGTTAACATTGCAGACAACTCTGATATGAGACACTATATTTTAATGTTAAAGCCATGAAGCTCATAACTTTAGTGGCCATTGTGAAACGGATCCAACCGTGGATATCATGTTTTGACATCTTCTGCTACATTATCTCAGCTCACAGACGCTACTCAAACTATGAATCATTGTTCCAGGCCCCTCATACATCAGAAGCCAGGCCACTGCACCCTTCTAGAGCCCACTCCGATCAAGCCACCAGGGAAGCTACACACATCCTGCACTTTTAAGCTTTCTGCAAAAAGGTGATCGTTTGGAGAAAAAAAAATCTGTTTTACTGGTCAGCGAGTGAAAGAAAAATGACACAGAAATAAATAACCACCCGAGAACTGGAGAAATCATACTTAGTATTTATGGAGACTGCCAAATAGTTGTGGGATGGGAAACTTTTACTTGGGCTGTTGTGGCTGTCACCAGATTTGGGCCGAAAAATGGAAAACAAATCACTGTTAAAATAAAAAAATAGAAACACTGGAACCCAGTTTCTGTCCCTGGTTAGACTCTATGATCTCCCTCAGTTTATCATAATAGTTAAGTTAAAGTATGTATATAAACCACTGTGCTTAATGATGATAGCGCTTTGTTCTCCTTAAGGAATTGCCTCTGTTGGATGTCTCATTAATCGTGGTTGTGCTTTCAGTTTATTAGGGTTGGATGGATTGTTTCTTTTTTGGATAGTCTCCAACAACAAGCTAACAAAGCAGCAAGACTGGGGGTCTGCATTATGTAATTGCACCCTAGTGTTACTATTCAGCTTTTATGTTCAGCAATGGATGTGGGTAATATCCTTTACAATATCAGTATACAAAGCTGCTTAACACAACTCCCATGCTGTAACACTTAAGGAAATTAAGTCTTAATTAGTCTTTATTTCTAATAGAAATTAACATAGGTCAGTATGAATACTTTAGTGATTTCAAACGGATAATACTGAGCAGGAACTAACACTTTCTTTGTTACTGTTAACTGGCACATTAATTTAACCTCGAAAAAGTAACTTACTGATTACGTCTCAGCATTGATTTGTAATTGCATACATTTAATTCTGTACTTTTCAGAGCAGGTTCATGACCTCACATTGTGCTTGTACACATATCGGAAAAGTAAAAAGTTAAAGCTAAACCACGTGTTTTGGACTGATATTAACTAGTTGTCCCGTGAACATCATTCAGTATATCCAAAACAGAACCTGACGTGAACTATACTTAAGTACATATTGTCTGACTGACATAAGGTGAGTCAAGTAAAAAACACCCAATAATGACATGGTAAAATTAATCTCAGTGATAACATCATCAAATAAAAGTATTTAGAAAAAACTTACTAAAATTAAATAAGTAGGATCAGGAGTCACACACCCAAACCATCAAGAGTGTAAAATAAATACAAAAGCTGTTGTTACAAAGGAGAAATCTTGCATTTGTCGTACATACTAAAAAGTGTTCACAAAGGTAGGACAGCATGATCACATGGCTCATATTTTAAACTCAGGATTAAAACTCAAAAACACAACAAAAACACTTTTTTTTTTTTAAATTTGCCCGAAAATAGGGAACACAAGAAGATAGAAGTTAAGTATTGGCATTCACACTGTAACAAACATATTCCATAATCAAAGAGTTACACCAGCTCAATATCAAGATGAAGCAATAAAACTAAATGAATCCAAGGGCTGATTTTTTCAAAAAAAACCATTTCCCACAAAAAAAAAAAAATTCTAAAATTTTTTTGGTGCTACGTAATTTACAACATCATCAATATCTGTCAGCAGTATATGAACATGTTGCCAGATGTGTGCAAAGGAGATGGCCAGATTATGGCTCTGTGCCATCACATACTGTATGAGCAGATGTTTAATAAACTGACTATCACGTTAGTCTGCAAAGCTGCATTGTGGCATCCTGATCGCTCTATACTTAGGTGTGTCGTATGAAGCTATAATTTATTGTACCACACAACTCTACAGTTGCAGCTCGTTGCATCACTCTGTGTTATAGCAGATGACTCTGTTTTGTGTTGTAATAACAGTTTCACCAGATCCGAGTTACACACTCCGCTTCTTCTCAAATTGACCAGCTCAGTGATTAGATTTGGGAAAAATAAAAAATAAATATAATATATATAACAAAATATATATAACAAAAAGAAGTCACTGTTGTAACTGTAAAGTCACTGTATATAACAAATAGAACTGTAAACACGAAACAAAAGTTGCACATTTCTCAAAAACAGCAGTGAAGCGCAGTGTACTTATTGACATGTTAAACTTTTTGCAATTGATCTTGGCAAACATGTACAAATGTGTGCAATCAAAGATTGAGCACAATTAATATATTTTCAATTACTGCACATTTCTGGTGCCTCTTTGTTCAAATAGTTACTTTGCATGTCTCAAGATAATTTTGATTCGCTGATAAAACAGTCTGTAGTAATGTAGCAGTGACAACAGTGACTACTATTGTCTCTGCTTTGCATAAAGTATCATCACGGAGGTTTCATCTTAAGACTTTTTTGTGAGCCATGCTGGAGTGTTTATCTGGTGGCTGTGTGTAGAGGTGGATGATCTCACGGGGGCTTCTGGGTAGGTGGTGGGGTTGGGGCTGGGGGCTCATTGCCTATGCATGACGGTGTTGTAGGAAGATTAGAATAACACTGACTATATTCTGTAAATGAAGAAGAGAAGCAAGGGAAGCCTCAGGAGTCCATTATGGATTTTAATAATACATCAAGGTAGTGTAACTGAATAACCGATCTCAGAGGGAAGAGCAGAGGAAGAGGGGAGAAAAAAACACACACGTGATGTTGGGCTAATATTACAATATGAATTATGAAAACAAAAAGGACTTTTAGTTAATCTTGTCTTTCTACTTTTATTCATCTTTAGGCATTTTTTTCATTTTTTTTTTTCATTTTTTTTTCCACCAACTTCCCCCTGAATCCAGAACACGGTGTAAACAAATAAAAGTGGAGGAAAAACAGTTTGGCATCTCTGTAGATTAATTAATGTGCCTGCGACTTGGCATCACCGGGTGAAAATTATGTGCATAAATAATATCACTAATTAAAAAGATGCAGATTAACATGCAAATAATGTTAATGAGGATCTGCAATTCCGGAGTGTATTCGCATAACATCAACAATTTAATGTGTTGGAAGGACTGTGTTTGCATTACATTAATAAAATTCAAAGACCCGTGCATAGAAAATTCTGTCGGAGTCTGTGTTTCCACTTGTGAGTTGTAAATTTTGTGGGCAGTAACAGCCACTTCTTTGGCAGATGCAAAAGTTATTATCTCAAAGGCTGGCTGAAGTGGTGCCATGAGCCAGTACGACCAGCTGTTAGCGAGCGGCCAGCCAGAAAAGCACTAAGACAATTAACTGTATTAGTTGTTGGGCTCCGCTGTTTATTTTCTCTCAGATTAATTTCACATGGCTGACCAAAAATCTGCTGGAGAAGGG
>NW_019525462.1:321305-333829 GCF_002814215.2 Seriola lalandi dorsalis
CACAGACACAAAACAAACAAAAAAACAACACTCCAACTGGGAGCAAATGTGTGGAACTGGAGCTCCTTCTCCTACCTAAAGAAGCAAACGCTATCTAGAGAAATACTTGTGGATATGGTATCAACAGTTTCTACTCCACACAAACTGCCATGTTTCATGTGTCTCTACTGTAATGTACTGTATAGTCAAACAAGAGAGGCAGAGAGAACATATTAACTGATTCAACTTTTTTTTTCCTTTTTTTTTTCTTTTGGATTATCTCATCAAGTGATTTCATTTCAACACTTGTGTAAACTTTAGTTCTTGGAGGAAGATCCTACTTACGGCTCATCCAAAAAAAAAAAGAAGAAAAAAAAAGATACAAGCACAAAAAAAAAGAGACCCTCAGTGTGTGTAGACTTAATGGATTTCACAGTAGAAATGAAATGACAAACTTGAGTGAGCGCACCCCTTCCTGTGGGGCAAATGTCTGCTGGATTTGGATCGTTACCTGCAGAATAAACAAGGCCCTTTCTTAACAAGAGAAAATACTGCCCGTGTCTATCAACACAGTGTCAAGCAGGGAAAAGGAAAGGCTCTCCGGTCTGCAGTGATATGCATCGACTGTCCTCAAGAGGACATTTACTCCAAACCCATTCATTTCATAATGGGCAAAGGCTCCAAGCTCTAGGCAGAAATAACCTTTATCATAGATGGTACAACGCGGCTTTTTCCTATAGATCCATAATTTTACCACACAATAGGAAATATATTGGACAGTATATGTCTTTATGGAATTTTTTATGTCTTCATGGAACATGACGGGAACATTATTACTGAAAAATTATCATAATACTGTAAATGAAAAGCAGATATAATGAAGCGGGGCAGAATGTAGTATTAATTAGTATACTTTAGAACAATGAGTTACCACTTTACTGCTTCCTTATGTCGGGAAGTAATTGAACTATAATTCAAGAAGGATGACAATTATGTTTCACTCGTTTTTTTGTACAACCCTTTATAGCTGTAACCCAATATCTCCATCCAAATATGATTCAGTATTAAATCATAAACTATCACTGTCCATATCTCGAATAGCAGTTGTTTCCTTACTGTTGCCATGCAGTGCGTGACATTGCATCATGACAAGCAGAACATTGGATTCTAATAAAGCTATGTTTACTGTGAAACCGTTGAGCATTTATGACATTGAAATTCAAGCAGCTGCATAACATAAATCTAAAATCGTAGATTTGAACATTTGCCTTCTTTGTTTCCACTTGTGTTAAAATGTGATATTGGAATACAAGTTTCATGCTAATCAAAGTTTGTCAGCAATCACCCGTAAATGTGCAATGCCTGTGCAGTAGACAGATTGGGCAAATGTGTGAAATGACTGTGTTGCAGTTCTGTAACACAGTTACAAAAGTTAAATGTCCTCATTGTGTCCAGCATTGTGTCTTTGCCTGTGTGTGTGGGGAAGATGTGGGGCCTGCGAAAATATTCAGGCAAACGATAGCTTCTCAGGACATACGGTTTGTATTATGCTTGGCACTGACTGTGCTACAGTGTGATATTCTGAGAGGAAAGTGGAGAGGAAAAAAAAAAAAGAGAGAGAAACACAATGACCTCTTCAGCTGGGCACGACTCTAGCAGCTGGCCAATAACTTAAACAGGGCCTTGTAATATGCTTGCTTTGGGCTGCAGGGAACTGCACAGACAACACATAAAAATATGACAAGCAGATGATGGATTAGGGTCATAAGTCTCAGTTCAGCCGTACAAACAAAACATCATGATTGTGTGTTACGACAATACGGTTAATAGACAGAAATTAGCAGATGTTGATTGCAGCCGGGATCCTGTCAGCATACCAACAGGCTCTCAGAGAGACATCGGAGGGCGGCTCGGCTGGAGTGGGTGAACTGATACATGGAGCCAGGGAGACCCCCTGCTCACAGCATGTGTAAAAACACAACCACAGACCTGCTCTAATTTTATGTTTTACAAACTGTGTTCTTTACTTTGTCCCATGATACCCTTTGCCTGCTGTAGACTGACCTGTCCGTGTAAAACCTCAAACTTTCAGAAAAAGATAAAAAAAAAAAAAAAAATACTAAAGAGTCGAGCGTTTTTGATCTGCCATGGCGCTGTTTCAAAGTTGCCAGGGAGGGAACCTGTTTCAATGTAATGATTCGGGGGTTTTTATGTTCTCCTCTCATAGCCTAAGGTGAAATGCACATTTCATCAAGGTTATGGAGGGCTGCTGTAGTATTTGCTCCCCTCATGAATGCAAAGTTGGCTTTGCCTCTCTGAAGACTTCCAGTGAGATTTGAATGCTGAACTACAAAGCACTTGTTAGAGCAGAGCTTGGCAGTTAATTAAATTTAACCCTCCCAGTATCTCAGTGCTGGACAGGGAAGCTGAAATTTCCTAAAATTAATTGCTGGCTTCCAGAACTTGTTGATTGCTCCCATTGTTGTGTTTATTTATTTATTTATTTATTTTTGTTTTGCGTTGTTTGTAAGATTCAAAAGGCACGGCGGTATACATATAGTATGAGTAGAAAAACAACATTTATTTTTCACGTTTTTTTATATTTTTTCACGTAGTGATTTATAATAATATTGCAGATTTGAGCAAACGTTTCCACGGTAGCATTTTCTATTAGATATAACAGGATTTTTACATTATCAACCTCCTTTATTCTTTAAAATCTATAAAATTACTGTAACATGTTTAAATTGAGGTTATTAGGTGTAACTGCTATTAAAGGTCTATTAGTGGCCGGCAAAACCAGTCATCAAGAGAGGACATGAAAATCTCCTAATGGTTGAAGTGTCTATTTAAATATTCCTGAATTGTACTCAGTCAAGAAAAGAAAAGGGGAAAAAAAAGTAACAAGTGATCTCTGTTCCACAAAATGATGATCATTTACAAATCTCAATTCAGTGGAAATTAAATAAACCCATCCATTCAGCTTTAACTAATACAGAATTAATAGCACTCACAATGACCAAATTATTTTCAAACTCCAGACAGACAAAAGAGAGAGAGGGAGAGGGAGAAAATTAAATCGCAATTATCATAAAATCCATCATTGTAATTCACACAGGCTGAGTGTTGCAGTGTTTGGATAGGTAATGATTTTCTAATATGAGAAGGCAATTTGCATAAATAGCCTGGAGATGGGTTATCGTCGTCATCATCATCATCATTTTCGATTCCGCACAATTACGATCCCTGCACTATATATCAGAGCTCACAGCTATGTAAAACCACAGCACTAATTAATAAGCCATTTACAGACTAGCAGCTAGTTACAGTTGGTCCTGCTGATGACCTTAGCGAAGATGAGCCGTCTCAGAAGTGCCTGTGTGTAACTACAAACATAATGATGTGCCAGGAGGGAATCATTAAAAATAATTTACACAAGCCTTCATTTACCCAGATCTTTTGATAGCACGCTTCCCCCGGTGTTTAGATCCGTGGCACAGAACCTCCTTACCATTTGGAAAGTGCCGGCCGGGGGAACGAGTGGGGATACCTAAGTGGTTAATTAAGAGCTGTTGGGGCGCCGGGAGAGCCTCCTGAAAAATCTCTCTGATGTCTGCCGTGTCAAGTGTCTCTCCCAGACTGAGCAGCGAGAGGTGGCTGCCACACTAGGCTAATTACTGGGGAAGGCAGGGAGTAGCTGAGGAGAGGAGAGGGGCCCCTAAATGAATCGCTCTCTCCAAGAATCCCAGCATTTGCACACACACACACACACACACACACACACAGGGGCACACAAATATTTGGGCAATCAAAAACGTTTCCGGGCCTAGTTACTAGGCTGGCTGCTCCACTGAGCACAAAGAGGAGGCATCAGGAGTGTGCTCAATCTGTGAGGCACGTGAAAGGGTTAACTACACCTGGATGAGAATGATGCTCAGACAGAGAGGAAGGTGTGTTTTCACAGCAAGGGCAAGGACAGAAGAGGGTGGAGAGAGAGAAAGAGAGAGAGAGAGAGAGAGAGAGAGAGAGGAAAGGGAACAATAGGCATGTTACTCAGATGATATGATGAAACGAGCTTCTCATACAAAGTCCTGCTGCTGTAACTCCGTTAATGGTGTCATTCTCTCCTTAATTGTCTTATCTGCAGAAGAAGAAGTTCACCACCATATAGCTGCATGCTCTGGGTGCACGTGAATTATGATTAATCCAGAAGATATGCTTTAAAGAGAGAAATAAAAGAGAATATCATCTAAGAAAAAAAAAAACGAAAAACACGCTCAAACAGCAACTCGTATAAATATACAGGTAAATACACTGATGTATGGATTGATGCATAGGAAGTTAACTATTATTTTTTGTGATGAGTACTTTTTTGAATCAAATAATAAGGGCAAAAAATAAATGAATAATTAAATAACATTCTTGCTGCTCATTCCTACTTAATGCCTTGATTAAAAATTTGCACCTTCCCCCAACACTATAAAATGCCAAGAAGGAAGTGTACCAAATATGTCCCCTTTAATCTGCACAATTCCCTACTGCAGTGTCAAAATTCTGTTCAAACGAAAGTGCTGCCAGGGAGAAAGGGGCTGAACAATGCTGCAGGATGCAGGCAATAGCTGCCGTGAAAGCCTATGCTGATCATGATACATTGGACCAGGCCCTTGAATGTGCTTGGCTCTTTCCTCCCGTCTTTCCCTCTCTGCCTCCCTCTCTCTTTCTCCCTCTGACTCCAGACCATCCTACGGAGGGAGCAGAGGGAGAAAAGGGCTAGCCGGGGGAAAGATAGACAATAAGGGTTTTAGAGCCTCGGAGCTGCCTACAGCAAAGCCGCTTTCCAGGCAGCGAGGAGCCAGGCAGCCGCTACCAAGCCAAGCGCTCCAGCCACATCAGCCATGACAGAAGGCTGGCAGAACAATCATCTTAACAATATGGCTGAGTCGCTGACCCCACACTGAAATGGGGCTATCGCTCCAACTATGGCTAGTGTTATGGCTGGCTTGCCACTGGCGCTAATAGCTCGACAGTGAGCCAGGCCTTGGACCAGGCTGGTTGTGGTGGGACTGCTATGGGCTTGTAGCGGTTGTCGAGGAATGTGAAGTCACAAAAGCTGAGGCAGAACAAGTCGGTTGGGCTGGTGATTATTAACATAAACAATATGACAACTGATGAGGATCACAGTGGCGGTAGAGATAAAGACTTCGATGGTGATGGCAAATATTTCAGGAGGCGAAAAGACAATTTATAGCTTATATGAAAACTTGTTGAGGAATTATAAAAAAGACACAATTAGTATCATGAAAAAAATGCTTTTTTTGTTTGTGAAATAATCAGAAGAGACTTTCAAATGTTGTATTTCATTTTTCCAATTTTCCTGAGTGACTTCAAACAGTTAAATAAAATATGTAAATGCAATGTCATGCTGAAACATCCACATCCACGTGACTTGAAGGGACCACCACGTGCAGACCTGTGATCCATGTTTGGTCCTGACCTGCAGATTAAGAAACACTGCATTAAAGCTAACCCTCACCAAATGACTGTGTGCTCTTCCATATAATCACTCGCTTTATAAGAAAAGTAGGAGTTGGACTTCACAGCTCCAATTATGTGCAACTGCAAATCCCTAAATGTTCTAAAATACCCAGACCTTGCAGTTATCACAGAAATACTATAATTATTTTAATTGACCGGGCTACTTCTATCAAGCCGAAAACCTGGGTATACCTTTGTGAGATTGCAAGCTAGCAATTATATGTTTCACTACGGAGTGAGCATTTTTTTTATTTTTTTTTTTTAAGAATGCTTAAGGATTAGAGGAGAAACAAACGTGCTATTAAACGATTTCCTCTTGTGTGTATTGTACTTTAAAGGCACTTTACTGCTTTCCTTTACATTTCAAGGCAACACACTGTTTGACTTTAGACAAATGTCCTGTCATGGCAAGAAAAAAATGTAAGAACGTGTGAGTGTGAATGAAATGTGACATCTCAAGTGGAAAATAATCTGAGAATAATAACCGTTGCATGCTAAATAAAAGCATAGTATGCCATTTTTTAAGTAAAGGCATCAAACCAATGACTGTCAGCCATAAGAAACATTATTTTTGGCTGAAATCACAGGATCACAAAACTACTTTGTCACCATTATTTCCTCACTATGGCCACATCAATGAATACATTGAGAAAACACAATGATTTGCAGTTTAGTACCTTAACCAAAAAAAGAAACATAGACTTCCGTCCTTCCTCTGGACCTTTATTCCCCTATAATTTTATAGGATTTGTGTAAAATACAGCTGTCCACAGACTTGTTGTATTATTTGAGTCAAAAACAGATATTTGCAGGAAGGCTGAAGTCCCCAGACTGAAAATGAGAGGTGTAAGAAGGCATGGCGGGGCCCCAGGGCGTGGGCACTGTCGCCAGTGTTCTCAGTGTTACCCAGGGCACACACACACACACATACACACACACACATAAACATACACGCACAAAAAAGGAAAGGAAGTGTCTTGTAGTGTGTGTGCGTGTTTACGTGTGTGTGACCGCAATGGATAGCACGCTTTGCACAAAGGATTGCAGCTGCAAACAAGCACACACACACACACACACACACGCACACACACACACACACACACACACACACACACACACACACACACATGTAACACACAATGGCTTAGTTATTTGACCAGGGCGTGATGCAGCTAGAAAAGTCCACAGAAGAAGATACATAATATAGATTTCTGAAAACTACCTGTGCGTTTATAAATGTATTTGTATCAAACAAAGGGATAGAGTGGAGTTTGTATTACGGCAAATGACTGAGGCCATTATGCCTCAGTGTTATCCAGAGCTGTCTAAACACCATTTGGTAACTAGGCATTTTCTAGTTCAGTGACTCCAGAAACCAACAAATTTAAATCAGTCACCATGTACATTCTACCATCACACCACTTCTATTTTTCCTCATTCGTTCACTTCACCACATAATGAACCATTGCTAGGAATATGGAAGACTTGTAAGTATCGCACACGCTCATGGTTTTGTATTTGCATTTTGCTCACTTTTTTTTTTTTTCCCCCTTTTTTTTTTTAATGAGATGAAAATGAAGGATTTCACTTTTAATGCCACATTTTCATGCCTGCCACGCTTCACGCAGCCCTGCGAATAAACACTGGTATCAATGGTTGGCCAGAAAGTAGTGCCATAAAGGCTGCCATGAAATTTGTTTATCTAGCTGCTGAATTGTATTCAGCTGGGGATATATGGCATAATAATGCAAGAACTGTGGGCTCTGTAATTAAGTCTGTCTTCAGATGCTTTCGAAGCAATTCATTAACACAGTCTCTCACTCTCAGCTGAGATGCAGAAAGCAATGCCATTCATTACATGATGGAAGTTAATTCATTAAATAATATTTTTAAGTTTTTAGACTAACCAAGGATAACTTTTCCCTCCAGTTTGTTGTAATTAATATTTCTCATTATGAGTTTTGCAATACAATAATTGGTGTTCCAGAGTAAAGTCATTAAAAGCTGCCTGATGTTTTTGAGTTTTAGTTTGTGATTGTTTTCCAGAACATTTTTTAATACAAAGTCAGTTTCTTCATCCTCTCAAATTGACACTTTCTATATTTTTGTACATATTACAAGACTACACATTACTTTTTGGGGAGCTAAACCGATGTCCCTTATCTTTGTTAGACTAATAAAGTAATAACATTTTACAGTGCTGGTCAGAGTTTTGCAGGATTTCTCATATAATTCCTTTTGGGGGTGGAGCAAGAGTGTGGAAGCCGTACAGCAATAGTGTAAAACTGGGTCTTCAGTGAAGACTGTAACTGTAGATGGCAGTCTGGCCTCTACTGTCTGCTTTCCTGAGTGGAACAGTAGCTCTTGTTGCACCATGTGAAATGGATCGTATTTGAATTTAGATGGGTGCCAAGAGAATATTTTGCAGACTCATGCGTCTTGGACAAAAAAAAAAAAAAAAAAAGTAATCTGTTTTGTGTATTTCAAGTCATTTAACTCACTTCTAGTCCACAACTTCACTTGTTATTAGGCTACTGGTTATTGTTGCTGCACTTTTACTCCATTGGCCAATATAACCATGTCTAGTCCAATCTCAATAAAACATCACATTCTAGCGGGATGATAACCTTTGCATGAGTCACAGCACGACCGTTGTGATGTTTACATGAGTAGCCGAGGGACCGCTGCTGCCTCCACCACTAATAAATGACTCCTGGTGTAACTTTGTTTGACTCACAGCAGCGGTGTTAAATTACATCTCGGTTCAATGCAGTCACTATGTCATATAAAAAGCATGACAAGGGCTTGTAAGTCAGTTGAGGTTTCCCAATACATAATGCTCTCAATAATTGTAAGATAAGGCACATATTGCAGCATGTCGTCAAGTATTCTCATGGTGATGCACAGTCAAAAAGCCCTTTTCCCTTCTTACATTTTGGACACTTTTCAATTTGCCGCAGAGGCTTAGCCAACTTTAAAGTGCCTACAAATTATGAAATGAGGCTTTTGCCCCTATTGCGCTCTTGCCAGTTGGCTGCCTATGGCAACACATTCAAAGCTAAAAGTTGGTTTTTCAAAGCCAGGCCAATTAAAGGATATGAAAAACAGCATAATTTAAACTGTGATCGTTTGGCAGAACCTTGGAATGAACAGTGGCCCCTGTAATGGCCCATCTAAGGGTGCTGCTGACTGCTCTGGAGGGACACTAAACATTTCAGAAAGAGAGAGGGGGTGAGAGAGAGAAAGAGCGAGAGAGAGAGAGAGAGAGAGAGAGAGGAACCTGCAATCGGCATCTGCATCATGTTGTTTTTTTGCATCTAATGGACTTTCTGGGTCAGCAGTGAGAAAATAATTATTTGTATATTGAACACACACATCTGAACACACATTTTATGAAGTGCAAAAAAAAAAAATCCACTGGCTAATAAAAAAACAATAAAGATAATGCCACGGCTAGATGCATGTCAGTGATCTAAAGCATACTTTACGGAAAGGAACCTCACAGTCATTCCTTGACAAAACAGTCATCTTATTTACAAGGCTCAAAATAACCCTACGCAAATGTCGAAAAGAGGAATAAAGAGAGGGGAGGAAAAATAATTAGCATATTAATCTTTTTTATGCCGTCATCTCTCAGGTCCAGGGGACCCACGGTGTAATTTAAATCTAAATGCTTTCCCTGGCATTAGAATTCATTTTAGATGGGTCAATTGTTCCATAATAAAGGGATAGAAGGTGTACTTCATGCAAGAGATTTATGTTTGCCATTTGTTCATATTCATGTGCTACTGAATACCCCTCAATTCAAATGGTGATGGCAGCTCATATCAGTCGAGCTCCAGACCTACAGATCACTAACCGGCAGCAATGAATTTCATTTGCGGAGGACAAAGAGTGAGGGAGGGAGGGAGGGAGGGAGAGAGAGAGGGAGAGAGTGAGAGAGAGAGAGAGAGAGAGAGAGAGAGAGAGAGACGTGGGGGGGATCAGCTCCCCAACACAGTTTATTGATTTTTTTTCCTGCTCGACAGAAAGCCTGTATAACAGCTCTATTGCCCTCATAATGATTAGTGACAAAAGTTTAATTAAGCAATTATGAAGCCAATAATAGAGTTGTCTGGTTTGCTTAGCTTTAGACTGTTTAAGACTTATCTCCCTCTCGCACATCACAGCAGCTGGAATGTGCTTGAAGAGATTAATGCCGCGAGAACACAGATGCCCACTTTAATACAGCGCCATGATGCCGTTTGAATGAAGTTGAGAACACAAGCTTCTCTTTATCAAATTACAAGTCTGCTTTTCATGAATATGGAGGGAAAAGGAGGGGAAAAAAATCAGCTATGGCTTCAAGGTGTAATTATAAAGACATACAACAGAAAGACACACAATTCCGTTTTAGTAATCTTCCTGTTTGAAATATGCATGATAATGTATTACTGAATAAAGACTTACAATGTTCTAAGAGGCTTTGGCATTTTACATTTCCTCAGACAATTGGATATTTCTCAATGTTCCTTAATGTTATATTCGATCCCCCACCTCTCCCTTTTGTTTTTGAATTTTCTTTTTTTTTTCCTCCTCTGAAAATTGATTAGATTATCTCCCCTCTCCATACAGGCTGCAACAAATGAATGAGGTTTCCAGATACAAACTTTGCATTCAAGTTGGTGCCATTTGTCCCTGTTGATAAATCTGTGTGACATATATGGGTGATATATGGGCAATTTACGTAGATATCCAAATCCAAGGGAAGGTGATATCCAACATAATGTGGTGAACAAATGCCACATAAAGTATGAGCGCTTGGGTTATTACACATTTTTTGGTTCTTTTTGTTAAATAATGCTGCTTTTAGATCAAAACTACTTCCTAACCAAAGCCGTTGGCTCTCTAGAGTTTCACACTGCAACTCATTTTCACTACACAGCTGATTAATTACCCAAACATTAGTCAACGGTATGCAGCACGTAGGCGCATCTACACATTATCTGTCCTATAAGCGCATCGTCACTTAATCTCTAAAAGGAATTATTTGTTAAATCAAAAGCTCACAGTTGTAAAGCAGATGCAGTATGAGTGGACTTGGAAAAGCCGTAGATATGGCATGAAAGAGTTCCACTGACTAGTCTATAAAAAGTCCTCAGTCCTCTGAGCTTATCCACATTTACTGTGAGCGCAGCAACACAAAGTTGTGTGCTGTGATGGCCTAAATCCTCGAGGAAGCACATGAGCAAACAAGCTGAACATAGGCTGCTGTTAGTATTATAGCATATCCAGTATTTATATGTTCTGAAATAAAACTATTATAAGAAGGGAATCTTAGACGGCTCTGGGACATGTTTACACCATTTTAGATAATGCCCGCTCTTGCTCTACATATTGAATCACAGATTAGTCTAATATCAAGTACTGTACTGTGTGTCGGTATAAAAGGAGGTCAAACTCAGTTGGGTTTAATGGGTTTTCTCAATGTGGTTTTCCAGTTTTAGATACTTTACTCACTTGGCGTCATCTCTACGATGTGGTCCGAGGTAAAGAAATGTGCCTAAGCTACAGGGTTAAACTGCTTGAATATGCACATGTAACGTTTATTTCTTAAAGATGTTACAGAATCTTTTAAACACAATTAGATTTAAGACAATGTAGATCCAAAAGCACTTGCATGTCCGTGTGTGTCTCACCCATTCTAGTACTGTTTGTGTTTGGCAACGTGTCCGCGTCCACTTCACTGCACTTCCTCCTGTGAGACTGTGGAATACTTGGGTTCAATCTTTAAATCTTAAATTGTGTCACTTTTTCAAGGTCGAGGTCACCTTAGGTCTCCCGCAGATATCTCCCAGAGTGCTCTCTGAAAAACAGAACATACAACAGAAACAAGAGGGAAGGGAGGAAAAAGCACAACACAATAAGCACAACATCCCACCGCACATGCCGCGTTGTGGGATGTTGTGCTCTCTCTTTTTCCTTTTCTCTCTCTCCCCCTGGCTTCCGAGGACAATGAGATGACATGCTGAAGGTGGGACTGCATCTGGCATCATATTTAAACAGGGCTGCCACATCTCAGGAACACGGGTCGTTGCCAGATTGCAGGCTAATTAAGGAGCTTCTTGGATGACCATCAGTGCCTGTCGGTGGGCAAGGTAGCGGGTTGAGCCTTGCTCCGCCATGCTCCCACTGCGAGGCCTTGAAAAGACGAATGGCCACTGAAACCCCCTCGAGACCTCATAATGCTACATATTTTCCTCCAAAACAAAAGCTGTCCCTTATGGGATTCCTATTTCCCTTTTGCCTTTGTCTCCCCCTCCCCTTTTCAAACAAGTGTAAATTACCTTGCCTTTTGGATAAGTGTTCAAGTGGCCTGTCCACACACATTAGCCAATTGTCGCTAAAACAAATAGGCACTAAAATATGTATTTCACAGATGCTAGCAGCTGAATGCAATAATTAGCAGTGATATAATATGCTGTGAAGGTTATTTAATGACTTTGTCCTCTAATTTTGCAATAAATAATTATTTTGTATAATTAAAGGAAGGCAATGTGATGAAATTATGGGCTTGGCTTCAGGGGGAAAAGACCAAAGCTGTTATTGTGCTGACAGATAATCACCCTGTTAACTACTCAAGTGATAACATTTCTGTGGGAACAGTTTGACTTGCTATTAATTGCATTGTAAAAGTTCTGCTTTAGCAAGGAGGGCTCAAGTGAGAAGCCTCTCCATTGTTTTTGTATTTGGCATAATGCCTGTTTATGACAGGCAATATAACATAGCAAAGTACGGCCGGTTTGACAGCGAGTGGGAAGCCGGAATTGTTTACTTGACTTCATTTCTTTTCCCCACTTGCTGCCTTTATTTCGTGCCAGTGTGAGAAAAGCGGAGGGAAACAAGATGTGGTTGAAAAATGCAGCAGGCTGGCTGCTTGGCTAATAAGATGCCCATCATGCTAGCTAGCAGCGCTGATTTGTGTCTCCCTCTAACTCTCTCCATGATTACATTCTAAGAAGCCCCCCCCA